>NC_053424.1:9536066-9864913 GCF_007990345.1 Gossypium hirsutum | reverse complement strand
AATCAAAAGGTCTTTAGAGGGTTGTAGTGAAGCTTGGTTAGGGGGTGTGGTCACAAGCTGAAAGAAAGGGTTAGAATTGAGATTGAAATGAAAAATTGCCTAACTAGAAAAAGAGTTAATCTTCACTTGCGTACAACAGAGCTTCTCTCAGAATATGAAGTTACATAACATAGACTAACTATTAAGAACAAGACATAGCTAAACAATTTATTCAATTCAAATCTCGACAAAAATAGGGATTAATTTAGGGATTTCAAAAATAATGGGTTAAGGGTTAATATTAAGCTTAATACAAGAAATGACTTGTTAGGCTCAAGGGGGTTTACTAGGGGTTAATCGTGGAGGTAGGCTTTTCATGGCATGAGTGGGTTAATCCTAAGTGCCTTAATCATTTTGATATATCAAATCAAATGGTGTGGTCTCAACATGCATAATCAAGCAAGTTCTAGAATAACAGTTCAATACTGACGCACTCAAAGAAATAATAAAAGTGAGCATGAAAGAATTACAAGATGCTCAAAAGGCTCAAAAATCTTACAAAAATTATGGATTTTTTATGTTAAAAACTTGTAAATTCCAATTCAAAGTAATACCTAAACTTTGGGATTTTAAATTCTTAAAAATCAACTTATCATGCTTGATTCTTTAATGTCTTAAAGTTTAAACAATCAATGCATAAATCCTTATGTTTTAATTCAAGATATATCAATCAAAATCATAAAACAATTAAAATTTATCTTAAATATGATATGAGAGCTTTTTAAGAGAACAAGGAAGTCATTCAAGGATTTTTCTGATAATGAAATGAATGCCTCCCCCCACACTTAAGATGTACATTGCCCTCAATTACAAAGATAGGAAAATAAGATAGGAAGAGAAGTGAAACTTCCTGTATGATGAATTCCTCGAACTAGAGTTTTAGAGAGTAATTGGTTCGAGAGTGGAGGAGGATGCTCCGGTGGTCGTAGAGGTTCATTAGTCCATAAGTCCTGCGCCAAAAGAATATTATATCTAGTGGTAGCTATGGTCGTGGTCGAGCAGGAGATGGCAGTTATGGAGAACCTTTCCTGGTGGAGTTTTAGTTCCTATGTGATGATGAGCTTAAGAGCTCTATATAATTGTGATAAAATAAAGAACTTTTTAGGGGATATTAGGAAGAATATGAAGCCGCCGCATGAACTGGACGAGAGGGTGGTGGTGGCTGAGTCAATGGGTCCTCGTGCTGTGGGGGGACATCATCAGGAATGTCCTCGTAGGCCTCCTCCTCTGTAGATTGGGTGAGACGATACTGGGAGGGTAGGTTCCTCGGTGCCTCTCGATCATCCTTATGCTAAGCATGCTCAAGATACCTTGTGGAGACATTTGGCCGATGAGGATAAGGGATGATTCTTGGGCCACGATGTTAAGGAGCCCGAAGTGTCGCGCCAACCTAGTCACGTAGGGCCAATGGAGATGACTCCCTTCCGATGCCACTCTGTCTGGTGCTGAATCGCAAGCGCGATGAAATAGTTAAGGTCAATGACATGCTCTTGCGACATGCACCATAAGAAGTAGACGTCGTGGGTGTTGACGACGTTAGTGCTCTCTCGCCTCCCTGTAATCGTGTGAGCTAAAATATCATGTAAGTACCTTAGGGATGGTAGGAGAACTGATGCCTTACAGCTGCTAGGATTGTACGGGGCCGTGCTAGGGGCCAAATTGTGCCAGTATTTCAAGGAAGAGAAATGTATGTGGCGACTAAGAGCATGTAGTTCATTCTCCTCCATGAACTCCTTCGTATATAGGCCTAGTGCAGCACCAAACTCCGGGACGCTTAACTGGCAGATTAATCCACCTAGGTGAAACTGAACCGTTCCGGGATCATCGTACCTTGTCATTACGGTCTGGAGATGGAACGTTGAGCAGAGTTCCATCGTGAGCTCGAGGTATGTCTGCTCGATAATCCCGAAGAATAGCTCTCACGGGTCGGTGGTTAAGAGAGCCCGAATCGCATCAGCCATCTAGACTTGTTCTACGGTAGCCCAGTCAATACAGCGGCCCGCTGCTAAAGGTCGGGCCCAAAGTATTTCGAAGAGCTCTTCTTAGGGCCCTCGTGGAAACTGTAGGAGAAGGTGACGAATTTCTGCGATTGGGCCCGCAGAGGATGACGCTCCCTTTCTCTTCTTCAAGGCTGGTATGGCGATTTTCTTTCCTCTCAAAGATGACATTGAAGGCCTGTAATATAAATAATAATAATAGTAGGTAAACATATTCGAAGGGAAAGTAAACTATTTCAGCCAAGACTACTAATATAAAGCAAACTCAACCACAATAATAATGAGAATGAGAATTAAAATGTAATGGGTATAAGGTTTTTCTAGTCTCAATTTAACATAAATTGTATGGTAACTAACCTAGGAATGCAATTTAAATGATAGACATTGGCATGATAATAGCATGAAAAGAAGCATAGTAATGTCATGGATATGAGGTGTGTCTAACAACTTGATTTAATTCAAAATGTATAATAAAGAACCTAAAAAATGCAAACTAAATGATAAAGTAATGAACAAAAATGAAAACTAGTTCAAAATTAATAGAGATTATTGTAATAATAAACATTAATAATGAGTAAAATAGAAGTGAAAGGAGCAAACAAATGCTAAGTGAGAGAGATTGAACTTTAAAAATGAAGTTGGAGGCGATGCACAGGCGTGGTAGAGGGCCCATGGGGAGTTGCAGTGGCTAGGGTTAAGGTTTTTGAATGGAGAAGAAAGTGAATAGTGTAGGGTATTTATAGATTTTGGGGCACACAGCCATGGAAAACGCCCGTGTTCCCCAATTTCAGCCCGTGTGATTCGTAAATTTCAAATTTGGGCGCGTCTAACATTTAGTACATGCCCGTGTTCCTCGGGCGTATGGGTTTACACGACTGTATCACACGACCGTGTCTAGCTTCGTTCGCTTCTCCCACGCCCGTGTGTTCAATGCCCACGCTCGTGTTATTTTAACAGGTTCGACCACGGTGTTAGACACGGGCGTGTTGCACGTCCGTGTTATTTTTGTAGGCTCGACCACGCCATGTCGCACGGCTGTGGCGTTTTATCGTAGCCCGTGTTAGGGAAATCTTTTACCCTATTTTCACATGGCCTTAAGCACGCCCGTGTGCTTGGCCATGTCTCTGTGGAAACACCTGTATTCAAGATCTCTATTAGTAGGTTAGGAGCTTCATACCAAAATTTAAAGAAATTAACAATGTTATTGCTCGGGTTGCCTCCCGAGAAGCGCTTATTTATAGTCTAAGCTCGACTTACCTCTTTAGTGAATGGTTATGGTGGTTTGAGGAGTTTATACTCTTCATTACTGCTATCAATCTCATCAAAATAAGGTTTTAATTGGGTGTTGTTTACCTTAAAAGTGCCGAACCTGGGATGTCTCACCTCCACCGTACCAAATGGAAAAATACTGAGTACAGTAAGAGGGATTTCCTCATTCGGTGTGGTAGTGACAATATGGGGATCTGGGGCATCTAATAAGACCTTATCACCAACCTTAAGTAAATTTAGGGAGGTATCAAACTCATTCTAGCGTAATTTTGATTTATCGTGTGTTCTCAGTTTATGTGCTCGCCATTAGTCTAGCTCCTCTATCCGTAGCCTTTGTTCTTCATAAATGTGTCCTCTATCATTTCTGGAACATGGCTCGTGAACTTCTTTGAAGTTCAATTTCTGCAAAGTCATATTGTCAATTTTAGTAGATTGGTGTGGACCATTACCTTCAATGTTCGACGTGATGTTAGAATTACGAGATTGAAGGGTGATCGTTTCGTCTCCCACACGAAGTGTAAGCTCACCTGTGCCAACATCAATAATTGTTTTAGTAGTTGCTAAAAAGGGCCTCACGAAACTCAAAGGGGTGTTATTATCCTCCTCAATGTCTAGAACAATGAAATCAACGGGAAATATGAACTTATCTACTTTCACTAGTACATCTTCAATAATACCCCTAGGAAATCTAATAGTTTTATCTGCCAATTGAATGCTCATCCTAGTTTGTTTAGGTTTCCCAAGACCTAGTTGCTTAAACATTTTGTAAGGCATGACGTTAATACTAGCCCCTAAATAAGCTAATGAATGACTTATATCTAAACTACCAATTAAGCAAAGAATTGTAAAACTCCCTGGATCTTTCAATTTATGGGGTAACTTATTCTGTAGAATAACTGAGCAGACTGCGTTTAGCTCTACATACGACGCTTCGTCCAACTTCCTCTTATTTACTAAAAGCTCTTTTAAAAATTTCATTGCATTTGGCATCTGCGACAGAGCTTCAATAAACGGTAAGTTAATATGTAATTTTTTCAAAAGTTTGAGGAATTTACCAAATTATTCGTCTGAGCGGTCTTTCCTTGTCGCGTTAGGGTAGGAAACACGAGGTCTATATTCTTCATTCACTGTTTTGTTATGACTTACCTCACTTTTACCTTTGCTCACCACAGTTTCTTGCATCAATTCTGGATCAGGCGCAATGAATCATTCCTTATCTTGAATACTAATTGCATTGAGATGTTCCCTTGGATTAGGTTCAGTATTACTTGGTAAGCTACCTTATGGTCATTCGGAGATTAGTTTGGATAGTTGGCCTATCTGAGTTTCAAGCCCTTGGATCGATGCTTGTTGATTCTTAAGTGCTATCTCGGTATTTTGGAAATGGGTTTCTGATACCGATATGAATTTAGAGAGCATCTCTTCAAGGTTCAGTTTCTTCTCTTGTTGATAAGGTGGCTGTTGAAAACCCTGAGGATTTTGTGGCTTTTAATTCACTTGACCACCTTAAGAGAAATTTGGGTGGTTCCTCCAACCTGCATTATAAGTATTACTGTATAGGTTATTTTGAGATCTAAAGTTATTATTACCCATATAGTTGACTTGTTCCTCTTCGGTTGTAGGATTGAAGGATTGATATTCTGTATGCACACCTCCTCCACTTGAGTCACACCTCATTACTGGATGTACCTGCGTAGAACCAAGTAAACCATCAATCTTTTTATTGTGAAGTTCTACCTGATTTGACAGCATAGTAACTGAGTTGACGTTATAAACGCCGGCTGTTTTTGTTGGTTTAGTCCTCATGACTTGCTACTGATAGTTATTCAGTGACATTTCTTCAATGAATTCATAAGCCTCTTCAGGTGTTTTGTTGTTGATGGTTCCTCCAGCAGCTGCGTCAATCATCTGTCTTGTCGAGGGATTCACACCATTGTAAAACATTTGAACTTGTAGCCACAGAGGTAACCCACGGTGAGGGCACCTTCGCAATAGATCTTTGTATCTCTCCCATGCAGAGTAAAGTGTTTCTTAGTCCATCTGCACAAAAGAAGAGATATCATTACGTAACTTAGCCGTTTTCGCTGGCGGAAAATATTTTAGGAAAAATTTTTCGGTCATTTGTTCCCAAGTAGTGATAAACCCTCGTGGTAACGAGTCTAACCACTATTTAGCTTTGTTTCTCAGTGAAAAAGGGAATAAACGAAGGCGAATAGCATCATCAGAAATGCCATTAATTTTGAAAGTGTCGCAAAATTTCAGAAAATTCGCCAAGTGAGTGTTGGGATCCTCATCCTGCAAACCATCAAACTGAACAAACTGCTATATCATATGAATTATGTTAGGTTTCAGTTCAAAATTATTCACAACAATAGCAGGACTAACTATACTTGACTCAGTTCCTGCTAAAGAAGGTTTAGCATAGTCGTACATAGTGCATGGAGCAAGATTTTGATTAACCACAATTGTAGGAGGCAGCTGATTGCCTTGGTTTTCAGCCATCTCTTCGGTTGGGGGTTGAGTATCTTCTTCTTGCTCGTTCCCCATGTATCTTAAGCTTCGCCTTATATCTCTTTGGTTTCTACGAACTGTGCAATCGATTTCTTCGTCAAACAGTAATGGTCCCGACGGGTTTCTTCTAGTAATAAACTATGAAAACCTGCCAAGAGAAGGAAAAAGGAAGGTAATAAATAATAATTAAATTAAATTAAATTGCAAGAAAAATAAATGGCTAAAGTAATAAAAATTGAATGTTCCTAATATTTTAGTTCCCCGGCAACGGCGCCAAAAACTTGATTGCGAGGTTTCGTGATAGGTTTTAAATATTTATAATTACTCGTTCTTGAACTAATTATCGCGATGTAGGCAAGTGTACCTATCGAACAGTAGTATAGTTTTAGCAAGACCGGATTGTCGAACCCAAAAGAACTTAAAGTACTAGTAATGACTGTCTTTTTATTATCTAGCGTAAGAAAAAAGAGGTTTTGTTTTAATTAACTAATTATCTAAACTAAGAACTCACAGAGAAAAGAATTGGGGAATTGCTTTTCGAAAAAATTGATTGACTTAAGACAATACCTAAGGACAAATCCACCTAGACTTTACTTGTTATTCTGGCTCCGAATTGGACAATTTATTCATTCAACTTGTTCCGTAGAGATCCCTAAGTTATGTTATTATCCCTATTCCAGACTAATAACGTCTAATCCCTAGATTTAATAACCGAGACTTTTCTCTAATTAACATTCTAGGGTTGCATTAACTCGATCTATGGATCCCCTGATTAGGTTTCACCCTAATCCGGCAAAATTTTATCACCCTATTTCTAGGCGCGCAATCAACTCCGCTTAATTATGAAAAAAGTACTCTTAGACAGGGTCTATTCCTCCTCTGAATAAGAGCATGTCTTGAATCAGTATCCTGGGATATCAAAACAAGAATTAAGAATACATAATTAAGAACAAGTTAAATATTTATCATACGATTCATAAAATAATAACAAGATTCGTCTTAGGTTTCATTCCCTTTAGGTATTTAGGGGTTTTAGTTCATAACTAAATAAGAAAACATCTCAGAAGAATAAAGAATACAAAGCATAAAGAAAACCCAAAACTCTTGAAGGGAAATTGAGGAGAGATCTTCAGTCTTGATGATGACTCCGGCTTCTGAAATGGATAAATCGGCTTCCTTGGAGTAATTCCTTACCCCCTATTCTCTGTCTCCCTCCTCTCCTCTTTTAGGGTGTATTTATAGGCTTTGGAATGCATATGAGCCCTCAAAAATATCCTTTTCTGAATTGGACTCAACTTGGGCTCGGCATGGACACGCCCGTGTGACATGCTCGTGTGTGATTACTTCAGGCCGTGTTCGAGCCTGCCAAATTGACACGGCCGTGTAGTTTGCCCATGTGAATCGTGCTTCGATTCTGCCAATTTAACACAGTCGTGTGGGCTACCCGTGTGAGGAAGTCCAAGTCGTGTTGAGTTCGTACTTTGGCCAATTTTCTCTATTTTTGTCCCGTTTCTCGTTCCTTTCGCTCTTCTATGCTCTCTTAAGTATAAAACATGGAATTAAAGCATTAGGAGCATCGAATTCACCAATTCTAATGAGAAATCATCCATAAAATGCATAAACATGGAGTAAAAATATATATAATTTACGGTTTATCAGAGATCTTCAGTCTTGATGATGAATCCAGCTTCTGAGATATATCAATTGGCTTCCTTCAGGTAATTCCTTCCTTCCTCCCTCTTTGTCCTCTTACTTTCCTCCTCTAGGGTGTATTTATAGGCTTTAGACTGCCTTGAAGCCCTCAAAATTGGCCTTTTCTGAATTGGACTCAACTTGGGCTCGGTAGGGACACGCTCTTGTGAGTCGTGCTTTGAATCTGCCAAATTGACACGGCCGTGTGGTCTGCCCGTGTGAGGAGGTCAAGGCCGTGTTGAATTTGTACTTTGGCCCATTTTTCTCTGTTTTTGGCCCATTTCTCGTTCATTTCGCTCTCCTATGCTCTCCTAAGTATAAAACATGAAATTAAAGCATTAGGAGCATTGAATTCACCAATTCTAATGAAAAATCATCCATGAAATGGGTTAAGCATGGGGTAAAAATATGTATAAATTACGGTTTATCACATACCACTAGTCGAATACCCTAGTATCAATAGTTCCGGGAGAGCAGGTGACCTGGAATTCTTTCAAACTAAGTTCCGTAAAAAATATATCAGTCAGAGATTTATCGACCAGAAGTGTAAAGAATATCTGGAACTGAAATAGGGTAGGATGATAATGACAGAGTATTAGCGGAAATTCGTAAGACTCAGCCGGTATGCCCGAGAGTGTGTTTCTATTGAAGCCATAATGTGTAAAAGATTTGAAGATGGGCTGAATGAAGATATCAAACTGTTGGTTTGCATACTTGAGATAAAAGAGTTTGTGGTACTTGTTGAGCGAGCATGCAAAGCTGAAGAGCTCGGGAAAGAGAAAAGAAAAGCTGACTTTGAAGCTAGAGATGCACGTAAAAGAACATTCGGTAAGTCATTCCAGTCAGCATCAAAGAAGTTCCGAGATGATTTTAGCCGTACTAAAGCCACTTTAGGTTACTCCAGATGGGATCAGAATAGACCATCAGTGAACTCGAGAGCTATCTCAGTAGCGAGTGTGGGTAATGTCAGATCAAGTTAAACTGAGTGCAAGCACTGCGGTAAACGACATCCCGGTAGTTGTAGGTTGCATCATCGGGGCTGTTTTAAATGTGGATCAGCAGATCATTATATTCGAGACTGCCCAATGTTAGCTGAGGAAAATCTAGTGCAGAATACGAGATAGGGTAATACTGCAGCTTGAGGTAGACCACCTAGAAATGTCGGTAATACGATTGGCAGTCAGAGAGGGACTAAAGAAATGGCAGTCAGATCTGAGGCTCGTACACCTGCCAGAGCCTATGAAATTCGTGCGCGAGAGGAGGCTTCATCCCTAGACATTATTACTGGTATATTCACTGTTTATGATACTAATGTAATTGCATTGATTGATCTTGGTTCTACTAATTCTTATGTATGTGAAACATTAGTATTCAGCAAGACTCTACCTGTTGAGTCTATTGAGTTTGTGATTAGAGTGTCAAACCCCTTGGGCAGGTGAGTTATGGTTGATAAGGTGTGTAAGAAATGTCCCTTGATGATTCGAGATCTGTGCTTTTTGGCTGATTTGATGTTGCTGCCATTTGATGAGTTTGACATAATTCTGGGTATGGATTGGCTGACTTTACATGATACTGTTGTGAACTGCAAAAGAAAGACCATTGATCTACGGAGTCAGAATGATGAAGTTATTCGGATTGAATCTAGTGATTTGCATGGTTTACCAGCGGTGATTTCTTCGATGGTAGCTCAGAAATATGTGAGAAAAGGGTGTAAAGCTTATTTTGCCAATGTACTCGACAGTAAAGCGGCTGAAAAAAACATTGAATCAGTACCTGTTGGACATGAGTATCTGGATGTATTTCCAGAAGAATTACTGGGTTTGCCACCTATTTGGTAAGTAAAGTTTGGTATTGAGTTAATGCCTGAGACAAATCTGATACCCATAGCTCCATACAGAATGGCACCTACAAGATTAAAACAATTGAAAGCTCAGTTGCAAGAATTGACAGATAGAGGTTTAGCGCGACTGAGTTTCTCTCCGTGGGGTGCACATGTGTTGTTTGTGAAAAAGAAAGATGGAACTATGAGAATGTGCATTGATTACAGACAGCTTAATAAGGTGACTATAAAGAATAAGTATCTGTTACCATGGATTGATGATCTATTTGACCAATTGAAAGGGGCTACAGTATTTTCGAAGATAGATTTTAGATCAGGTTATTATCAGTTGTGAGTTAAAGATTCAGATGTGCCAAAGACTACCTTCAGAACAAGGTACGGATATTATGAGTTTTTGGTTATGCCTTTCGGACTCACTAATGCACCTTTTGTTTTCATGGACTTGATGAATCGAATCTTCAGACCGTATCTGGACCGGTTTGTGGTTGTGTTTGTAGATGACATTTTGATCTACTCACATGATCAAGCTGAACATAATGAACATTTGAAACTTGTGTTGCAGACCTTACGAGATAAGCAGTTATATGAAAATTCAGTAAATGTGAGTTCTGGTTAAACGAAGTCAGTTTTCTAGGCCATGTAGTATCAGCATCAGGTATTCGGGTTGATCCAAGCAAAATTTTAGCTATACTAGATTGGAAACCTCCGAAGAATGTTTTTGAAGTCCGAAGCTTTCTAGGACTTGCTGGTTATTATAGACAGCTCGTGAAAGGTTTCTCTATGATTGCAGCTCTGATGAAAAAGCTATTGCAAAAAGATGTTAAGTTCGAGTGGTCAGAGAAGTGTCAACAAAGTTTTGATCAGTTGAAGGCTCTTCTAACAGAAGCTCCAGTACTAGTTTAGCTGGAATCTGATGAAGAATTTGTTACTTACAGTGATGCATCATTAAATGGTTTGGGCTATGTCCTGATGCAGGAAGGCAGAGTGATAGCTTATGCCTTGAGACAGTTAAAGCCACATGAAAACAACTATCCGATACACGACCTAGAATTGGCAGCCATCATGTTGGCATTGAAGATATGGCATCATTATCTGTTCGGCGAGAAATGTCATGTTTATTCTGATCATAAAAACCTGAAATATTTGATGACTCAGAAAGATCTGAATTTGAGACAACGTCGATGGTTAGAACTGCTAAAAGACTACGAGCTTGTGATTGACTATCATCCGGGAAAAGCTAACGTTGTTACTGATGCCTTAAGCCAAAAATCACTATTTATTTTACGTGCAATGAATACACATATGGCTATGTCTGATGATGGTTCAATAGTAGCTGAATTGAAAGCTAAACCATTATTTCTTCAACAAATATTTGAATTATAAATGCCTTAATGATATATTGAATTCATTACCAAAACCCGTTGAACTATATGAATTCATTGGATACAAGTGACAGGATACTGGGATTACCATATTGGTCGAGCTCCTGCATTTGTTGTGGACTCACCACAGCTCGTATGAGCTTACTGATTCAGCTCGTAAGAGCTTACTATTTTAGCTCATTATAGCTTACTGATTCAGCTTGTAAGAGCTTTCTATTTTAGCCCATTGGAGCTTACCGATCCGGCTCAATAGAGCTTACCGTTTCATCTCATTAGAGCTTACTATCCATCAGCTCAGGAGAAGTTTACCATTCATGGCTCGAAAGAGCATATATGATAAAGAATTGACGAATTATTGACATTGTTCACTCGAGTATCCTTTGAAGTTTTAATAGGTTCAACGAGCTTAAATACTGATTATACGGATAAATTACAGGTTATAAGTGTTATATATGACTTTGGAATGATGCAAAGTAAAGTATTAATAGATGGTTTTATGTATTTGTTAAATGACTAACATGTGATGAATACTTGTGATTAGGTGATGGTTAAATTGAATTGTTGGCATTTTTATTATTGCTTGATAATGTATAAATGGTAAGTTTAATTCTGAATTATACGGGCTTACTAAGCTATAAAGCTTACTCTGTTTCTTTTTCTATGTTTTATAGAGGCTCGTTGCTCGCTCATTTTGGACAAGTCGGAGTTGCACATCACACTATCAAATTTTCGATTGGTATTTTGAATTTGTGAATATATGTAAATATGGCATGTATAGGCTAGTTTAAATGATGTTAGTTATGATACTCGACAACTTGATTTTTGGTATGTTTTTGTGTATAAGCTAAGCCCTATGATTTGGTTTATTTGGTATCATGTTTTGGTTGTATATATATGTGTGTTTGAATATGGTAAGTTTTGATATGGAAATGTTTGAATGAAAATATGCAAGTAAGTTATTGATATGCATTTGTTAGATGAATGGATATTGCATGGTGTTAAATACGTAATTGAATAACAAGTTGAATTGGTATATATTGTATATGAAATGGTTATGAAATGTTTGCCAATTGGGTTATGAAATATAGTCAAATATGTTTATGAATGTTGTGTTTTTAGGGTGGAAAAATGGCTTTGTAAATAGCCTTATTTTTGTCCACACGAGAGGGGACACGGGCGTGTTTCTCAGTCGTGTGCGACATATGGTCCTAATGCATGGCCGTGTGTCCCCTGGGGTACCCTACGAATAAATGACAGTATACCCTACAGTTTTGACACAGCCTAGACACACGGGCGTGTCTATTGGCCGTGTGTGACACACGGGCTGGCACATGGGCATGTGACCAGCCGTGTGGTTCAAGTTAGAGAGTTACACGGGCTTGACACGCGGGTGTGTGGTCAGCCGTGTGACCCAAGTCAGTATGTATGCCGTGTTTCCATACAGTCTAAGACACGAGTGTGTCTATTAGCCGTGTGAAGCACACGGCCTATTCACACGGTCATGTGACACTTGAAATGTGAAAATTTTTCTAAGTTTCTGAAATTTTTAATATGTTACGATTTAGTCCTCGTGCATAATTAAAGCTTGATATGCTTTTTATAAGTACATAGTGAATGTGAATGAATGATATTGACTGAGAATAGATGTTATCGGATATATGATTGTCCTAAACTAAGTTACAAGTCCGGTAATGCCTCTTAACCTATTCTGGCGAGGGTTACGGGTTAGAGGTGTTACAATATTTTTATGTTTCCTTTTTCTTCCTTGATTTTCTCTGAAAACTCTTTAAAAACCTAAGTTTAGAAAACCTCTTCAAAGTAAGGTTTGTATTATTCAGTTAACTTCTATGTTAGTACCACCTTACTAGTAATTACTGATGAACCTTAGGTTACTCTCGAAGTCATTTACGTGTTTCTCGTTTTGCATGCACAGATGTTAAAATAGTGTGAGGAAGGAAACTTCATGATTCTAGATTTAGCATTGTTGATTCTTGCATTTATGATCAGGTTTGATCGATTGATGATCTGATATGTTTAATTTTCTTAATTTTAACTTAAGAAGTTAATGAAGCTCCAAGTGATAAAAGCTAAGGACCTGCTATAAAGACTTATGTTAAAGTTTCTAGTGAGTTCTTTCTTACTTCCATGTGTTATAATTTTCTTTATTTTATAATTCGTGTGAAGTAAGTATTCCTTTTCTGTAAGGGATGAAAGATGTTGTGTAGTGTTGTGTGGATAATGGTTATCCAAAGTCTTTAGTCTGAGTACAGTCTGTCTGTGATATAAAGTAAGCATCATTCTTCATGCTTAAGTGTAACAACCCGATTTCAGTGAAATCGGAATAGTTAGAGGAGTGCAAAATTTGGGTAAAACCGAAAAAATTCGGTTAACCGACCGAATTTGGTTAATCAGCCGGTTAATCAAATTAATTCGGTCGGGGGTCGGTTAATAATTTTTTGAGTTTTCAGTTAACGGTTAATTCGGTTCGAAACCGGTCGGTTAACCGAATATTTTTGGTTTAACCGAAAATATTAATAAATAAATTTATAATATATAAATAGCCCACTATTTATTCAAATCCAATTCAACATAAACCCAAATACCCAATCTAATATATATTAACCCAAGTACCCCAACCCAACCCAAACATAAAAATTATAAATAATTTAATAAATAACAATAAAAATCTAAAAATAAAAATAAAAATAAAAAAACATATAATTTTATACAAATAATTCGATTAATTTTATACTTATTTTAACCAAAAATAAAAAAAATATAATTTTTGGTTAATTCGGTTAGTCGACCGAATTAACCAAAAAATTTTCGGTTCGGTTAATTTTTTTGAAAAAATTTCAGTTCGGTTAATGGTTAAAAATTTTGAAGGGTCGGTTAATTCAGTTAATGTTATTTTGGGTCGGTTAACCGATTGAACACCCTTAGGAACAATGGTTTTTGGAGCACAAATCTGAGTAAGAAAGAAATTTATTTTAATATTATTGCATGTTCTGCATTATGATAGGAATGAGGTATGAAAATTTTGTTAAGAAAATTTTACCGATTTCATGTTTAATTATAGAAAGGACCAAATTGCATAAAATGCAAAAGTTGAGTTCTAATAGCTATAGATAGTAAATAGCTATGGAATTCAAAACTTGAGGTCCTTATATGGTAATTAGACCATTAAATGGAGTTAGTAGATATTTATGATGAATCATCCATGGAAAATTAGAAAAAGAAAAGGACTAAATTGGAAATGGAAATAATTAAAGATGATTATAAACTAATATTATCTATTTCATCTTCATCCCCAAATTAAAAATACATCGAAACCCTAGCTAAAAGAAAGTGAGTTCAAGCAATTTGTTTTGGTTCAATTAGGTATGAATTCTTGTCCCGTTTTTAGTAATTTTTATATTTTTGAGATCATAATAACCTAATCTATCTATTTTGGGGATTAATTTGCAAAGTTATCGAAGTATTAAAAATTTACCATGGATGAGTATGATGAAATTTTGAAATTTATGGTAGAAAATGAAAGGTTGTTGATAGATAAACACATTTGTAAAGAAAATTTTGATGAAATTGTGTTTTGGGGATTAAATTGTAAAGATGTAAAATTCATGGAAAATTTATGAATTTTATGAATTACATGGGCTATAAATGTTATATGAAAAATTTGGCTAGGCTTAGAATAAGGATTAAATTGCATGAATTTCATTTTCCGAGCCTAGGGACGAAATTGGAATTAATCAAAAGTATAGGGGCAAAATGGTACTTTTGCCTAATATGTAAATTAGATTGAATTGAGTGTGAAATGTGTTAAATTGATGTTAAATTCATTTATATAGATCCAAAAAGATCAAATAAGGAGTTAGATCGAGGAAAAGAAAAAGTATCGGATTAGGAGAAAATCATATACGAGCAAGTGACAAGGTAAGTTCATATAAATAAATTATGTATATTTATATGTTTGAATTGAATGTTGTATATATAAATGTCGTATGTATGATATTGATCACATATCTGATAATACTTGATAAATAATAAGTCTCGTTTGGATAAATGAAATTCAATGGATACAGGATTTCCCGTATTAGTTGTGATCCTACATATGTTGCAGACACACCATAGCTCGAAAGAACATCTTGTTATAAGCCCTCTTGAGCATCCTGTTACATGGTTCCTGTGAGCACCTTGATCGGTATTGGTTCTGCATGTGTTGCGGATATACTGCAGCTCTTTGTGAGCGTCCTGTTATATGATCAGTATTGATCCTGCATGTATTGCGAACATACCGCAGCTCTTTATGAGCATCCTGATATAGGCTCTTTGTGAGCTTCCTGATATGGCTCGCTTGAACTTCCTGATATATGGCAACTCAAAGCTCCTTGATAATAACTCTTCGGAGCTGCCTGCTAAGTTCAATGAGCTTCCTGTTTTAAATTCTTATGAGTTTCCTATTATAGCCCGGATAAGCTTCCTGTTAGATGGCTCATGTGAGCTTCCTCTTATATGGCTCAAGAGAGTGCTTCTTGATTTTGTGCCCTAATGGGTACCCCTGAATATGAATTGACAAATTACAGTTTTGTACACTTTAAGTGTACTACATGTGTATCCATCGATATTTCTAATAAATTCAACGAGTAAAATTTTGACATGGGTTAAACTGAATTTAAAATGATTGTTATGATATGTACATGTTCATTGGAAACTTGAAATGATAAACACATGTATGTGGAAATAAGACATTGATGAGCTCATCTATATTCATTGGTATTGATATGAATTATGTAACTAACATGTTTGATGTGGATGTTTGTGTGTTTAGGTTATTGATTTTATTGAATTGGATGTATTATCTATGTTATTTTAAAAGATGATGATCGTTTTATGATTCACTGAACTAGATTACGACCACGACTAAGGCAAGCGCACCTATCGAATGGTAGTATAGTTATGGTGAGTCCAAAATATCGTATCCACAAGGACTAAAAGTACTTGTATTAACTATCTTTTTATTTTTTAGCCTAAAATATAAGGGATCTGTTTTAATCTAAAATTAACTTAACTAATTAACTACTGAATGGGACAGAGAGTGAAGAAAATAATCGAATAAACCAATAATAATGACAATACCCAAGAAAGAATCCACCTAGACTTCACTTATTATTCTGACTCTGAATCAAACGATTTATTCACTTGTCTTGATCCGTAGAAATCCCTAAATTATGTTAATATCTCTTTCAAGACTAAGAACAACTGACTCTAGGTTGATTAATTGAAATTTCTTTCTAATTAAAACCCCTATTGTCGCATTAACACAATTTATGGATTCCCTTATTAGATTTGACTCTAATCCGGTAGATTTATATCATCCTATTTCTAGGGTTGCATGCAACTCCGCTTAATTATGGTAGATCTACTCTTAAACAGAGACTTTTGCTCCACTGAATAAGCACATCAACTTGAATTAATATCCTGAAAATATTAAAACAAGAATTAAGAACACATAACAAGTATTTATCATTAAATTTAGAACATTAAATAATAAGATTCGTCTTAGGTTTCATCTTCCCTAGTATCTAGGGAATTTAGTTCATAATGTAGAAAGAAGACATCTCAAATTTAGAAAAACAACAAGACATAAAAAAACCCAAATAAACTTCGAGAGAAATTTGAATAGAGATCTTCAATCTTGAAGTGGATCTGCTTTTGAGATGATTCCAATGGCTTTCTTCGAGTAATTTCTGCTTTCTACTTTGTGTGTCCCCCTTAGGTCTTCTTCTAGTGTGTTTATATAGACTTTAGAATGCTTAGAAACCCAAAAAATTCACTTTTTTCGCGTGTTTGGGAAACAGGAAGCGATATCGACACGGGCTGGCACATGGGCATGTGGCCTGCCCGTGTGGATCTTGAAAACTCCGATTTTGGCCCCTTTTTCACTCCTTTTGCTCCTAAACACTCTCATAAGTATAGAAACATGAATTTAAGGGATTAGGAGCATCAAATTCACTAATTCTCATCATAAATCATCCAAAAATATGTTAAGCATGGAAATAAAATATGTTACATTTATGGTTTATCAAAAGAATATGAATGGTAAGTTAAATTATGTTATACAAGCTTACTAAGCATTTAAATGCTTACTCTATTTTATATCCTTTATTTTATAGTACTCAGAAGTTCGTGAAAGTTGGAACTTGGTCGAAGACACATCACACTATTCCTTTGACTTTTCGATATATAAAGCAAGTTAATTTTGGTATAATGGCATGTCTAAGCAAAGTTAAACATAATGATGAAATGTTCTGGTTGTAACTAGCCATTGGAATGCCTAATGTTAAGCATATTTTGATGAATATGTGTATGAGACTATATTATGTTGGTATGTGTTTGTGTGGATGAATTGATATATATATTAGATATAAATATGCATAAATGAATTTTTTTCAATTTGGTAAGTTACTTACTCGAATAAATATGATGATATATCATGCATAAGACTTAGTTTGATTTGCTAATAATGCCTTGAATTGGTTGGTGAATTGTATGTAAGTATTGTTATAGGTGGAAGACAAATTGGGTGAGAAAAGTGGCCTTGAAAATGGTTTATTTTCGTCCACACGGGTTGAGACACGGTCGTGTGTCTCAACCGTGTGTGACACACGGCCATTCGCACAGGCGTGTGGTTTGGCTGTGTGTCCCCTGCATCATTAAAAATTGAGAAACAAAATGCTCAGAATTAATCACAAGGGCAGAGACATGAGCAGGTGTCTCAACCGTGTGTAACACCCCTAACCTGTATCAGTCACTGGAATAAGGTTATGAGGTAGTACCGATCAATACACATCATATAGCATACATTTATCAAACATAAAACATTCATTCTTATAAATCGTTCAACATAATCACATTGTCCCTTATAATGGCCTACTGGGCCTTAAACATGCTTCGAAAATGGTTTGGGACTAAACCAATAACATATGAAAACTTTGCAAACTTAGAAAAATTTCAACCATACAAGGGTCACACACGCGTGTGAACAGGCCGTGTGCCTCACACGGCTCCAAACACGCCCGTGTCTCAGGCCGAGTGGAAACAGGGCATACATACTGACTTAGGTCACACGGCCAACCACACGCCCGTGTGTCTTACCCGTGTGCCCTTTGAAGTGGCCACACACGTCCCTGTGCCAGGCCATGTGCTAGGCCATGCGAAAACTGTAGGGTTTACTGACTTATGCAACACGGCCAAGTCGCACGCCCGTGTGCTAGGTTGTGTGCCAATTAGGGAGTATACTAATTTATACCAAACGGCCAATTTACACGCCCGTGTGTGAGACTGTGTAGAGCATACTGACTTCAATTCAATTTCATTACCAGGGGACACATGACCATGTAACATGACCGTGTATCACACACGGCTGAGACACACGCCCGTGTCTCTACCCGTGTGGACAAAAATAGGCCATTTGCAAGGCCAATTTGCCACCCTTATTCATGCTCACCTAAATAACCAAAATGATACCATTTCATCATATAATTAGGCAGCCAAAATCATCAACCAAATGCACAATTCATGCCATTATAATTTCATCTATTCCAAATCTCAAATCATTATCATTTACTTAGCCAAATACATACAAAACAATATCAATCTATATAGTTCATTTACCATAATTCACACTTACATAACTTCCTCATAAATAACCACATAACATCTAAAATCATACCTCATAAAGGCATTTCTCAAGCATTTTATACTCCACAAATCAATTAACCATTTGAGCAACTATAAAACCATAACCACATTCATACCAAACATACCAAAATAAGCTATCACTCATGGCTATATATACAAACCAAAACATATACAATTTGCAATCCAAATCTCATGGCTATAATCACAGCCAAAATACCACATCTAGCCTATACATGTCATATGCCAAAAATGTATAATCCAAAAGTACCAATTTAGATGTTTGATAGTGTGATGATGTTCCCGACGACTCCAGAATCTGAGCTACCCTTGAATCACTATAAAACATAGAAAAATAACACAAAGTAAGCTCCATAATTTAGTAAGCTCATATGATATAAACTTAACTAATCACAAATACAACATTCATCAATCTAAACATATTACCATGTACTTTATGATTACTAACAAACCTTTCAACTGCTTATTCATAAGCTTATATATAAACTTTGTAACTTATTCTAGTTTAAGCTCATAATATACATGTACATACCTGCACCAATCCATAACAAGTTCATACATACACGGAATGTCGTTGAATACTCAATGTCTCGCACACTAAGTGTCGTACATAGCCGAAGCTATCTCAAATTCCACATTAAGTGTGTCGTACATAGCCGAAGCTATCTCAAATTCCACATTAAGTGCCATATATAGCCGAAGCTATGTCGAATCGCACACTAAGTGCCATATACAGCTGGAGCTATGTCGTATCGCACACTAAGTGCCAACAAAAACCGATTTGTCGTCGAACATATCTGTAGTCTCGTATATACAATTTATGCAATACCAAAGCACTAAAGCATAATTATTAAAATTCCTAATACATACGAACTTACCTCGGATGTGTAGACGACGAAATAAGCCTTTTAGTTAATAACTTTAGTTTTTCCCCGATCCTGATTCGAATTCTATTTTTCTTGATCTAAATATATTCAAAATTAACTTATTCAATCGTCGATTCATTCAATTTAATCCAAAACACACTTTAAAACACACTTATACTTTTGCCCTATAAATTTCACATTTTTCACAATTTTGTCCTTATTTCACAAAATCACAAATTAATGAAATTCAAGACTAACCCATGCTAGCCGAATTACCATAATGCCCCTAACAGCCTATAATTTTCATTTATTCACACTTTTAACTACCACATTTCACATTTTCTCAATTTAATCCCTTTTTGACATTTTTGTCAAAAATCACTTTACAAAAACTATTAATCTAACATTAAACCTTCCAAATCTATCATCAACCATCAACCATCAAATTATTCAAACATTCAACAATAGAAACAAGTTAAATCTTTAACAATTTCGAAGTCTAAGGTACGGGCTAGCTAGAATACAAAGCAACGATCTAATTACAACATAAGGACCTCTACTTTAATGATCCATAGCTATTTAATAACTTTAACTAATAGAACTCAAGTTTTACACTTTACGTAATTTAGTCCTTTTTACCGAATTAACCATTCAAATAGAAAAATTTCTTTACAAAATTTTCACACATACATATTATCATGCTGTAAACACTTAAAATAATATTAAAATAAATTTTCCAACATCAAATTTATGGTTTCAAAACCACTGTTCTGATTTAGCTAAAATCGGGTTGTTACACTGTGTGTGTCACACAGCCTAGCACATAGGCGTGTAACTTGACCGTGTGATCCTTGCACCTAAATTTTGAAAATTTAATTGTCCACACAGCCTAGTACACGGGCGTGTGGTAGGCCGTGTGACCCAAGTCAGAGATTTATACAGGTATGGACATGGCCATGTGCCTCACATTGAATGCACATACTGTCTAGGATAGGGGCATGTCACTTGGCCGTATGAGCCACACAGCCTGGCCACACAGGTGTGTGTCCCTTGCACCTAAGAAAAATTTTGAAATTTTGCAACAAATTCTCTGAGTTCCCAAATTAGCCCTGACTTGTTTCAAATGCATAAA
Organism: Gossypium hirsutum; assembly: GCF_007990345.1. NCBI lineage: Eukaryota > Viridiplantae > Streptophyta > Magnoliopsida > Malvales > Malvaceae > Gossypium > Gossypium hirsutum. The sequence continues at coordinate 9,844,463 of NC_053424.1, read as the reverse complement.
TTAGGCCTCGAGGGTCTATTTAAGGGACAATATGATTAAATATGATTGGTTTCTGATACGAATAGTAATTGACTTGAATTAATTGTATTTGTTCTGTAAACTCCAGTAATGCTCTTTAACTCTATTTTGGCGACGGATATGGGTTAGGGGTGTTACATTAAGCCACTACCATCTACTTTTGAACTGATATGAAGTGATAAAGATGAAGAGGCATGCTTGTGTAGCATCTGATAAGGCACCTATATTGAAAACCAGATTGGCAGATCACAATAAAACATGTTGATCTGAATGAAAATGATATGAGGAGTTAAGGGGGAGAATGTATGTGAATAAGGCTGAATGATATGCTTCTGGTTCTAAATTCTGGTTATGTAGCTAGCATGAGAATGGATTTATTTGAGTTATGTTTAGCTGGCGTACAGTATACGCCCAAGTGATAAGTAAGTTGGTGTACTGAGTTTACCTGTTTTCTGTATACGCCATTGGGCTTTCTATGCGAATGTGTGTAAATCCTTCAAAAATGTTCAATTGTACTATCAGTAATGTTATGTATGATTTCTCTTTAGAACTCACTAAGTTTGTATGAACTTACTTTGTTACCTTTTCCTTCTCAGGCTTGTTGATTAAATGAAGGCTTTGTTAGAAAGACTATGCTAGAGTGCTACTGCTATTGTATGTTGATTGCTTTGTTTTGTATCATACATGAATCGTGGGGGTGGAGCATAAGTGCATATGGAAATGATTTGTACTAAGAACTTTTGTTTTGTTAAGACTCTGTTTTTATGACATTTCTATGAAGCACTAATGTTTGGTTTTAAATTAATATATTTTTTTAATAAAGTTATTATATTTGAACTTATACACCATATGGTTTGTATATTATTTTTAAACTATTGATGTTTTCATTCAAACATTGGTAAAGTAATAGCTAATATATGTTTTATATTTATAACTTGGTAAGAATTATATAAAGCTTTCGCCAAAATGTTTTAAAGTTAGTTTGGTTTTAAGTAGTGACACGTCATAATCGAATCCTATTATAAAGTCGGGTTTGGCATGTTACATAACCCTTGGAATTTATTTCATGATTCATAGTTTAATTTAATATTCTAATACTTTACATTGTCATTCTTATTATAGCATATAACCTTATGATTCAATATCAACTCATATTTAAGGACATTCAAGCGAGTTATATTATCTCCTAGAATTCTTATTATGAAAATAGTTTAATATAATATTATTACATAATAAATTCTCATTCTTTTACAGCATACAACCTTAGCAAACACTAGTAAAAGAAACTTAGGTACACATGGTTCATCTAAAACCCAAATAGCACCAAGTGCTAATCTCCACAATACAGAGAGTACTGAAGTGCTAAGCCCAAAGGCTTTAGAAACTGCACGTGAATGAAGGGCTTTAAAGGCTAATAGAAATGTAAAGCCCGAAGCTAATAAACCCCATATATGCCCTAATGGTCCGCATATCATGCCCAATCAAGGAGTAGCACATCAAAACTCCATGTATAACTACATAGCTCTAATCTATATTGGTGATAAATGCCAAAAGTAACATGTTTTAGCCTCATTCTTAATGCAGTTTTGGATGATTATTCAATTTAAAATGGTGAATTTTATGCTCCTAATCCTTTAAGTTCATGTTTCTATACTTAGAAGAGCATTCGAGAGAAAAGAAGCGAACAACGAGCAAAAATAGAAAAATCAGAACAAGTTTTAGGAGCCATGGGCTGGACACACGGTCGTGTAAGCCACATGGCCATGTGGTAGACCATGTGGAAATCGCGAATTGCACTCCAAACCTATGAGAAAACATATTTTTTAGGTTTTTTGGGCATTCTAAGACCTATATATGACAAATATAATAATACGAGAATGTGCCATCAGAGAATACTCAAGAAAACAACTTGAAAAATACTATTGAGCCAACTCTGAAGAAGATTTTCATCAAGATTGAAGATTTCCTTTTGATTTCTTTGAAGTTTATTATGAGTTTATTTATTTTTTATGGTTATACTATCTTTGGGATGTTTTTATTTGCGATCATTAACTAATTTTTCAAATACCTAGGGAGATGAACCCTAGGATATATTCTATTATTTGATTTTTTATTTTTACGCATTAAATACTTGGATCTTGTTCTCAATTTTGTGTGCTTAATTCTTGGTTTATTATTTCTAGACTATTAATCCATGTTTGATGTGCTCAAATAAGAGGATGAATAAACCCTATTTAAGAGTAGATTTAGCGTAATTGAGTGGAGTTGCATGCAATCTTAGAAATAGGATGACATAATTCTACCTGATTAGAGTCAAATCTAACAGGGGGATCTATAGAACGAGTTAATGTGATAATAAGGGTTTTAAGTAAAAAGATTTTTCAATTAATAAACCTAGTGTCAGTTGCTTTTAGTCTTGAAGAGAGATATTAGTATAATTTAGGGATTTCTACAGATCAAGATACTAAGTGAAGAAATTGCATAATATAGATTGATAATGACAGATGAAGTCTAGATGAATTCTTTCCTGGGTATTGTCTCGTTTTTTGGTTGTTAATCGTTTGTTTTCTTGAATTATTATTTGTCATGTTCTTTAGTTAATTAATTTAGTTAATCAATCACTCCAAATTGTCGCTTAAATAATAGAAAGACGGTAATTAATAGTACTTTTAGTCTTCGTGGCAACGATTTATTTGCTTACTATAGCTATACTATTAATTGATAGGTGCACTTGCCTTTGACAAATTTTTAGTTGGTTTCGTGGACATCAATTAGTGTGCCAATTGTATCCTAACTACTTTTCTAAATTTACAAGGGAAAAGTTTGATTATCATTTCAATTTCATTTATAACACATTCATGATCACATATATATCATTTCATACAAATGCACACATTCATTAAGGAACTCATACAAACATATTGTTACTTGATAGTTCTCAATGTAACATTCACACATCATTTTCATAGATAATAACTCATTAGACAATCTTTTCATTTTAATCCTGGAGTTTATACTCTTATACTTTTATGCTTAATAAGAGATTCTTAATTTTAATAATTATACTTTGTGGCACAAAATTTTACATATGCTCAACATCTCATAATACACATTCGTAAAGCTTAAAGAGTTATTAGTCATTTCCTTATTGCCATTTGTCATTACACTTTATATTTCATAAAAAATTGCATTTTCAAAATTCTTATTATCACTAGTGAAAGCATTGAACCCCTTTTCCACATTTGCACACCAAATTATTTAAAGGTCCATTATATGTCATAACTTACTCTCTTCTTCAAAAATTAATCAACTTCATTCAAACTTCCATTTACAATAGTTTAGGTAAATTTTTGTCTCAATATTAATCAAGGCACACTAAAACTTAGTATGCATATTTTGGTCCAAGGCTATGACATACACATACTTGTTTCTACTTCTATTTTCATTAAAATATTTTATTTGCTAATAAATATTAATATTAAACCCCAATTTTGCATCTAATCATTTAAACTCTAAGGATTTATCAATTTTAATTCTCACAAGGAAAGGATGATTCCTTGAGCACTTATCTTTCTTTGAAGAGCAAATAACCAATCTTTTCTATTTTCAACAGTCCAAAACTTCTCTTTTCTTGCTTAAAGCTCCACCACACACTATCAACTTCTTTTCTTCATAAACACACATCACGTATAATACCCAAAAATCATGATCATGTAGAAATTATAAAAAGTAACATTGAATAATTGGAAAAGATAAGATGCACTTTCTTACCTTGTCCTTCACTTTCTCGTACTAATCCAACTTTTTTCTTCTCTAACTCAAGAAAACCCTTGCTTCTAATAATGAAGATGAAGATGGAACCAAGTTTAAGAGTGGGTGTTTTTACAATATTTTAACAAGAAAACAACTTGAATAATGAATATTCTTGGTTGGATTTGAGAGAGAGAATGAAGAAATGATGATGAAGGCTCTTCACATTTTTTTCCTTTCGTTTATTCATTTTAATAGTCAAAGTCAATGCAAAATTAATAAATAAATGAATTACCCACAAATTGCCATGATTTAAAAATTCCAAAATCTATAGCCATATTTTTTTTTCACATTAATATTTATTCATAATTCGAAAATCGTCATTATAAAATCCTTGAAAAGTCCTAAAATATTCTTTAATGGAACTACTTTTTTGTAATTTGGATCATTGATGATTTAATCTTCAAATGTGTATATCTTTTACTGGTTGAGTAAGCATCAAGTTTAGAGAAAATGCCACGCCCAATGTCAAGTTTGATTCAGAAGTTATCGAGTTGAGCTCGAGCTATTGATAAAGTCGAATGCTAGTCAGTCTCATCAACGATGATGTTATTGTGCTCTTCTTATAAAAGTGTTTTTTTTAATATTTTATATGACTAAATTTCCTTTTTATCCCATTTTCTAATTATATTAACTAAATTCCAAATATGTTTTAATCTTTGATGCCATGGTAAACCATCAGTGATTTAAATGGAAACTAGTTTATTGTAACTTGAATCATCAATGATTTAACCCTCAGTTGTGTGTATGCCTTTTATCGAATGAGTAAGCATTAGGAATTGATAAAATGTTTGGTTGAAGCTTGAATTTGTTTCGACAGTTATTGAGTCGAGCTCGAGAGATTGGTAAAGCCAAATGTTAGGCAGTTTCATCACAATTGATGTTAGGATAATAATTTCTTTCATTATACTTTACTTCTAAATCTTTTATGTTACTTGCAAATCTATAGTGAGCTAATTTGATTATGTTGTTAGGAGATTTGTAGGTTATTAGCTTAATAATAGAAATTGGATTACAATTGATTTTAAAAAAGATGGTTGTAATTTAATTTTCTTGATTTGTGCTCATATCGTTAATTCTAGATGACAAATAAGGTTAATATAAATTCTAAAGGAAAGTGAGTTTAGAATGAACTACCCTCTACACTGGAAATCTAAATCAAAGGTTATCCAATATTGATTCTAGGTAACAACATCATATTGAAGACCCCAAAAATCAAAAGCGAAGTTGGCAAACTATAGTATATCACTTGGAGGCATTAAGGAAGGTAAGACAGTAGCATTTGTGATTTACAAAACTTGGCCTAGATCTAGAGACACATCCATATCACTGATTCTAAATTTGGGATAATTCAAAAAAAGTTATTAATTTCCATTATTTGAAGGAGATCCTTAACCATTACTTTTGTAAATTGGTGTTGACTGTTAAAAAAAATAGCACTTTATTATTTGTTTATGCTCTTTCCATTCATCTTACATGCCTTTCCTAGTTACTTGCTTTATAGTCTTCTAACTTATATTAATAATTTAGTAAGTTAGTGATTCGAGTCAATAGTTAAAGTCATTCACACAATTTTTTGTGGGTTCCATCCTCAAATACTTCTTAACGGATTTATTTCATTGTAATCATTACTTGACAACAAAATTGAGCACTTGCAATCATTAGAAAAATAATGGACATTGTTTTGAGGCTTAATTGAATATTATTTTTTTAACAAAATTATAATATTTTGTTCACCGCCAATCATAATTCAAAGGTTCAATTAATATGTAGCAATTATCAAGTGTTCTGGCACCCTCTATAATTGGCTTCTTTCACTTGTTGGTCACTAAACATTTATCTATTTTGAAGTTTACAAGCAAACATCCATTGCTCACAAAGTTGACCGATGCTTATAAGAATTTCCCAAAATCCTTCCACAAGAGACACATTTTGTTTTTCATGCCTTCAACATTCAAAACACTTTTTTTCATGAATTTTATCCTTTTTCCTATCACCAAAGGCCACCTTACCATCATGATTTTTGTTAAAATCTAAATGTCGATAATGGAAATGTAAAAGGATCGCAAAGAAAAAAAAATAGAACACACAAATTTTATGTAGAAATCCATTTGGGGAAAAATCACAGGTAGAGGAGAAGAAAATTCACTAATGTCAAATTCGAATGATACAAGAGAAGTTTCGACTACATCTATTTATAAGTTAAAAAAAACTTAATTCCAATCAATGTCAAATATATTATGCTAATAAATTCTAAATATATTATACTAATAAATACTATATATTTTAAAAAGAAAATATATTTTGTTTAACTTGACTTTCAAGAAATCTCTTAGAAAATGGGTCACACAACTCTAATTTTCTTAAAAATTCTTAAACAATTGTTGTTCCTAGTAATGTGCCTAGAGCATCCATTATCAAAGTAACACATATGACTTGTGGTAAGTTTCAATAATTTATGTGAAACAATAAAGCACTTTTGGTCTTTTTTCTCTAGATTAACTTATACTTTTGTCCCCTAGCAAACTTTTTTCGAGCTGTAACAAAAGCAACATTTGGGCACTTCTTTTGCAAATCCTTCCAAAGCTTGAAACACCTTGGCCTAATATGGCATGGAACACCACAATGGTAACAACTAATCATATGGTTTTTCTTTCTACAACCTTTTGGTTGAATAATCTTAGCCTTCTTAGAACACTAAAGTTGTTCAACAACTCCTTTGCCTTTAAAAAACATAGTTGGTTTTGGTGTTTTGTTTCTTTTGTCTACATAACAGAGTCCACCCTTACCGAGTTCTCTTATATTAGCTACAAATATATCATCTAATTTATCATTTCTAAACATAGTTTTCTTCAACACAAATTGAGCTGTTACTGACTCTTTAAATTCCACCCCCAATTTGAATGACTTGGCATTCAAAAAAGAATATTTTCCCTCAATCTACCTAATTAGCTTTTGGTTCTCCAATTCTAGAAAAGAGTTTTCATTAGTGAGTCTCCTATTCACTTTGCACATCTGGTCCCCTTTCATCTAGCATAGCTTACAAGTTTCCATGATATCATCAGTGAACTCGGTGTTAGTGTTACTTGAATAATCTAAGTCAGTTGCATCTAATTGAGTAACTTAAGTGGTAAAGGCAACATAGTTGCTTCAGAGCTATTTGATGAATCTTTATACTACAAGTAACATAGGGTGATTTTTTTTTCTTCTTTAAAGTATTAGTGTCACGGAGCTAGAACCTTAGGCGATCTTCTCATTCTTAACACGCCTAAGTCAGCCTAAACACCAAACAATTAAGGATTCACAAAGAATTCCTTCAAAGCACCAACTTATATAGAAGAAGCAACACAATAAAAAAAGGCTCAAAAGAACGGAATAGCCACAAAAAACTTATGCACGAGAGGTGTTTGTGTAAATGCTCTCAATTGACTTACTTTCTCAAAGAATGCAAGAATACAACAGATGAATAGATCACTGGATGATTTACAAATAAGGAGAAGGCTCTCAATTTATAGTTGAGCTCGCCCAAAATTGATGGTCTAGATCAAGTTACATCGAGGGGCAAGATTAAGCTTATCTATACAATCAAGGGATTTGCAAGATTTAAAATATCAAATCAAATCTAACCTTACAAGATATAATTACTCACAATCTTCTAAGATTAGTGTCCAAAATTACCAAGGTAGCCTAACTTTCCATATCCATATCATTGGGCCACCCAGGTTTCAAATGGACAAGCTCCTTCAATAACTCTTTGAATCAGGCTAACTCTCATGGGTCAAATGATCCCCATGTCAATGCTAGACCTCCATAGAATGTATTGTGTGTGATGGTCACGAGCTTTGAACTACAGCCTGTGACATTCTCCCCCACCCATTCTCGCAATAAGAGGACTAACTTAATTCACCTCAATCTCGTTTCGACGTTTTAGCTTTTTCCCCGAATAGTCTCATTATTGGGTTATCCCTTCTTTTAAAACTTTTTCCTCGACTTATGTCACCTCTTAACTCAAACTGTCCCAGTTGTTGGTAAGAAGCCACGGCTCACACTTTCCCACACTTTGACTCGCTTCAATTAGAATCCTCTCGATTCTCACAACTAGGCTTCGGCATGCCTACAGTCCCTCGGCCTCCTTGCTTAAGAACTTTGAAAAGGCCCTTACATTTTGTCTAAGTCAACAACTTAGAATGTAAAACACTACTAAAGTTTTTAAAATGTACCTTACTCATAGCATTTACTTTGGACAACTGTTCAGTTTGCATAACCACTTTCGCAAAGTCTGATGTACAACCCACCTCTCCCTTAGGTGGTAGTTCATTCGATGAATCAATAGAAATGAGCCTCATTGATCATAGCTTTAAAGTTTACATCGCTACTTCTTCCTCTAAGTCTGATGCATAACTCACCTCTTCTTTGGGTGGAAGCGTCACTAACAACTCAGTAAACTTCGTCGTTTTCCTCAAATTGAATGTTATTGGTCCTAGCTTCAATGTTTGCATCGCCACTTTTTCCCCTAAGTCTGATGCCAAACTCACCTCTTCTTTGGGTGAAAGCCCCTCCGATTACTCAACAAGCTCCATCGTTGCCTTTTCCTTGACCATGGATTGTTTGGACAGTTCTACAACTCATGCGAACAACGGCACAAGAAGCATTTTACTCACCTCTTCTTGCTCCTATTACCCTCTTGGCTTTAACTTCTCCTTTGCTCAAACCAATATTCTTGGGCTCTTCGTCTAAAGCATTGTCCCCTTCAATGGTTCTTCAGACATTTCTGCAACCTATGTGGACTATGACACAAGAAACACTCCACTAGCTTCTTCTCTCTTTCGCCTTTTGGTTTCAGCACCCTTTGTGCTTGACCCAAGTCTCACAGCTTTACCTTCTAACTTGTCTTTCTCAAAAAACACGGATTTCTTTGGATATTTCTTCAACATATGTGAACCATCACAAAGAAATCATTTGATCTTGCCCTTTTTTTTTTGGTTTTCATCTTCCCAACTTGTGGTTTCCCATTATCACCATCACCGTTGCCATTGCCATTATCTCCTATGTAGTTTCGCCCATATATACCCCTTTCCTCAAACTCAAAAGACTCAAGCTTGTCTTTCTTGAAACCCAGCTTGTCCACGACTATGCTACCATTACGGCTTTCGATAGCTCTTAGACACCCTCTTATTCTAATTCCTGTCAAACTCACGGCTTTAACCTATTTTTGAAAATAAGTAATGCATCTTTCTCGATCACATCTGAAATTTGGAGCATGCATTCCTTAAACTCTCGAACATACTCCCCCATTGTGCCTCGTTGCCTAAGCCATAGCAACTTTGCCCGAGCTTCCTGCTCAATAAATTGTAGATAAAACTGCCCCATCAACTTATGTTGAACACTTCCCATGTCCTAATTTCACTATACCTTTTATCTGTGGACTTGTCTGGCTATAGTAAAAGCACAATATCAGTAAGAAACATGGAAGTAGTGTTTACCTTAATCGTATCCTCTATGATGCCTTTGGCACAGAAGTAGTGCTCCATCCTCCATAAGAAATTGTCCATATTGTATGCAGACCTTGTCCTTGCAAACTCTTTTGGCTTCGGGACATCTACCTCGCTATTTAGTGCTACACTCGACACTTTATTCCTTATGGTTGCTCTACATAAGCAAGCTCTCTTTCGAGCTCTTCTATTCTTGTGGTCAAAACCTTCATCGTGGCCATTGTTTCCTCCTTCAAAGCCATCACCATTGCCTCGACAGTATCATTCCTCTCCATCATCTTATTCCTATGGAAATTTACCAACTCTTGTACATTTTCCCTATTGGAATTGAGAGACATGATTACATAGTCCTTGGATTGTTCCCTCAAGTCGTCTATGCGTTCCTCGATCACATTGAATGACTCATTTATGTCCCTCATGGACTCCTCAAGTTTTTTCATTTCAAAAGAATTGGTTTTATGGCCAAACAACAGGTCTCCACTAACCCGTTTTAATAAGCAACTTCTTTCAACATCTCGATGGTGCCTTCACAACCTAAGCTTAAATACCACTTGTCACGGGGCTAAAACTTTAGTCTCACAATTTGTGTAGCCTTAGACAATCTTTTTATTCCAAACATGTCTAAGTTAACCTCACCACAAAACAATTGAGGATTCACAAAGAAATCCTCCAAGGTACCAATTTATATGGTGGAATCAACGCAATCAAAAGAAGGCTCAAAAGAACAAAATAGCCACTGAAAACTTATGCACGATAGGTGTTTGAGTAAATGCTCTCAATTGTATTACTTTATCAAAGAATACAAGAATACAATGGATGAATGGTTCTTCTCTATATTTTGCAGCATAATTCTATCGGGTGTCATGTTAGTCACATGGCTGTATTGTTTCATGAAAGTCTATGTCAAGTCTTTCCATGAATTGATTTTAGCATGGTTTAGCTGATTGTACCATTTGGCACCCGACCCAATCAAACTATCTTGGAATCAATGGATTAACAATTGGTCGTTATTGATGTATCCCATTATTCTTCAACAAAACATTGTGATATAGGCTTCAAGACAATTAGTCCCACTGTATTTTTTGAATTCTGGATTTTTGAATTTTGGCAGGAGCACTAGATTCGAGACTAAACTAAATTCCTTGGCATTGAACCTACAAAGGTAGTCAACACTATCCATAGCTCTGAATTTCTCCTCCAACCACTTGCACAGATCTTCTAGCTGTTTTGGCAACTCTACTCTTACTCTATCCATTTCTGCCATGTCGTTCAAATTTGGAAAAATAGGGTTGGTCAGATTATTTCCAGGATTGGAACCTGAATTCGTTGGGTAGTTCACTGGTCTTGAAGTGTCAGCCTGGAATTGTTTTAGTCTTATGGTAACGGTACCTTTCATGGATATGTATCTAGTTGTGCTTGGACATTCACTGGGGTAAAGCCCGGGGGTATGTAAGGTCTTCATTATCATCTTAGAGTTAATCACAGTACTCTTCCCTTTTTCAATCCCTCGGCCAGTAATTGGGTCAACTGGCGTATTATGCTTCGTTGGGACTCTTGTATTTGGTCCTTTATGTCTTGCTATACCTTAGCTAATTGGTCCTGCAGCTACGCTTGTAACTGATCTTGCATGTCTTTCTAAATTTGTTCTAGTCTCTCTAACTTTTGGTCCATGACTTTGGTTTTACCGTGGGTACCGTAACGATATTCGATTAGTAGATTCTTATTTGTTTCCAGGGTAACTATTTGATTAATCAGGGTCTTTTTTATGAAATTTAATGCATATGACGAAATGTAATGCTAATGAATGCAAAAAGGGACATTGAATCTAATTCAATTCTATTAGAACAACTGCACTAGAAAATAAATTTCTTTACATAAAATGGATACATTTTACATATACAGCCTTGCCCTAATACTCAAAGCTTTGACTTTCTAAAGAAGCCAAGTTAATTCTCGGTCCCGATCTGATTCTGATTTGTATCTCAAGCTCAGCATGTCAACTTGAACCGTTAGGGTTTGCAAATGGTCGTCTACTTCCCATACTTGAATCAAAACTTTGTTCATGATGTGATCTTTATCCTTGATCTACCTTTGAGAATGATGGAGTTGCACTTTCCAATGTTTATTGTTCATTTCAAGAAGCTCAACTCGAAGTTCACAATTTTGCAGTGTGGCCTCAAGCTCTTCTATTTTTCCTTCAACCCTTTAATCTTAGTCAGACTTGCTTTCAACTCAATCACAGAGTTGCGACTATGATGTTGATGCAGTGGCCTTTCTAATTTCGCTATCTAGGCTCTCAATCCAACCTTTTCATTTCAACCTTCTAACTAATCCCTTTTTAAATTATCTTCTCAACGTCTTCATCTTGGAGACTCTAGAGAATTGCTGTCTACTTTTCTTTAGAAATTTTGTCTCATCTTAAGATAGCTATGAATTCTTTCAATAAAGAGTAGTCCTCGGAGAACACTCAATAAGAGACCTTTTCTGTCTTCCAAAAGTGGCTATGAAACTATGCTAGCAAGAGTTGTGCACACCCGATAAATCTTCATTCACCCGCTCTCCGGCAAGCACTTAAAAATCTGAAAGTTTCAGCCAAAATTGCCGGGATGGGCGTGACCCTTTCGTCAAGTTGGTCAAATAAACCTGAAACTGCATCATTAACGTGCCCTAGTGATTTAGGAAAGATGACTAACCCAATAATACTCAAGGTGAAAATGTTGACTCTTTTCCTCGCATTCAAATGTACAAAGATCAAATCCCGCAGACTTTTCCAAGGGATGCATTTACTATCCCCTTTTTGTTTAATTCGGGCTGCGACCCATTGCTCGCTCATTCCAATTATGTTCATTAGTCTCTTTAAGAAAGTCAGGACATTAACGGCTCTAGAATAAGCTTTGACGGCTTGGATCCTCGAGCAACAGAGCAGAGTTGTGTACTCTTCTACAGTGGGCACCAAGTCTACCTTCCCAAAAGTGAAACAGCTATAGGCGGGATTCCAATACTGGGCAAGAGCTCGAAATAGGTGCTTATCCATTTTGACATCGAGTAAATAAGGTAAATCACTATATTCACGCTAGAATACACAGCAATAAATAATAAATAGAACATCTATTTGGGTGACCACTAAAGTTTTGATATGGTTCTACCTAGGGTCGGTTCTTTAGGGCTTATTATATTTGGTTTGCTTCTAAAGTAAAGGTACCTGAACCAGCAGATTTGTCAATCCTGACGATTATAGGCTCATACGAACCGAGTTCAGTTCAAGGGAATACATTTTCCTATAGCTGTAAGGAGGTGAAGACCTCACAGAGACATAGGTACAGATGTATCCCGAAAGCAATCCACTATCCTATATGAAGGTAAAGACCTCACAAAGGAATAGCTTCTCACTCCCACTTATGAAGGGCAAAATGGAACGATTATGCCATGCAATGTGCGAAACTATACCAAGAGAAACTCAAACCAATAAAGTAGACATATTTAATCATTATGTAACCCAAGATAATAAAGGCATTATTTACGACCAAAATAAAAAATGAATAATGAAATACAAGGAGAGGATCGTCAACTTAAATTGACTTATCAATTTTCGATAGAAAGACCAAAAAGTAATCAACTCGCGGCTTGACTCTCTTATTTGTCCCCATTGGAGTCGTCAAGTTATCGAAACTTTTTTTTTAAAATTGAATTTTATTTTAAAAACGAAAATTGTAACAGCCCGGTTTAGACCCTAGTCTGAATAGTGGTTTCAAGACTACAAATTCGAGTCATAAAAATATTTAAATATTATTTTATATGTTTACAGTATGTGGTTAAGTATGTGTGAAAGTTTCGTATGAAAATTTAATTGTTTGTATGCTCAATTTGATAAAAGGACCTAATTGCATAAAATGTAAAAGATGCTTGTCATATGTTAAGTGTGCCTATTTGTTATGTCTTTGTAAATGAGAGGTCCTTATGTTATTAATATGTCATTTACATTGTTAATGGACATTAATGTCCTCAATATATGTGATTTTATAATGGATTAATAAAGGTTAATATAGTAATTTAATATATTATGTTAATTTAATAAAACAAAAGCATGAATTTGGTGTTGTATTCATCACCATTGTCGAAAAATCAAAGAAAAAGAAAGGATAAAAGAGTTTTAGGGTTCGGTCATGCTAAAGCTTGATTAAAGGTTCGTTTTTTATCCGTTTTCGATAATTGCTACGTTTTTGTGATTGTTGCTTTGTGTTTTACTAAGCCCATGTCTCAATTTCTGATTTTGTTAATGATTTTGAGTTATGTCATTGATTAAATTATGAGTTTTATGAAGTTTAATTATTGTATATGAAAGCTTGATGTTGGGTTAATATGTTTTGTCTTTGAATTTTTGATGAATTTGAGTAATTTGGGCTAAATTGTAAAAAAGAGATTTTGAGGGACTAAAATGTGAAATAAATGAAATATGTGGACTTGTATGAACTATATGAAAATTCGGCTAAGCATATGTATAAGGAAATTTTGTATATTTTGTGATTTTTGTGATTAAGGACTAAAGTGTCAAAATGTGAAAATATGAGGGTTAAATTGTAAAATTCCCTAAATGTGTGTTTATGGATTTATTTGAATGATTTGTTGAATACAAGATTTAAATTTGAATTTATATAGATCAAGAACAAAAGAAAACAGAATTAGATCGGGGGAAGTCGAAAATCGTCGAGTAGTCGACTCCGTTCATTCGAATCTATACGAGGTAAGTCGATATACAAATAAATGTGTTTGAATCAATTTATTTATTCTTATATGCTATTGAAATGAAATGAATGGCTTGGAAGATGAATATGTGAAATTGTGAAAGCATCGACAGTGTTTCGACGTCCGAAAAGCCCTGTACGAACCATAGGAATAGTTAGGATACATATGTCATGACATAGGATTCGATATGTGTTTTCGTGTAAGACCATGTCTGGGACGTTGGCATCGACTTATGATTTACGTGTAAGACCATGTCTGGGACATCGGCATCGTATTTGCCCTGTCTGGGACAATGGCATCGATATTTGATTACATGTAAGACCACGTTTGGGACGTTGGCATTGCACGAGCTTTCCAAGCTATCCGAGTATTCTTATTTATTCTGAACAGTTCAACGGGCATTCCAAGAAATGAATGAATATGAGAATGTATAACCAAATTCAGGTATGTTTGAAATGTACATTATGATTTAAAATGAAAGGTAAGTATATGTTTATATGTGGACATATGAAATATGTATGAATTATATGAGTATAAAATGTGTTATGTGTAAGTGACTTATGAACAATTGAGTTATATGAGAATTATGGACATGTAGTTATGTTCTGTCATGAATTACATGAATGAAATGGTTTAGAAATGTATTATGTGATGAGTTTATTTGTACATGGCTTACTAAGCTTTTGAAAGCTTACTTTGTGTGTGTTTTCATTGTTTTATAGATATCGAAGCTACTGGGAGTTCGAGGATCATTGAGGATCATCACCACACTATCGAACCTTATTTTGGAACCCTTTTGAGAATGTATATATCAAAGTATGGCATATATAGGCTAGAAGTATTTGAATATGTTTTGTATTGTGTTTGTCTAGCCATGTGATATGGCTTGGATTTGGTTGTGTATAATAATGAATTATGGCTATAAATTATGTGATGCAATATGGTCAATATGATATGTTCATGAATGGCTAAGTGAATTGGTTAATTTGGTAAGTTTTGGTATGTGCTTATTTGAGGAATTGGTAAGCTTATGGCATGAGATTGAATTAAATGATTTGAGGTTATGAAACTCATATTTGGTATGATTTTGGCTTAGGATTTGATATGTTTTGGCTTGTATATTGAGGATGAAATTTGTTGATAATGATATGGCATGAATGGTTTATATTTTGGTTGTAAATTGGTTGAAAATTTGGTATAAAATGTTTTGGTTTTGATGCTTGTAGGAATGGCCCAAAATGGGTGGCAATTTGGCTTTTCAAATAGCATATTTTTGTCCACACGGGTAGAGACATGGGCGTGTGTCTCAGCTGTGTGTGACACACGATTATGTTACACGGCCATGTGTCCCCTGGGGTACCCTATGATTTTAAGTCAGTATACCCTACAGTTTTGACAATGCCTAGACACGCGGGCGTGTTTATCGGTCGTGTGTGGCACACAGGCTGGCACATGGGCGTATAGTCGGCTGTGTGATCCAAGTCAGTAACCTCTCTAATTTTCACACGGCCTAGCACACGGGCGTGTCTTGTGGCAGTGTGGACAAGTCAGTATGTATGCTCTGTTTTGCCACGGCCTAGACACATGGGCATGTCTAATGTCGTGTGAGGCACATGGCCTGCTCATACGGGCGTGTGACCTTTATAACTTTGAAAAATTTTGTATGCATTTGGCTTAGTCCCAACCCCTTTCTAAAGCATGTTTAAGGTCTCGTTGACCTATGTAAGGGACTTTGTATTGATGTATGACCTATGATCCTATGATGATTGTGTATTGAATGCTAAATGTTTCAATATGCCTGGTAATGCCTCTTAACCCTAGTCGGGCAATGGATAAGGGTTAGGGGTGTTACAAAAATGGAGTCACCGCCAATCTTTTTTAATTAAGTGTGATCAGGTCACCTCAAGGCTTTGTCATTTTAATAAAATGCTAGATTTATTAAAATCATTTTCGGTCTACAAAAATCCAGGAAATAGATTCAGGAGTTGGTTACGTATGATGAAGGAGTAGCACCCTCATAACTCCCAAAATTGTACCAAATTGATTACCTGATGTCTTAATGTCGAAAGTTGAAAATTCGAAGAGAAATTAAAACATTGTCCCTTTTTGCATGATGTTCTTTTTAATTAAAATCACTTAACTAAATTAAAAATTATGTAAAAGACCTTCTTATCTCGAGGTAACCACAACAAAAAGGTCATGTCCCATGAGTAGGGCACGGCATCTCGAAACCTCGAAAATAAGATTGCTCATTATTTAATTACTATTTAAATCTCATGTGTTTTTAGTTTTTTTAAAAAAAGTTTGATTATTTAGGTTCAAAGAGAAAGTCAAACCTCGTAAGTTAGGGCACAACTTCTCGAATCTCTAAATAAAAAACGTTGCCTCAATTTTAAAATTTCCCTTTTTTGTACATCGAGTAAAAAAATAGATATGACGTTTAATGCAATGTGTAATTGATTTATTCAAGTGTTAGTACAAAAATAAACAAACATTAAAACATGTTGCATAATATAGAAATGAAAAAGATAGTATAGAATAGCTTACGTGGTCACAAAATGATAACAAAATAATAACATATGGTAGTCGGAATAATTTTTAGCCGATTAATAATACTATTTAATAATGGTAACAATAGTAAAATAATAAGTGGAAGATTAGTAATAACAAAAAATGGTGAAATAATAATAAAAAAAAGGTATGATAATGCTATGATCATGGTTGTGTAGTATTAATGATGATAAAATAAAATATTAAGTAGCAAAAATAATCATTTAATAATAACATCAACATAAACAAAAACACCACACACACAAAAAAAAAAAAGAATAAAAATGAGATGATTAAGAAACTTAAGGATAAAAATACAAGTTATGTAAATTAAAGGATAAAATATAAATAAAGAATTAAAATTTTTAAAATTAAATAAAATAAATAAATGAAAAGATTAAATCGAAACCATAATAAAATTTAAGGGGATAAAATAATATAAAAAAGCAAATAAAAAGGAAGAATTAAATAAATGAAGGACTAAATTGAAATTTAAATAGAACTTAAAGCATAAATTGCAAAATAAATAAGAAAAAGGGAAGTAAATGACTAAATTTAAAATATAACAAAATTTAGCGCCTAAAGTACAAGGAAACAGAATATAAAGGATTAAATTAAAATAAGATAGAAAACTTTAGGGGGGGTCAAATGGCAGTTATCCCCATCAAATTGGCACCTGTCACTCCCTAAGGGGTTCACAGTGGGTCAGGAGACTAAATTGCATAGGAGTTTAAATTATTTTGCGAAAATTAAAATAAATAAAAATGAATAGGACTAAATTAAAAAGATGAAAAAAAGCGAAAGGACCAAAACTGCAAATATCCCCTCCCCTCAAAAACATGCGGATCCTAGAAGGAAACGGGTCGTTTTTCAGGTTGAGTTCCAAAACGACGTTGTTTTGGGATTTCTGAAGCCAGGCCAAAATGACGTCGTTTTGATATGGCTATATAAGTAAAAATAAAAATAAAAATAAAAATCATTTTTATTCAGTTTTTTTTTAAAAAAAAAACCTTAAACTTTCTTTTCCTTTTTTTTTGAAGGCGTCTCCCTGTCTAGTTATAAGGGTCATCGCACATCCACCATGGCCACCGATCGTTGGCGACGGTGATCGTTGCCTCAGGTGGCCGAAAATTTTTTAAAATGCCCTTTTTTATCCCCTTTTTACATGGAACCCTGTTTTGGGGTTAAAAACACCAAAAGCTTGGTAAATTCAGGCTGAAAGTAAAAAAGCCTTTTAGTTTCTCCCCCCTCCGATGAGGCCCTCAACGGAACCCTAAATGGATTTCGACGCTTCTCGAGCCAGAGATGGCTCTCACCGACGACCAAAACAAGTAAAAAAAACTCTTTTATTATTTCCTATATTTTCTTCGAAAAAATAAAAATAAATAAATAAAAGAATCACCTTTTTGTTTTTTTTATATTCGAGTTCTTTTTTTTTTCTATTTGATTGCTTCTATGTGTAAACAATACAATCTGTTCATTAGGATTTATAGCCGATTGATTACAATATATATATATTGGTTTTTGCTTTTCTACTTCTGTTTTTGTCATTTTTTTCTTCTTTACAAGTATCCATGGCGAAGGACTGAGTTAACGGTGGTGAAGACGCACGTTTTTGCCATTTTAGTGAAATGGTGGCAGAGAACATAAACCTCAAGGCGAGGGGACTTCGGGAAGCATGCCGCTGACGTGTTGAAGCAGAGGAGCGGCGGCGGCTAGAGTTAGGGTCTTTTCTTAGGGTTTTTTAAAATTGTTTAAGTTTTGGGCTTTAAGCTAGGTTTGGGCTTGTAATTTGGGCCAGTGTATTTTTTTTGTAAATAGACTTCATTTATTTTGTTTTTGTTTTGTTTTGGTTTGGTTTGGGTTTATTTATTTGTGTTGGGCCGGGAAAAAATTGGCTATTACATCATCCATAGACTTAAAACTTTCCATCATTGCCTTCTAGTAGGCATAGTTTGTTTCATCCAACATAGGGGATCTTGAAATTTATGATCCTTTCATCTCAATAGAAATCAATGACATGTGATGTTTCGACTTCAAAATTAATTGAATTTGGATCTAGATTTTTGTTCAATTACAACTAGACAAACTAACTAATAATTGTAAAATAAGATATGGACACAAAAGTTTAGTTACATAGTTTGAAAACTTTCTACATCTACGGGACCTTGCCTAAAGAGTAATCCACTATAAATCAACAAATACAAGGTACGCCTTAAGTTAACTCACCAATTTGCAACCTCACTCCTATACTCCAATCTAGATCACTCTCTTGCAAAGTTTTCTCCAATCTAGATCACTCTCTCTCTCCTCCCTCTCTCTCCCCTCTCCTCTCTCTCTCTCCCCCTCTCTCTCTCCTCTCTCTCCCTCTCTCTCTCACCCTCTCTCCTCCCTCCCTCCCTCCCTCTCTCCCCCCTCCCTCTCCCTCTCTCCCCCCCCCCCCTCTCTCTCCCCCCCCCTCTCTCTCCCACCCCCCTCTCTCTCTCCCCCCCCTCCCTCTCTCCCTCTCCCTCTCCCTCCCCCCTCCCCCCCTCCCTCCCTCCCCCCCTCCCTTCCCCTCCCCCCCCTCTCCCTCTCTCTCTCCCCCCCTCTCCCCCCCCTCTCTCTCCCTCCTCTCCCCTCCATCTCCCTCCCTCCCCTCTCCTCCCCCCCCCTCCCTCTCTCTCCCCCCCCCCCTCTCCCTCCCTTTCTCTCTCCCTCCCCCCCTCTCCTCCCCCCCCCCCCTCCCTCTCTCCCTCTCTCCCCCCTCTCCTCCCCCTCTCCCCTCCCTCTCTCTCTCCCTCCCTCCCCCCCCCTCCCCTCTCCCTCTCTCTCTCCTCTCTCTCTCTCTCTCTCTCCTCTCTCTCTCCCCCCCCCCCCCCCCCCCCCCCCCCCCCCCCCCCCCCCCCCCCCCCCCCCCCCCTCCCCTCTCTCCTTTAGTTGAGTTGATTAAGTATTTTTGTATCTTCTATAGGATTTTATTGTCGTATACTTCCATTATATGAAAATATTTCATTGTAATTAATGATTTGACAATGATATCATGAAGTTACAATTACCAAAGTGATAGTGATATAAATTTTAATTTTAATTCTTTTATCACCATTTTATTGCAACTGGAAACCATCAAAGCTTCACCGAATACCTAGTGCAAAGGATAGTTCTAACACTTTGCTTAGAATGAGATCTTCAACCTTCACCAAATGATCATCAACAAATATAACAAAGATCCATCAGCCTACAAAAGGAAAGTTTTAATCATAAAATTACATTGGCCAATGCATCCTTCAGTGACTCATATGCATCAGTCTTGTACAAAAAAACGACATATGCATATACACAAACCCTCAAAATTGTATTAGGAGCCGCATAAGATCCTCCTAATAGGACAATGCATCCTTCAATCACATCGAAAAAAACATGTAGAGAGCCATTGATGACTCTATCATTGGCTCTTCCCCATAAGACACTTGTACCATGAAGGTCCTAGCTAGCATAAAGGTTATAAATAGCCCAATCCTATCAGCTTCTACCCCAGGATATTTTACACACTGTTACTCTGCTCAAACACTTTCTCAAGCCACAAACACCTACCTTAGGACCTCTTATCACCTAAAGGCTCTCCACACGTCTATGTAAACTTTCGTCCTTCTTCCACATACAAACTTCGTGTTATTAAATTATACACTAATTGTTTATGTAGTCTGATGGTAAAATACTAGAATAATCAATTAAGTAGTGATTTTTTAATAATTCAAAAATATAAAAATAAATAAATAATGGATACTTATACAGGTTCTCGATGGTTTTAATCCAAATTATGTCACGAATTATTGAAATATCAACTTAGTTGAAAACTCTCCAAATTTTTAAAAATAATAAATCTTATTATAAGTACTTATATCTTGTAATAAATTTATATTTTCTTTAAATTAATTAGCGTAAACGATCTTAAAAGAAATCGATATTATATATTTTCTTTCTTCCCCGCCTAAAACATGGGTGGCAATCTAAAGGCTCAAAATCTTTTATAATCCAAGTTAGTGAAATCAACTCTAGTTAATTAATCAAAGAACATTGAATTTAGCTGAAAATGCATTTGTTGAGAATCGATTGGTGGGATTTGTGGAGTGGGGAAATCTTGCTCAATGGTGTTCAAAAGTAAAATCAGTAAAGAAATCATGAGATATTCCAACACATTTATGAACATGGCAACAGTGCCTCCACAACACTAAACTAGCAGACACACACAAAAAAAGGGCCTTATCTCCTTTTCATTCACTTTCAAATTTCAATTGCTTTATTTCTTTCTTTCTTGATAGAAAAATGGGTTTTATCTGAAAAAAACTGAATCAATTGTCTCTCTCTCTCTCTTTTCTTTTTCTGGGTTTTATGCCTGTCTGGATTCTCAAATTGTTCTTTGAAAAAACAAAACTGCTTTTGCTTGTTTTCTCAGGCAATGGTACTAGTAAAGGGAACAGCCTCTGGTTCTACCTTATCTCTCCCGCCACTTTAAGACAAAAGTTGGTGCCTGATCAACAGTTCTTGTCTTCTGAGTTCTTTTCTCTTTTTTCCTTGACCATTATGTATGAATTCCTGGACAATTTTATGACCTGAAACATGATTGCAAGGGCCAAGTGACACACTCTCACACGTGGCTTACATTGTCATGTTTTAATATGACAATTGAATTTTTGTCATACATTCTTTCGAATGCATGTATCTTAAAAGGTTATAGTCTTGAAGAGGATTTCATATGAACTAATTTCAGTATAAGCTAATGAATGGGATTTAACAAGAAAACAATGAGTGGTCAGGTGATTTTATTTGATATGATAAAGTATTAGCCGATTAGCTAATTATGAACTCAAACCCTAATCTAGCATTAAGGAGTTTGCATGTAAATTGATTCCAATTTTTATAAAGTCTTTCATCTAAAGCACCTATCATCATTTGACAGAAATTGGATTCTCTTAACTCCACTGAAAAAGGTATCATTGATTCTTTATTAATTTATAATAAGCCAGGCTACTATGCTTGGTTCTGCATAGGTATTAGATTCCAGTAGATGTGCATTGAGCTTTTCAGTTTGTAGCTTTATTGGTCATTTCAAGTTCGAACATTCAGAAACAGTAGTTTAATTAGTTTATAACTACAAGAGATAATGAATAAATGTAATGAAGAAAAGTTGGTTTTCTTTTTCTTGAAAGTAATGGGAAAAAGATGGGTGTTTATGGTAGTTACCTTTCTTGTTTGCCATTTCAGTAAAAGGATATATTCCTTTCTGGAATTAAGACCAAATTCCCATAAAAT
Organism: Gossypium hirsutum; assembly: GCF_007990345.1. Lineage (NCBI taxonomy): Eukaryota > Viridiplantae > Streptophyta > Magnoliopsida > Malvales > Malvaceae > Gossypium > Gossypium hirsutum. The sequence goes on along the minus strand of NC_053424.1, from coordinate 9,822,558 downwards.
GTGATGATTATCAGGATATTAACAGATGAAAAATAAAGATTTTCTTTTGGGGGGCGTATGAACTGTTTTTGTACATGGCTAAATCAAGAGTCCCTATGCATATTAAACGCGACAGTTATAAGATAAGTTGAAAGGAAAAGAAACATGATATCATGAGAGGGGATGGTTAATCTAGAATGGCTTCATTTAACTTTTACCTAAGATGATTGCAAAAACAGTTCTTATGCACTTCCATTGAAAAGCTACCAATTAAGAGCATTATCCCCTTGATTTTCCCTTAATTCATGTTGATCCACTGCTTGTGGCCGGGAAACCATTTGGGACATTTTGGACTGAAGAAGCTAGACACAGCCCTTGAATTCAACAGCTCAACAATGGGAGCAAATTTCACACATCTTGGAGTCTTGTACTGGTTAATTGATGCACCTAAGCTGATGGCATAATCCATCAGCTTGTCAAATGTCCCTGGTTCAACAATCTTGATCTCAAGGGGACCAATTGATTTGTCACATACACGCCCTTGGCGGTATACACTGTTGAGGGACTCTTCAATTGTCAAGCAACAGTCCTCAAAAACTGAGGGAGGAATTGGGGTGGTACCATTGAGACTAAGTTCCCAGTACAGCACATAGTGGCCTGGAATTGTAGTGGTATCTGCATAACTAGTGTACTCAGCCAATGTTGCATCGAATGGCAGCAAATGGTTCACTGCATTCTTCACAGCATTTTGAAGTTCAACCTCATCAGTCTTATCTGAATCAATGCACAAAACTACATTTTTCCTGCATATGAAATTGAACTGCGGTGCATTGTTTTTGAACCCTGCTACCCTTAGCACATCACCAACTCTATAACGATAAAGCCCTGCAAAAGCATCAATTTGTAGATTCAGCAGATGCAGGCAAGTAAAATTATACTATAACTCTTAAAATATTTACTTAATGTATTACCTGAATAAGTGGTGACAACGAGTTCATATTCTTGGCCAAGCTTAACGTCAACCAGGTCAACCAGTTCTTGTTGTTCCTTCTCATTGAGAGTTTTGGGCACCGAAATAGAACTATTGACCCCATTGTTCCTTTGAACCGGCAAGAACTCAAAGTAGGCCATTGTGGGAATGAGAGTGTAGGAAACTTCACTTGGCTTGCAAAGAGGGTTGAGGTTGACACCAAAATAGCATTCACTCGATGCATACATGGTGCAGAAGAGAGGGAGGCCATTGGTGTAGTAATCAAGAGTGGGAATGTACTGTGACATGGTCCCAGTCACAATCACATCCACATATTTTGTATTGGGCCATAACCTGGTAATGATCCCTTGCCATGAATCTTTGCTGCACTCGGCCTCAATGAAATCAGCAAGTTTAGGATCAGGTTTCAGGATTTTCGTAACAGCTTCTCTCACAGATTGGTCAGTGATTTGGGAATCAATGGTTCCTGTTCTTATATCATTGCAAAGGAAACGCCAATGTTTTTCAAGGAACTTGATTGCCCTGATGAAGCCAGAGGCAAAAACAGCACCCACCCTGAGGACCTCTTTGTGTTGGCAAAGTCCACAAAGCATTTGAGAGTACATGCTTTGGTAAGAATCGGGACAAAGGATGGTTTCATTCGGGCTAGTGTAGTTGGTGTAAGGGTCATATGGCCTATCCTTGAAATGGGTGCTTTTGTAGTAGCTAGTGAGAACAGGGCGTGCCACCAGGCCACTAGGTGTCTTGGCCTCGGATTTTATAAACAAAAAGTACATTCCTTTGCCTTTGTCTAGACCAGGGACAAATTGACTCATAACAGGCATCAACAGGCTATAGAGCAGTGACCTCCTCCCTAACTCCTCTTCAATTGTTGGCATCAGCTTTCTCTCCCCACCTGATGTCCCAGAGCTGCAAAGAAGAAGAAACCGAGACTATCCATTTAGCCAAAACCAAAATAAACCTGAAATCTACAAGGCTATTTTTGCGGAGGAAGTAAAAACAGGAAAAACCTCTAAAAAACATAAGGATAAAAAGGAAAGGATGTTTAATTTGCTGACCTTGTCAAAAACTCAGAAATGGGGTGGGAAGAAAGTATGGGAGAGGTATCACCATTGGCAATACGGTCAACATAAGGTTGGATATCCTCATAGGTGATGACAGGCATGATTGTTTTGAAAGTTTCTCTATCAGTGTGACCATTAAGGCCATTTCTTTGGAAGTACTCAACATGAGCATTGCGTGAAAGAATCTCCTCAAGGACTTTCTTTTGAACTTCATCAGCGTTTGAAGTCACATCCTCAATGAACTGAAGGGTTTTCTTGTTCTTCAGTTCCAGGTTGTAATCTGTAGTAGGTTTGTGTGTGTTCTTAGGTGCTTCTGGCATGATTCTGATATTTTTTTTTCCCTATAGCTTTTGCACTTTTTAATGGGAGAAAAGGCTTTCTAAAAGAAATGAGAAGGGGATAAGCCTGTACTGTAAGAGCCAAGAAAAAGTTGTTTGAAATAGAAAAGATGTAGTCTTTAGTTTTAGCTTTGGTGTGAAGAGAAAAGTAGGAAGAAGTTGGGTATAAATAGAGTGGGAAATGAAGTTGGCTAAGCTTTACTTTTATGTTTTCTTTTGGATTTATTTGCAAATCAACCCTCCAACTATAGCACTTCCTTCAAACAGTTATCGGAAAATTTTACAAGTACAAATAATCACAATCATTGAAACCAGACCCGACCAACCAATCAAACCATTTGGATAAAAAATCGACTGATATATTAATTTAGACAAAGTTAATTGTACTAATAATTAACTTGTACAAAACATAATCGCATTAATATTAAAATATATTCGAAGATAACTCATATATAATAAAATTTAAACCAAAATATCACAATCTTACCATTAACTAACTTCTTTGTTATTAATAAATATTTTTAATCAACCTTGATTTGTTTAAATCTCTAACTAATTATACTTGCTTAAACACTTAAATTTGTGCATCATCCAATAACATTAATACATAGAGACTAAATTAGGAGGTTGAATGATTAAGGGCATTTTTTTCATAATTTAATATTCCAACTTTACTTCTGCATCTATTTTATAAGGGTTTGACCGCATTTCATTTTTTGATAATAAAAATCGGATATTTGATTACTTCTATGCGTCATCAATAATGCTACATTAGCATTGTTTAAAGGTTCTATTTTCAAAAGTTACTGACATCAAAAACTTACATTATCACGTGACATCTTATTATTGTAACAAGGCTGCTGAATAAGTTTATTTTTAAAATACGAATCCACACATTTAAATATATTTTTAATTTTACAATTCATTAACCATATACCTTACTAGTTCTAATCAAAACTAAACTTTCGCCAAAAATATATTACATTATTGACAAACTCACCATGTAACTGTAATTTTTAAAAAATTTGTTACTTTAATTTAAATAGTAAAGTTAAATTGTTAAAAACATTATGTTTTGGGTTTGAATTACATGTTGGATTGACTACCTTAACTATGAGGAAATATTTCCGAGATGTTAATGAACAAGACGTACTTCTATTTATAGACAATATCGTCTGTTTTGTCCAAGCAAGGCTGTGGGTTATCAACCCACCCTTAGTACTCAAATAAGTACTTTACAAGAAAGAATTACTTCTATAAAGGAGGGATCCATAACTTCTATTCAAGCAATTTACGTACCTGTGGATAATTTGACCGACCCTGCCCCTGTCCCTGCCCCTGCCCCTGCCACAATATTTGCACATTTAGATGCTACTATCGTCCTATCAAGAGGGTTAGCTGCCAAAGGTATTTATCCAGCAGTAGATCCTTTAAACTCAACGTCCACTATGCTCCAACCTCGAATTGTTGGTGTCCATAATGTGTAAATATTTTTATAGATTTTTTCATAAAAAGAATACCTTATGCTTTGTAAAAAAAAAAGGGGGGGGGCTTTTAGTAAATTCTCCACTGAGTTGAGATTCGGTTGAAGATGTGACAGCAACTTAAAAAAAAATTTTAATATTAGTATAGATAGATAATTGGCATTAAATTAGACTATAAATTCTATCACACAAGTATGTGTGCAGAAATCACGTATTTAGAATGGAGGTATGTGTAAAAAATATAATAAATAATAAAATGTACTGTTTGAAATTAATAATAACAACAAATACACAATATTTATGAAATTAAAAAGAAAAAAATAGCTTAAATTGAAAGCGGTAAAAGGAAATTAAATAGGCAAATATATCATATTAAAAATAATGAACGCACTCTAACTGTTTATAATTGTCATTTTTTTATGGCACATCAAAAAGTTATCAAGCTGATGAAAAGAAAATTTAATATTAAATATCTAATTATAAAAAATTAAATATCAAGTTGATTTGTGATACCAACTCAATCAATGACATTATTTATATACATGACGTGGGTGAGAGAACATTCTATGTAAAAAATTGTTTTTAAAAAGAAAAAAAAATAGGCCTTGTTTGATAGACCATTGAAAAAATTAAATATTTTCAATGATTTAATTTTTTACACATGTTTGATAATTCAAAATAAAAACAATCTAATTTTTTTATAAAAAAATGTAAAAAATAATGAGTAGATAAGAGCTACTTGTCACTTAATGGAGAATATTTTCAATTATTTTAATTTTAATTTATTTATTTTAACATTATATTATCTTATAAAAATTTACATTTAAAATTTTATTTTTATTTAGAATAAGTTGAAATGTTTAAAAATTAAGGATAAAATATAGAATTTATTTTTTATAATTTAAAATTCATATTTATCAAACAATTTAATTATATTCCATAATTAATTTTAAGTAGTATATCAAACAATTTTATAACTTAAATTTAATATTTATTTTTTTAGCACTTAATTTTTCAATTTATCAAACAACACATTATTCAATAATGAGTATTGATAAAGTGATAAAGTACTTATTTATAAATTCATTAAAAATGTGTTTAATCTTTCAATATGTTAATTTTAAATATCATATTAAATATAGAAATTTTAATTATTTTATTTAAATATTAATAAAATATAAAAAACAAAAATATCATCAAAATAATAATAAATTAATATTTTTCTAACTAAATTAATACATAATAACCCATTTATAATAAATGAATTCTATGTCATGGGAGTCATAGGACAACAGATTCATGGAATGCCAACTAATGGATTTGACTTTGCTCTTCTATTTATGTTAAAACATAGTTTAATGTAGTGTCACCAATTTTCTAAATATATTATTTCTCCTTTCCATTATAAAAATCATACTCTCCAAGTATGATACAAATTAATTGACATTATCCTTTTAAAATCATTAAATACATAAACATTAATAATTAATTAGTTTAAAATTTTTCATTATTAATTATTTGTTTTTGAAAAAAGAAAGTGGGGTATCCATGCTTGGTGGAAGGAGAATTTGAGTGGAGAGGTGCATAGTGCTTGGTGAGGGGATTTAAAGGATTCAATGAAATGTTTAAAATTGTTGTGTGTTTTGGGGTTGAGAGAATGTGTGAACAGTAGAGGGGAGTGCGGGAGACAGAGACAGTGATGCAAATCTTTGACCCTTAACATTACATCAACATTAAACACATATTTTATTTTTTATTTTATTCTTTTTAACATCTCGAGGAAAAATGTTAAGAATACTTTGTGGAAAACTATAAAAAGAAATTAATAATATATTGTAAATGAAAGCAAGATGAACTTGGCTCTTTCACATTTCAAGATGTTGTGCTCCATTATCCCACCTTTCTACCATTTTGGTTACATTTATATAAACAAGTCTATACATATATGAAAACCATTATACCAAATCTTAATGCTTTAAATCCATCATTCCTATACATGGTTTGAATAATATAAAGAAATTAATTAATGAGATGTTGGTAGTGTTGAGAAAAGTTGTGTAGAGTTGAGTTTTATTAATTGTAAATATAATGTTTGAGTGCTACAAATTTTTTTAAGTTTAAATTTTCATTAAATCAAACATGTATTATTATAATTTACTTGCGAAGCTTTTGTAATGTAATTGGGTTTACGGACCAATAATGTGGTCCTTAATATTAGGTCGCCATGCATTAAGGTGTGGGGAAAGGAAGAAAACTGCTGCCATTTTTATAAGATCCATAAAGGGAAGAATCGTCACTGCATCGTGAAGGCAGGATCTTGTACCATAACCTGGACTTACAATTTCCTTTTTGTTGTTTTTGAGTTGAAATAATTAATTACTATGATTAAGTAAAGTAGGGAATGGAGGCATTACCTGATGTTAATTGGCTGCAGGAAAGACTCAAAATCAAAGGTTAATGTTGAAGTACTGGATAATCACATGCAATTTTCTTTTAATTTTGTTAGGGTTAAGGATTTATCATGGTCTCACACTTCAAAAGGTCTTTGGACCTTGTGTTATTTCACTTCTTTTTATATCAAAGCTACTACTACTTCTTGCTTGCGGATTCACATTAGAAAGTTTTAGTAAGGATTGGTATTTGATATATTGGGAGTGTATTTTTTTTTATTTCATAAAGAGTTTTAAAAAATTGACATGTGTCTTTTTTTTCTTTAAATTTTACTATATCTTCATAGAATACTAGTCACTCCCTAACTTGCTTGTAAAATCTAAAAACATCACTAACAATGTATCAAATATTTTTCCTATTTATAATTGTTTTATAAAATTGCATTGGTACTGCTTTTTGTGCTACAATTTAAATGTAAAATATAAAATATAAAATCAAATATAGTCATTTCTAGTTATATTTTAATAACATGATATTTTCATGACCAACTGTTTACCTCTTCGGAGAGCACCCACGATAAAGGGATTAGTCACTGCTACCTAAGGCTAAGCAAAAAAAAAAATCAAACAAATAGAGAAACCGAGCCAAACCAGAAATTGGGTTCAGCTCAGGTTTTTTTATAGTTCAGTTCGATTTCGATTAGATGATGTCATTGAACCGCATCAATTCGGTTCTATTTTAGTTTATTCTATTGGACATTAAAAAGTCCAAAGAAAAACATTTAAAATGTTCAAGAAAAAAAAACTCAATATTTTTTGTACATATAAACCCAATATATAAACCTATTTAAAACCCAAAACAAGATTCATTATTTCTAAATTCTAAATATAGCTTTTATTATGTTTTTATATACTTTATAATTAAATAAAAAATAAAATCTAAATCTAATTTGAGTGTCAATCTCTCACGAAGTCATCACTTATTTATTATTTTTGTTAAAACTTCTAAGAATTCAAGTGTTTATCTCTTTTTTACTTATTATGTATTGTGTTCTTTTTTTTCTATTTTTATTGTTAAAATTTCTAAAATTTAACTTATCATTATTAATGTTTTCAAGTTGGGTGCTTTTTTGTTGCCATTACACGTTACGAGTTATGAAATATAAATAATTTAACATTTGATTATGTTCAGTGTAAATTGACAGTGATTAAACTAGGGTTTAATTAGATTTTTAATAAACATATAATTAAATTATGGATTTTACAATTTATTTTTTAGATAAACATATTAATTGAGATTTTATGTATAATTGAAAATTTTAAAATTGTCAAAATAATGTCTAAGAAACATAAAACAAAGATAATTTTATTTAATTAAAGTTGAAAAATCTAAATTCAAAAACAATTTTGTCTGAATAAAGTTCAAATATCAAAGCCGAAAAACAGTATAGAAACTTGAAACCCGAACCAAACCGATATAATATAATTAAGTAATAAATGGTTTCTTATTCCCACCAATTTAGTTTCGGTTCAAAAATTGGAAAAACTAAATACCTCGATTTCATTCAAAAAATTGAAAAATCAAACCGAATCGATCTCACCCCTATTACTATCGATAATGGATACATTGGTTTTAACAAAAATATATTAACAAGCATATATATATATAGATTAAATAAAATATACTAATAAAAAAATAAAAAAAATATGCAAATTAAGTTTTAAAAGTATAGATGGTTTTTGGGGAAAAAAGTATAGATAGTTTATATATATATATATATAAAAGAACTCTTGAAAAATGAAAAACAACTAAATTTATGTAATATGATTATTCAAAAAGAAATGCTACGTAATGTTAAAAGAAGTTATAAAATTGAGCCCACGTGATGGTTTGATGGTCAAGAGTATTTATTATTTCACATGTAGCTTAGGTTCAAGTCGCGTTAGTTGTTCAAGTTTGACTCTGTTATTGTAATTCACTAAAAAAAGAGTTATAAAATTTTCAAAAATCGAAATATCTAATATAAAGATTATTTATTAAAACTAATAAATTAAGAAAAAATTAGAAAAATAGTATTTTTTAACAATTTAATTATAAGTTATCCTATCACCAATCCATAAATAGGAGGATAATATGCTTCAACGCACTCAAACTCATGTCCTCCTGTATTGGCAACCATGCTCGTGCCAATCGATTTAAGACTTAATGTCTTAAATTAAAAAAAAATTAATGTGTAAATGTTAGAGTTATTGTTTTAGTAATAAATTACAAAATTTATAAAACTATTATTATACTTAAGAATAAAAAAAATTCAATTCAAAACGTATACTATATTGAGCATCATGCTTTTTTATATAAAACATATCATAGTATAAGTATTATTAAATTCTTCACCACTCCAATCCATTTTTTAATTTGAATTTTTAAAAAAATAATAATTGGAAAATATTTAAGATAATTCTTATAGATTTATCAATTAATTTTAATTTACTTTAGTGACATGAAATATTAATGGGAAGTTATAATTACAAATGTTATAATAAATTGTATTCTAACAATGTTGTTCTTCCAAAATAATGTTTTTCATGTACTATTCATTATCCTTAATAATTACAACCTTAACATCTTTTAGTATAGTTGCTCATGCGAAAAAATAGGTTTCAAAGATATGATACCAATAATGTTTAAGATTGATCTCATTTTTAGTTAGTCAATTCGGAGAGACTATATATGTTGGGAAATATATTACTGCAAAATAAATTCGTTAATACTGATTGGAAAATAAACTAAAATTGAATGAATAAAGTATTATTGTGCCGTGGAAGAATCATTATCTTAGATACGAATTCACTCTGATTGGTGTAATCGTACAGTGGACATTGTCCCCTAAGATTAACATAGTTCTTCAATATTCGTACACTCGAATAAGGAATGTAGAACTCAATTGGTATTGCTCTTTTGAAATTGTGTTTAGGAGATCTAGAGTACTTTGTTGATGCCCCAAGATGTAACGTTTCTCCTCCTTGTTAATTCTAAGGGGACAAGACTACCACATGCCCCATCTTCGATTAAAATTTGAGTTGCCTTTTCTCGGGTTTTCAACTCAAAACCTCTTTGGTATCAAGATGCCCTTTTCAGGATTTCGCCTTGGCCTCTCCTTTTTTCTTCTTCTTCATTTTTTTAGGTGAAGTAATTCTTGACTGAATCTGAATTTACAGGATTAGGCAACTTCTTTCCATCCATCTTGATTAAAATTAATGCTCCTCCAAAAAAGCTTTCTTCACCACATAAGGTCCTTCCCAGTTTGGCATCCACTTTTCTCTGAAGTCCTTTTGTATAGGAAGGATATTTTTCAATACTAGGTCTCTCTCATGGAATTCTGTGAGACGAACCTTTTTATTGTAAGCTCGTATCATTCGTTGTTGGTACATCTGACTATGATGGATGGCTTTCAACCTTTTCTCTTCAATCAAGTTTAGCTGATCATATCGGGATTGGATCCATTTTGCTTCATCCAACTTCAATTCTGCCAAAACTCAAAGAGAAGGAATCTCAACTACAATGGGTAAAACCGCCTTCATTCCATAAACCAAAAAGAAAGGCGTTGCCCTGGTAGAGGTCTTGGCAGATGTTCGATAAGAATATAAAGCAAATGGTAACTTCTCATGCCAATCTTTATAGGTATCAGTCATTTTCCCTACGATCTTCTTGTTATTTTTATTGGCTGCCTCCACTGCACCATTCATTTTTGGGCGAAATGGTGATGAATTATGGTGTTTGATCTTGAATTGACTACAAACCTCCACTATCATACTATTGTTCAAGTTCAATGCATTATCAAAGATGATCCTTTATGGCATTCCATACCGACATATGATTTATTTTTTCAAGAATTTGCTAACTGCTGACTTCATGACTTGACTTAAAAAGTGGCTTCTAATGACTTGGTGAAGTAATCGATGACCACAAAGATGAGTCGATTCCCATTAGAAGCTTTTGGTGATTTCGGCTCAATGACACCCATGCCTCACATAGAGAAAGGCTATGGAGAAGTCATGACATGAAGAGACGAATGAGGCACATGAATTTTGTCTCCATAAATTTGACACTTATGATATCTTTTGGCGTAACTGATACAATCTTCTTCCATGGTAGACCAATAATACCCGAATCTCATAATTTTCCAGGCCATTGTAAAACCATTGGCATGTGTTCCGCAGACACCCTCGTGGACTTCTTCTAAGATTTTCTTAGCCTCGACAGCGTCTACACATCTTAGTAGCACTTGATCCTTTCTTCTTTTATATAGGATCTCCCCATCTAAGACATAATCGCTGGCCAGCCTTCTCAACATCCTTTTATCATTCTCAGTTACTTGGTCAGGGTATTCATGATTCTTCATATATCGCAGTATATTGTGGTACCAAGGGTTATCATCCTTTTCTTCTTCTTCTTCTTTGATGTTGTAACAATGAGCCGGAGTCTCATAAATACTCATCTGGATAGGTTTTACATCCTCCTGTTTGTTCACTTTGACCATGGAAGCTAAGGTAGCCAGGGCATTAGCCATTTGATTTTCATCTCGTGGGAGATAGCAGAAGGTGATGTCATCAAACTCTTCAATTAGCTCCAGAACCAGCATTCGATAATTAATCAACTTGGGGTCTCTCGTCTCCCATTCACCTTTGAGTTGATAGATCACTAGCGCAGAATCCCCATATACCTCTAGCACTTTGATTTTATGTTCTATGGCTGTACAGATACCCATGATGCATGCTTCGTATTCTGCCATATTGTTCGTACAATCAAAATCCAATTTACTAGTGAATAGATAATGATCTCTGTTTGGCGATACCAGGACTGCCCCAATTCCGTTACCCATGGCGTTTGAGGCTTTATCGAAGTTTAGCTTTCAAGGATGACCTTCTTGAGAGTTTTCTTCAGTGGTTTCAACATACATTAGATCTTCATTCGAGAAATCAAAGTTCAAAGGCTCGTAATCTTCTAAAGCTCTATTGGTCAGAAAATCTGCTATAACGCTCCCTTTTATAACTTTCTGATTCACATAGACTATATTGAATTCGGAAAGCAGAATTTTCCATTGGGTCATTCTTCCATTCAAAGCAGTCAACTCCATCATTTACATCAGAGGGTCCAGCTTTAAGATGAGCCAAGTTGTGTGGTACATGTATTGTCTCAGTCTTTGGGTTGTCCAAATCAAGGCGCAACACAATTTCTCGATTAGCGAATATCTTATCTCACATTCAGTGAATTTCTTACTGAGATAGTATATCGCTCTTTCTTTTCTTCCTGACTCATCATTTTGGCCAAACACCCATCCCATGGAATTTCCAAATATTGCCAAGTACAGTACCAGCAGCTTATCTAGGCTAGATGGGATCAGTATTGGGGCACTGGACAAGTAATGTTTGACCTTGTTAAAAGTCTTCTGGCACTCATTATCCCAAATGCTTGGATTGTGTTTCTTAAGGAGACAGAATATTGGGTCGTATTTCTCAGTTAGCAGTGAAATGAACCGGGCGATGTAATTTAATCTTCCGAGAAAACCTTGAACTTCTGTTTGAGTGCACGGTGGAGGCAACTCTTGTATATCCTTAACTTTATCTGGGTCGATGTTGATCCCCTTTTCATTGACTACAAATCTTAGCAATTTTCCTAACCTAGCCCCGAAGTTGCATTTTGCTGGATTGAGCTTTAACTGAAATTTTCTCAACCTTAAGAACAATTTCCTTAGGACTTGTATATGCTCCTTTTCTGTTCGGGATTATGCAATTATGTCGTCGACATAAACTTCAATTTTTTATGTATCATGTCATGAAACAAGGTTACCATGGCTCTTTGATACGTTGCTCCTGCATTTTTCAGTCCAAATGGCATCACCTTATAGCAAAATGTTCCTCACATGGTTATGAATGTGGTCTTCTCCATGTCTTCAAGATGCATCTTTATCTGGTTGTATCTCGAGAAACCATCCATAAAAGAGAACAGCTAGTAACCTGCCGTATTGTCTACTGAAGTGTCGATATGAAGCAATGGGAAATTGTCTTTCGGGTTAGCTTTGTTCAAATCTCTGTAGTCTATGCACATTCATATTTTCCCATCTTTTTTAGGGATGGGGACGATATTGGCTACCTATTCTGAGTATTTAACCACTTGTAAGAAACCAATATCGAATTGCTTCTTGACTTCCTCTTTTATTTTCAGCAAAATATTGTGCTCATCCTTCGGAGCTTCTGTTGAACTGGCTTGCACACTTCCTTCATGGGGAGCTGGTGTACCATGATATCAGTACTTAAATTGGACATGTCTTGATATGACCATGCGAAGACATCCTTGAATTCTTGGAGTAACTCAATGAGGTCTTGCTTTGTCTCTGCAGTGATGCAAGCTTTGATATTCACATTTTTCTTTTTTTATTCATCTCCTAAGCTCACAATTTCTACTGACTCCTTGTGAGGTAGAATTTGTTTCTCCTTTTGTTCTACCATCCTTAAGAAATCAGGAGATAGGTTACAATCTCGATCACCTTCAAAGTCCTGATGTTCATCTAATCACATATCTTGCTTATCATTGATATTTGGAGACATGTTAGAAGAACGAAAGAAGACCCAAAGAACAAATGAATCTAAGAATAACTATCTATGTGGTATGAGTATGAATGAAATGGAAAGAGCAAAAGAATGTTTGCTGAAATGAGAAACGAATATGCATTTTATTGAAATAAAAATAATAGACATGTGCCTTTTTCACAAAAAGGATTCCAATTGCTCCCAGGCTTAGAGCAATATGTGTGTTCTGAATATTACTCTAAAATGGTCCTAAAAACTACAAGAATCTCCTTCATAGTCCAGTTGTTCAAAACACTCACTGAGATGTAGGAACAAATTCCTAATTTTTTTTTAGTTCATTCTTCAAAGGCACAAACATCTTTCCCTTCTGAACCTTCGATATCTTCAAAGAATTCAAACTCTTTATTACCCATCAGGCTCTGTTCTAGGATTTTATGAAATTTATTTCATGCAATGAAATGTAATGTTAATGAATGGAAAATGATGCATGCAAAAAGGCATTGATTCTAGTTCAACTCCATTAGAACAACTTTACTAGAAAAAAAAGTTTCTTTACATAAAGCAAATACATATACGGCCTTGCTTTCACACTCAAAACCTTAACTTTCCCAAGACATAAAGCTAATTCTTAGCTCTGACCAAACTTTGATTCGAATTTTAGACTTTGAATGATTGGGATTTGCAAGTGGTCAGCCACTTCTCGTACTCAGACCAAAGTTTCACTCAAAACGTGGTCCATATCTCTAACCTGCCCCTCTCACAGGCTGTCATCTTTCTCTTGTTGCCTTTTCTCAGACCATATTTGCACGGTCGTGTTGTCTTCCACTTTATCTAGAAACCCATTTTCCATGACAAGCTCTTTATTTAGCAATTGAACGTGAATCAACACCCTTTTCTATGATGAAAATGTCATGTAATCACAGTTAAAGTAAAACAAGACAAGTCAGTACATCTTACACAAAGCTAAAATTTAAAGCAAGCAGGAAATAATAAATAAAGCACCTATTTGGGTGACCACTAAGGGTTCGGTGCAGTTCTACCTAGGGTCGACTCTTAAGGCTCATTATATGCAGTTTGGTTCTAAAGTAAGGGTACTTGAACTAGTAGATTCCTCGGTCCTCACCCATTATAGGCTCATACGGACCGAGTTCAGTTCAGGGGAATACATTTCCCTATGGCTATACGGAGGTAAAAATCTCATGAAGACATAGGTACGAATGTATTCTGAAAGCGATCCACTATCCTATACGGAGGTGAAAACCTCACAAAGGAATAGTTTCTCACTCCCACTTAAAAAGGTATAACCGACCGGTTATGTAATGCAATATGCGAAAATATATCCAAAGACTCGAACCAATAAAGCAAATATATCAAAAGATACAGACCATAAAAATGAAATGCAATGAAAAGATCATAAATTTAAATCAAATTATCAATTTTTAACAAAAAGATAAGAAATAATCAACTCGTGGCTTGACTCTCTTATTTTAGTCCCAGTGGAGTCGCCAAGCTATCAAAACCATATTTTTTAAATCAACTTTTATTTTGAAAATGAATGAAAATGGGAGTTGCCACCAATACTTTTTATATGAGGTGTGATCGGATCACCTCGAAACTTGATCTTTTTAATAAAAAGATTTAATTTATTAAAACAATGTTTTTGGGTCTACAAAAAATCCAAAAATAGGTTCGGGAGTCGGTTATGTACGAGAAAGGATTAACACCCTCGTAACGCCCAAAATTGGTACATAATTGATTAATTAATGTCTTAATGTCGAAAGTTGAAAACTCGAAAAGAATTTAAAATATGATCCCTCTTTGTATAATATTATTTTTAATTACTCGAATGAATCAAAATGTGTATAAAATGCCTTCTTATCCCAAAGTAACAAAATATCACATCCAGTAAGTTAGGACATGACACCTCAAATCCTTGAGAATAGGCTTGCATTTTATTATTTTTTACTTAAATCTCATATATTTTAATTTTAAAAGGATATTTGGTCATCTAGGTTCAACGAGAAAATCGAAACCCCATAAGTTAGGGTATGACTTCTCAAATCCCAAATACAGAACATTGCCTTAACTTTAAAATTTTCTCTTTTTTTTTTGAATAATGACAAATATAATATTTAAACGATGTATATTTCTTTTATTCGGGTTTATAATATAAAAACGACCTATTATGCTAGAATTAACGCATGTGGTAGTAATGATGAAATAATATAAAATGGCTATATAGGGATAATATATAAAATAAATAAATAAGTGAATGTTATAATAAAATCATTATAATTATAAAATATTTATTCGTGATATTAATAATAAAATAAATAAAGTAATAAAAGAAATAAAATGCGAGATGCCTCAAGAGTAGTATAAAGACAATAAAGAAATGATAAAGTAGTAAAAAAAATTGAAACATGAAGATATATACATATAAAAAAAGTAAAATGTAAAAAATATAACAATCTTTGAATATACAAGAAAAAAAGAAACAAGTGATAAATAAATAAATAAATAATAGTAGTGAGAAAATAATACAAACAACAAATATTTAAATAAAGAAAATATAAACATTAAATTTTTTAACATATATAAAGAGTATAAGATAACAAATAGATAAATAAACACAACACATAAAATATATATATATAGGGTTGAAATTAAAAAATTAAATAACCAAGGGTTAGATTGCAATTTAAAAAAAACTCTGGGATAGATTTTAAAATAAAGAAAGGAAATGGCAGCTTGAAAGGCTAAAATAAAACGCGCGTAACGGTGCAGGGACTAGATGGAAAATTATTCCTAATCCTCAGAGTGTACCGTTTTAATGTGGACTAAAATGAAATAAAGATAAAATTATGCGGCAAAATTTAAAAAAAAACTAAATTGCAACGCGTCGCAAAAGCGGAAGGACCAAACATGCAAATAACCATGCACTAGAAAACGTGCGGATCCTAGCCTTGCGGGTCAGGTCATCGGGTTGGATTCTGGATTATTATTAAAACAACACCGTTTTGGCGTTTGGAAATGAAACCCAAAACGACGCCGTTTTGGAATGCTATAAAAGCAGAAATTTTAAGAAAAAAAGTCATTTTCTTCTCTTTTAAAATAAAAATTCTTTCTCTTCATTTTCTCTCTGGGCATTGCCTAAGATCCGACCATCGGGCCGCCATGGGCCACCGATCGCCGAAGACGGCTCCGCTCTCCTGGTGGCCAGAGATCCTAAAAAAGGGTCCTCTGAGGGTTTTGGATCTGGGGTTAAAAACCCCTAGATCCGGCCAAAGCTCAACAACGAAAGAAGAGGCTATCAATTTTTATACCGATCTCCACTGCGACGATAACAAAGGTAAGACTCTCGTATTCTTCTCTTTTTATATATATATGATGTATTTGGAAAATAAATATGCAGAAAAAATAATCTTTTGCTTTTTATAGACCTTTCTGCACTATTTCCAACCTCATGATAGTCATGCATCACTAATCATAATGTCTCCCACTATGGAACCAGTGGGTCTCATCTTAATTGAACCATAATTGGATCTTAACCATGTCTAATTTGATTTTTAATTATCACGTTACTTCCGATATAGTTTTCCAGCTTGCGATCTCTTTCAATTTAGTCCATTAATTATTCTAAATTTCGGGTTTATTAGAAATCGGGTACTATAAAAATAAAATAGAAAATAAAATTTTATAAGTTAAAATAAAAGAGAACATACAGCTTAAGGTTGAAGGAGAGAGAAATCATATTTTCATATTCAACCTTCCATCGAATTCACCATTGTTGGAAGCTCTCTTAGGGCTCAAAGCTTTCGGTTGTTGCTTGGTGAGTAAGTTCTTGTCCATTTCTTGTAATTTTTATGATTTTGAGATCTTATGAGCTTGATTTAGCTAACTTAGGGACCATTTTGTGAAACTGTTAAAGTTTACTAAAGTTATCATTGATGTATTCTTGAAGCTTTTGTTGTTAAATAGCTGCATGTAAGTTTAAATGTTAGTTGGACTAATTTGTAAAGTGATATTTTGATAGTTTTTTCATTTAGGACTAAAATGTAAATTTTTATTAACAGTGGGGTGAACACTATATGTTATGTGCTGCTAGTAAGTTACTAATGATGAATTTGAGATCGATTTTGAAATCAAAGCTCAAATTTGAAAGTCATGGTATTTTCGAATTTAGGGACTAAATTGAAATAAAAGAAAAACTTGAAGAATTATTGCATGGATGAAATTAAACTATTTTATAACTTCAATATGCTTTTAGTTGATATTTGGAATAGATGATTGAGTTAAATTATGATTTAGATCAAGAATTATTACAATCGGAGGATTTACACGAAAAAGAGAAAACTACTGACTAGTCCCTAATATCTAAATCATTACTGCCTTGTCAAGTAAGTTCATAAAATATAGTCAAGTTTAAATTGTTCTTGTATCATGTTTAAATGTGTAATTGTGTTTTATTCAAAGTTTGAATTGGTTATGAACTAATACACAAATTAAGAATTATATCTAATTGAAATGAATTGTTACATAATGGAAGTGTTGAGGCTAAATCCCGATAAACTTAGGAAAAGTCTCGTATACGAGGTTACGAGTTGATGCCTGACGATTCTGAGCTTCAACATTTGTTGCAGACTCACAGATACATGTGACACAGATCTAGCCTGGGCTGGTAATATGTTGTAGTTTTAAAGGTTTAGCTTGGACTAATAACCTTACATGTATATTAAGCCCTGACCAAGCTATTTGTTGTGTAGGATTAGCCCGGATGGGTACCCTAACACTATTATATATGATTATCTTGGACGAGCATTTAACATTACTTTCACTTATGTATTGAGTTCTTTTACGATGTTTCATCAGGTAATAATAATAAAAGATGGAATATATGAAACAATGAAATTGGTGATGGCAAAAGATTATCATGATATGGATTCGAGATGCAAATTGACTGTTACATGATATATGGTTATTTCAAATTATATATGTGGTTATGATCCAAATCTCATTTGGTTGATGTTGTTGTGAATGTTATGATAGATGAAATTGTTGCATATTAAATTGTATTTGTTAAATAAATAGGGTAAGCTAATTGTTTCTATTGTAGGAGCTTACTAAGTATTTATAATACTTAACTATGTTGCTACTTTCTTTGTAGATTTTGGACGTCCAAAATGTGTCGATTGGATCAGTGAGAAGCTCACACCTATCATCTCGCGATTCGGTAGACTTTTAAATGTTCAAGCTTGGTTATTTGTGGCATGTACATATGAAGGTTAAATGCTTGTAATGTAAAGTATGTGCTTGTGTTTTGGCATTGTTCAGCTTAGATATGTAAACATCTGCATATGGTAACTTGAGTAAATGTTGAATGGTATTTGCATATGTAAATGGCAAACTTAAATAATGACGTGCATGTGACCTAGCTTATGATATAAAATGGTTAAGTGTTTTGGTATGATTTGTGGATTTATATTGATGGTTATGTTGGTGCCAAATGTGGCATATTGGTTGTGTGTTCAGGAAAGTGTTTTCAACTATATTTTGTCATGGAATATACATGTTCTGGGACAAGTTTGATTGGCTTATGAATGTACTATAATTCATTTGTTTTGGCTAGTTGGCATATTGCATAAAAAAGGTCAATTTGCATTTCACACGGACTAACACACGATCATGTGTCACACACTGGCAGGTGACACGGCTGTGTACTCATTGTCAATTAGGTAAAAATTGTTCTCAGCCAAATATAGGACCCAACCACATAGTCGTGTAATATTTGCTGAATTATTACATTTAGATCCATACGACACCAATGAGTTACACGATCTGAATATATGGTCGTGTAACTCCAGCCTTACATGGCTTCAGTTTGTTACACAACTTGGTGACATAGCCGTGCAACTCAAGCACACACGGCCATAGTTTGTCACACAACCGTGTGACCCTTATTTACTGAAATTTCCATACTTTTTTTGAAGTTTACAATGAAGTCCTTACGCGTTCTTGGGTTGGTTGAAGGGCTTTCGTAAGTCCATTTGAGACTTGGTTTAACTATGAATGCTATGAAACATGATTGAATGAAATGTTTACATATTATCTTTAAATTTTAAGCGTATGAATGTTATATGTTCTATTAGTTGTTGTGGTATCCTGTAGCTCAGGTTCAGGAATCGAACTGAGTTAGGAGTGTTACATATTATATGTCATGTCAATAAATAATTTAAAAATTATACAATAATTGAAAATAAAAATAAATTCAAAATATAAAAATATAAAAAAGCATGAAGTACGCACATGGGTTGATATGCAGGCTGTCAGGTTTAAAATTTTAATGGTTTAGTCACTATTGTCATTAAACAACAACAATTTGACTCTTTTTAAGAAGTTAATGGTCAAATTGAACTCTTTGTAAAAAGTTGAGTGCTATATTTAACTTTAAGAAAAGGGGGTAACTTGACAAAAATTGTAAACTTCAAGAATTAGATTTATCATTATGCCTCTAAAAATTAGTCTACATTTTGGTAGCATCGTTTAATGCCCGAACCTAATCTATTCTCTAATGTGATATTACATTACTTTTATTTGTATTTATATATATTACATAAAGATTAAATTTATTATGTTAATGTAAATATTAAAAAGTATGTTAAATTAATTATTTTTAAAATTTTAATAAAATAGAAAATATGTAAATTCATGAAAGGTTAAAAAATAAAAAAAGCATAATTCTTAATTTTTAGAGAAAAAGATAACATAAATTATTCTAAGCAAGTTTGAGTTACTCGTTAACAAATACTTTTGAATCAAATTAAACTTAATTCTCTCTATGTAAATATAAATTTGATTCGATTCGAAAAGGACACAAGTTAAGGATAAAGAGGGTGTTTGGTAAATAGAGTTTTGAACATTTTTTAGTTGATTTAGGCACAAATGAAGGATTAAGTAGTTAAACCCTTTAATTGTAGTGTTTGGTAAATAGATGATTATAAGAGCTTGTTGAGCTAAAACTTGCAAAATAAAAAATGCTGGAATGGATAAATTTTTTCGCAACTGATTGGGTATGCAATATGTAAAATGACATATCTAATTATGCTTGCTAAAAAATTACTCCATTTGCCACATGCTATTAAATCTAATAGGGGTGCCAAAATATTAGTAGTATTCATTCTCTCATTTTCACTTTCACCTCTAAAGTCTGAAGTAAATGTAAAAAATATTCACAAATTAATTTCCATAATAGATATTTTAATTCCTTAATAATAATATTTTATTATTATTAAGTATATTTTTATATATATCAAGTATATTTTTTTCTAATACTATTAGATATGTATTTTTTATATACTATGCCATGTATGTATTTTATATCATCCTATATATACATTCTTAAATGTTATGTCATATATGTACATATTTTTAATACCATATTATACATATATTTTTGTACATATTATTATTTTCTAATTACTTTATTTTAATATTCTTGTCATATTATGTTTACGTATACATAGCATTACTAATTTTCTTTTATTATTTTTATTTTCCCTTGTACATATTGTTGTTTATACACTTTTATTATTACTATATCTATTATTTATTAATATTTTACTATTACTATTATTAGTATTATTTTTTTAAAAAAAAATCAATACTTATATGTATATATTATGTTTTTATAATACTATATTTCTTAATACCATATGTATTGTATATATATTCTTAATATTATATATTGTATGTATTTTCTTAATAACTATATTATATGTATATATATAGTATGTACGTATATTTTAATATTATTATGTTTTTTTTTAAAATATATATATATGTATATGTGTGTATATTTATGTAATATTAATAGTTGTTTTTTTAACATTGTTATTATTTCTAATAGGCGTATACTATGCAAATATTTTAGTGCTATAATATACATGTTTTTATTATATATATTACGTATATGTATCTTTTTAATATTATATCTTCATATACGTCATATATATTTCTCATGCTATATTACATTTTACATTTTATCTTATAAATACATGTATATATTATTTTAACTATCTTATGCACATTATTTTTAACTTTACATTATGTATGTATCTCTCATATCATTAGTTGTATATATATTTTTTGTTTTGTTTTTTGTTACCTTATATACATATTATCTTATATTATTATTACTAAGTGTATTTTGTATTTGTTCATGATTTGTCTTTATCTTTATTTCTTTTGTAAATATCATTATTATTGTTTTTCTAATGCTCTAGTATTCCATATTAACATTTTTCATTAATAATGTCATTGTTTGCATCTTCGATTTATTTTAAATTTTTACTTTATAAATATATTTTTTTTCATGTTTTAATTAATAATCAAGGCAATATACCGATTCAACATTAAACCATCGAATCTCATCGCTATGTTGGATGGAATTTGACGGCTCGTGTTAAAACGGTATACCCTTCTCAAAAAAAAAAACTGACAAGATTAAAATTTCTCGTCTTTTCAATTGAATTACGACTGAATGTTACATTGAACTCGCATTTTTGAAAATCAAGACAACACATGTTTATGAGATACCAATTTTAGGCGTCGCGAGGGTGCTAATACTTTCCTCGCACATAACCGACTCCCAACCCCTACTTTACTCTGATTTTGACGTAGACCTAAAATCGGCCTTCATTTTTGTTCGAGAATAAATTTTCTTTTCAAAAAAGACGATTTATTATGTGTCCGATCACATCTACAAAAAGGATCGGTGGCGACTCCCTGTTTATTTCGAAATCAAACTTCAGTTTTCAAGTTTTTAATAAATTGTCACAATTAGTGACCGAAGGCAAATTTTACGTCGCTACAGCTGGCGATTCCACTGGGGACCATTTTTGAGAGTCGAGTTGAATTAAACGCGTGTTGTCAAAATTTTCAAAGTTCCGTGTTCAAATTAATATTTAATCATGATCCTTAAGTTTTTTTTTCGAAAAAATCATACATACATATTTCCTAATTTGTTTCATCTTTCGTTCTTCAGCTTTAAGTTTTATGGTTTTAGTTTTGTAGTTTTAAAATGAATGAAAGGTTTGCAAGTTTCTCCCCACGCACCGTGCACATGCATTTTTGTTGCATAACATGAGCTCTATACCCGGGCTCCATCCCTGTTAAGTGAAAGTAAACGCTACGCCTTCGTGAGTTAACTCGTTCCTCCGCACAGGCTAGTGAATACTTTCGGGTTACATATGACTTATGCTTTCGTGAGTTAACTTGTCCCTCCGCATAGGCATAAGTAAATGTAATCCCTCGAATTGATCTCGTAAGCCTATGATAGGCCATGACCGAGGCTTTGTACTAATCTTAGTAAATGATAGTACAGACGATTCGAGTATCCATCTAGAACCAAAACCGCATATAGTGAACCATATGAGCCATCCAACTAGAGCCGTGCCAAACCTCCGTCCGTTTACTAGTCACCGAAATAAGTACACGGGAGAAACACATCTTACCTTCTGTTTCTTTTACATTTACGCTTTCTATGCAAGGGAATCGAGTCCATTGGACCAAGTAGCTTAATTTATTAGATTGTCTACAGTTTTTCTCTGTTCATATGTGTTGTGCTAACCAAGTTTGTTTGTTTTTATTCTTATTTTACATCATGCATTATAGGCATCATATTAGGAAGGTGTTGACTAGAGATCGGTTGCCAAAAAATGGGTTTCTAATGGAAGAGTCAACCATACAAACAACCGAGAGGAATGCCGCGGTACAAGACTGGTCTCTAAAGACTTAGAAAGAAAGAGGGGATAGTCTAGTGGAGGGATGTATTTCCAATTTGCCCGAGCATGTAACTGTAAATGTTCGCCAGAATAACCTTGAAGATTTGGTTCGGGTTTGGAATCATTGGGACTCAGATGCTAGAGGTATCTTCACCGAGAGATATGGAGACATAGCCAATTTGATTGCTGTCAACGTAGACGAACGATTGATCCAAGCCATGGTCAGATTTTGGGATCTGGCTTACGCATGTTTTATCTTCAACCAAGAAGATATGACTCCGACTATAGAGGAGTACGCTGCTTTGCTCCGTGTCGATAATGTACAACCTTATAAGATATATGTAAAGAAGCCTAAGCCAATGACCTTCAAGAAAAAGTTAGTAAGATTGACAGACATGACTGACGCGTGGGCCGAAAAATAGATAAAGAAGAAGAATGAAACCATTTGCATTCCATGGTCTTCCCTACGAGACTTGATTTTGAACCATCCCGGCATGTTGAAAAGGATAAATCTGTTCACTCTGGCCATTTACGATTTGATCATCTTCCCGAAGGTCCTTGGACACATAGAAGTTGCGGTGGTAGATTTCTTCGAAAGATTAAAACAAGGAATCAACCCTGTCCCAACTATCCTGGCCGAAACCTTCAGATCACTAAGTAGTTGTAGGAAGAAAGGGGAAGGTCGTTTTATCGGATGCGCGCAGTTACTTAATGTTTGGATTCTGAGCCACTTCTGAAAAGTAGAGCGCACACCGTTCCATATGTTTTCTAAAACATTCTCCCCGTTAGAAGCTTATCTCAAGAAAGAATGGCCAAGGGAAGTCACCGAACAACACTGGTATCAGTCTTTCAGAATCTTCGCGCCGAGGATGTAACTTGGAGAGCACCGTGGATACGCCCGTCAGTTCTGCTATACAAGGTCGGAGATCAAGATTAGGTGCCACTACTTGGGTTATGGAGAGGAGTTGGATATGCTCCATTAATGGTCCAGAGGCAATTTTCTTCACGACAATTCGTACCCGCCACCGAAGGATTAGCACAATCAGAGTTCGCTTTTGCGGGTGAAGGATATATGAAGAGGGTCCGAGATACTGTAAAGTCTTGGAAGAGGATTCATCACATGGAATTAGCTCTATATGCTGATACCCTCACCTAAGATTATGACATATGGAGAAAGCAACGGGTGAACACCCAGCAAATCTCGTCGACAAATTACACCATCCAGAATCCTTTCTCGACAGAAGTGCCATCCGAGCTAGAAATAACAAGACAGGAATTTGAGCACGAAAAGGTCAAAATGTTGCGGGACATTAGTATTCTTCAAGAAGAAAATTACCAATTGAAGATCAACGTCCAGATCGAAAGCGAGAAAGTACAAAAAGAAGTTGAAGTCGTAAGAAATGACTTAAGGGACCTTCATCTGGAAAATAAAAAGTTAAAAGTCACTATCAAGAATAGTGGGTTGGGTAAGTCGTCAACAGAGTGGAGAGAAGAATTAAACAATGCTAAAGCCAGGATGGAATTTTGGAAAAAGAGGGCAGAGAAGGAAGAGGAAAAGGCTGCGCGGGTTATGATAGAATTGAGAAAGAAAAGCGCTGAACACGAAGCTATGTCTACCAAATGGACAACCAGTCAATCCGAACGTCAAAGCTTAAGAGAAATAGTACGGGATCTAGAAGACTCGTTGCGAGCTCGTCAGCAACAATTGGATACTCTCTTAAAAGCCTTGAAAGAAAAGAATGATCAATATGATAGATACACTCACGCTTATAAACAGACCTCCAAGAAAGAGAAATGCAACTTGGCTTTTTGATCAACAAAATCTGTGAAGCGGCTGTGTACATGGTACAACTATCAGATGAAGCAGAGGATCTCAGTTGTCAATTCCTGCTGAGCCAACAAACGAGCATATTGAAGTTCTTGGAGCGAGTAAAGAAATATAGCAATATAGCTAGGAAGTTTGTGTAATGGCCGAATCAAAAATGGTGAAATATTTTGTAATGAACTCTTTTGATGAATGAAATGCCTAATAGGGACTATCTCGAGATCAACACCAATTTCTCACATTTCTTTCATGACTGACATTCATTCAAAATTTTTTCATTCATTCATTGCATATACATATCCCATAATCATTCGCTAAAGTTAGAATCATATAATTCGCAGTTGCAACACTTCAAATTTGGAACCACGCCATTCGTATAAAACGCGTCAGCAAGCTAGAGCTATGGAGGCTGAGTTCAATGAAAGAATCGAAAGGATGGAAAGAATCCAGAAGGAATTACGAGAACAACTAGTTAAGTCACAGCAAGAAACGAGGGATTTGATAGTAAGATCTCGAGAGGAATCACTTGAACTGAAGGATCAAATGGCTAGAATGATGGAGATGATGTCGGTTTTGGTCAAAGAAAAAGGACTTATGCAGAACCCCGACAGTATGGAACCTCAATCAAGAATTAATCATGACCAGGATCCACTCTATCCCCCAGGATTCACTCCACCGCATACCCACGTAGCACAAAGAGGGTATACTCAAGGGGAATCCACAGGCTTGGAACAACGACCTATGCCATTTGCTCATCTAGGGCAAGGAATATTTATGTCAAATCCCGGAACAACCCCTGCGAATCCTGTAGTTCCAGATTTAGATGATCCGGCCGAAATAGCCAAGTTAAAAATAGATGATCACGAGGCTTAAGAGAAGTATAGGAGTTTGGAAGAAAGACTCAAGGCAATAGAAAGCACCGAAGCCTTCTCGGTACTAGGTGCTAAAGAACTCAGTTTGGTACCTGATCTAATTCTGCCTCCGAAGTTCAAGGTGCCCGACTTCGAAAAATACGATGGGACAAGAAGTCCAAAAGCACATATTGTCATGTTTTGCTGAAAAATGACCGGTTACGTGAACGAAGATAAGCTACTTGTACATTGTTTTCAAGATAGTCTTGTAGGATCGCCTCTTCGGTGGTACAACCAGCTTAGTAAGGAAATGATCCGATCTTGGAAAGACTTGGCATTGGCATTCTGTGAGTAGTACAAGCATGTATCAGATATGGTGCCTGATCGGATGACTTTACAAATGATGGAGAAAAAGCTGTCAGAAACTTTTAGACAGTATGCGCAGAGATAGAGGGACGTCTCAGCCCAAGTGGAACCCCCTCTTACGAAAATGGAGATAACCGTCCTTTTTATCAACACCTTAAAGACGCCGTTTTATGACAAACTAGTGGGAAGCGCCACGAAGGACTTTGCGGATATTGTAATATCCGGTGAGCTTATAGAGAATGCCGTCAAGAGCGGTAGAATGGAAGGTCAAAAAAGTTCAAGAAGGGTAGTGCCCACGAAGAAGAAAGAACCAGAAACCCATATGGTGGGAATAGGAGGCCGTTATACCCCTAATCTGTATCCAAACCAACCCCGACCTCAAAATTATCCACCTCTGAATTTCTATTATCCTCCTCAAACCCCTTACTACCAAACACCGCCTCCTTACTCTTCTTAGCCCGTTTACGCCACAAGTAACCCGAGACCAACCGCCACATTCCCACAAAATATAATACCCATCCAAGGTCAACCCAAAAACGAGCAGAGGCCAGCAAAACCAAATTTTGAGAGACCACAATTTACCCCTATTCCTGTGTCATATGGGAAACTGTACCCAAAACTTTTGGAGAAGTAATTGATATCCCCGCATTATATGGCACCCTTGAGGCCCCCATACCCGAAATGGTACGACCCAAATGCTAGTTGCGTGTACCACGCCGGAAACTAGGGACACTCTATGGAAAACTGTATTGCCTTCAAAATGAGAGTTCAAGGACTCATCGATGCGGGTATTCTACGATTTGATGGTACTGGCGGTACAACTAGGAACCCATTCCCTAACCATACCGAAGGAAATGTGAGCACAGTAGGGAAAGAAGATGAATGGCAAGTCAGAAGAAGTGTTTCAGAAATAAGAACGCCTCTGCAGAAAATCTAGGAGGCACTGGTTAAGAAGGGATTGCTCTGTCGTCCCGACGATAATCTCAGAAAAGAATGTCAGGTTTTTTGTGATTTTCATGGAATTGTAGGGCACGACATTCAATCATGTGAGGAATTTAAAAGGTTACTGCAAGACCGGACAGATAATAAGGAGATTGAGATCATTAATGAAGGAGAGGCCAATGAGAGAGAAGTATGTGCCTCTGACAATCAATCGTCAGGTTTTCCATATAGCACCGATCGACCATTTATAATTTATTATGATGCAAGGAAGGAACCGGTGAAACCAAAAATGATAATTGAAGTACCGTCTCCTTTCCCCTACAAGGATAATAAAGTAGTACCATGGAAATACGACGTCAATATCGTCATACCTGAAGACGAAAAATCCAAAGCTGTAAGTGGAAACGTTGGAGAAGTAGGTCATTTCACTCGCAGTGGGAGATGTTATTCGAAAGAAGTCGAACCAGTGAATAGTAATTTGAAACAAAAAGGAAAGGCACCAATGTATGAGGCTGAAACCAAGCACGAAACTCCGCCTGAGCAACAAAAAACTAAAGAGCCGGTGGATGAGGAAGGAGCACAGAAATTCTTAAAATTTATCAAACATAGTGAGTATAATGTGGTGGAACAATTGAGCAAGCAGCCAGCACAAGTCTCAGTATTGTTTCTATTGTTAAATTCAGAACCCCACCGGAACGCATTGTTAAAGGTCTTAAATCAAGCTTACGTGGCAAACAATATATCCGTTGAGAAGCTTGACAGATGGGTGAATAATTTAAACGTGGATAATTTTATTTCTTTTAGTGATGATGAAATACCACCCAATGGTAGAGGCTCTGTGAAAGCATTGTATATCACAACCCGCTGCAGGGGTTACATAATACCAAATGTGCTTATCGACAATGGATCGGCACTCAACGTCATGCCTTTGGCTACACTTTCTAGGATTCCAATGGATTTGTCCTACCTAAGGCCTTCCCATTCCACAGTAAGGGCATTCAATGGAACAAGATGAGAGGTCATGGGAAAAATTGAGATCCCTCTAGAAGTGGGTCCCTACATATACGATGTCGAGTTCCAAGTCATGGACATTACACTATCATATAACTACCTTTTGGGAAGACCCTGGATCCATTCCACCGGAGCGGTCCCATCATCCCTCCATCAAAAGGTGAAATTTATCATGGATGGCTGTTTGGTCACTGTCGAGGGAGAAGAAGACATTGTTGCATCTATCTCTACTGATGCGCCATATCTTGAAGTAAGCAAAGACGTAGTGGAATGTTCCTTCCGATCCCTTGAATTTGTTAATGCAACTTTTGTCGCTGAGGGAAACAGAATTTCGGTGCCAAAAATGTCGAGAAATACCAGAATGGGTGTCAAGTTGACTGTAGGAAAGGGAGCTCGAGCGAGAAGAGGTTTAGGGAGATATCTACAAGGAATAGTTAGGGCTCTAAAGCCAGTGCACCACAAGGCCCGATACGGTTTAGGGTTCCAGCCGGACATGCGTCAAAGAAGAAGACAGTGGAAGAAAGATCAGGAAAGAAGGATCGCGAAAACCTTAGGCCGAGAACCAGAATGGGAGCCTATGGAATTCCCTCCTTTGTTAAGAACATTTACGTCTGCAGGAATGATATACCCGGGGTGGGATAATACACAAGGCACAATGTTAATGATCGAAAAGGGTTTTTAGAATATCAGTATAAATGTCATTGACAAAGGAGCTAACGCAAGTAAAGACGTCTCAAGGATACGCCCTTGTCCCCTGGGTTTCAGGTTGAACAATTGGACTACCGAGGATCTTCTTGTAGTTTATAAGTCTTCAGAGTAATGCTCAAACGTTAACATTCTGTTATGTCCTTAGATATAATAGAATTCTTTTGTAAGAGCCTGCATTCGCTCTTTATCATTCAAATGAATATCAATGAAGATGCATTTTGTCATGATCTTTCACATTATCACTAATTTCATAATCATTTTCTCATTTTATAGCCAATCCTTACATTTCCCTCATGCCATGCCATGACATTTCGTTTGTTGGTTCCAATACTTGGATGCCCCTCTATAGTTTCCTTCTCCATTTAACTTTCAAGTGCTCAGATGTCAACAGCATGAACAAACCCGTTACGAGTCCTGAAATCGATTTTGAGAAGGTTGTTTGTTTAGAAGAATTCGAAGCCGAAGAAAATACTGAAGACTATGTCTCGTCTCCTGACTTGCTAAGAATAGTGAAACAAGAGGATAAATAGATTTTGCCTCATCAAGAATCTGTTGAAACAATAAATCTGGGAACTGAAGAAAGGAAGCAAGAAGTGAAGATTGAGACTTCTATTTCAGGGGGCACCAGGTATAATTTGATTGCTTTGCTCCGCGAGTACAAAGATGTATTTGCATGGTCATATCAGGATATGCCAGGATTGGATGAAGATGTAGTGGTCCATAAGCTCCCATTAAAGCCAGAATGCAAGCCCATTCAACAAAGCTAAGACGGATGAGACCTAAAATGTTGTTGAAGATAAAAGAGGAAGTCAAGAAGCAATTTGATGCTGGCTTCCTACAAGCCTCCAAATATCCAGAATGGGTAGCTAACATAGTCCCGGTACCAAAGAAAGACGACAAAGTACGAATGTGCGTGGATTATCGTGACCTGAATCGAGCAAGTCCTAAAGATAATTTTCCTATACGTTGGTGGATAACACAGCAAAACACTCATTGTTTTCTTTCATGGACAGATTCTCGGGGTATAATCAGATTAAGATGGCCCATGAGGATATGGAGAAAACTACATTCGTAACAATGTGGGGAACATTCTGCTACAAGGTGATGTCATTTGGGTTAAAGAATGCTGGGGCAACATATCAGAGGGCTATGGTGACGTTATTCCATGACATGATGCATAAAGAAATAGAGGTCTACGTCGACGATATGATTGCTAAATCTCGAGGGGAAGAAGAGCATGTAGTGAACCTGAAGAAATTGTTCGACAGACTGAGAAAGTTCCAGCTAAAGCTCAATCAGGCCAAATGTATGTTTGGGGCTACCTCGGGAAAATTTCTGGGCTTCATTGTCAGTGAAAGAGGTATCGAGGTTGATCCAAATAAAATAAAAGCCATTCAAGAGTCACCACCTCCGCGCACGCAAAAGGAAGTCAGAGGATTTTTAGGGAGGTTAAACTACATCGCCCGATTCATCGCTCAACTTACTAACCAATGCGACCCAATCTTTCGACTTCTTCGAAAACATAACACGGGAAAATGGAATGAGGAATGTCAGGTGGCCTTTGATAAGATAAAACAATAATTTTCTAGTCCTCCAGTACTAGTACCACCAACTCTGGGAAGACCATTGATATTGTATTTGACTGTGTTTGAAAATTCAATGGGTTGCGTACTGGGGCAACATGACGAGTCAGGAAAGAAAGAAAAGGCGATCTACTACCTCAGTAAAAAGTTCACTGAATATGAGGCAAAGTATTCATCCATTGAAAAATACTGTTGCGCTCTGGTTTGGGTAGCTCGGAGACTCAAGCAATACATGTTGTATCATACGACATGGTTAATTTCAAAGTTAGATCCAATAAAGTACATGATGGAATCACCTGCACTCTCAGGAAGAATGGCACGGTGGCAGATCTTATTATCAGAGTACGACATCGTCTATGTGAGTCAAAAGTCAATAAAAGGAAGCGCAATAGCTGACTTCTTAGCAACCCGAACAATGGATGAATATGAGCCATTGAGATTTAATTTCTCGGATGAAGATTTGATGTGCATTACAGAAAAAGAGGGCGAGTCATCAAAAAAAAAGTCATGGAAGATAAGCTTTAATGGTACATCGAACGCATTGAGGCATGGGATTGGAGCAGTCTTAGTATCGCCAGAAGGGAACCATTACCCACTCACTGCCAGGCTGAACTTCTTCTGTACTAATAACATAGCGGAATATGAGGCATGCATCAAGGGACTTCGTGCAGCTATTGAACGAAACGTCAAAACTTTAGAGGTATACGGAGACTCAGCCTTGGTGATTTACCAAATCCGTGGAGATTGGAAAGTGAGAGACTCGAAACTGGTTAAATACAGAGATTTAGTGGTAGAGTTGATTAAAGAATTCGAAGAAATAACTTTTAATTACCTCCCACGAGAAGAAAACCAATTGGCTGATGCCCTGGCCACTTTGGCTTCAATGTTCAAAGCAAACAGGGAAACAAAAATAATGCCTCTTCAAATGAGCATATATGAAGTCCCTGCATATTGTTTCAGCATTGAGAAAGAGACAGATGGACGGCCATGGTTCCATTATATCTTAGAATTTATCAAGAATCAAAAGTATCCCGAACAAGCAAACGAGAACGACAAAAGAACAATCAGAAGAATGGCAGCGGGATTCATTCTTGATGGGGACATCCTATACAAAAGAGGAAAAGATCAGGTGCTTTTGATATGCGTAGATACTGTTGAAGCCAGAAAAATACTTAAAGATGTCCACGAGGGAATTTGCGGGACACATGCCAATGGTTTCACTATGGCCAGGAAGATTATAAGACTCGGATATTACTGGCTGTCGATGGAAAGTGACTGCATTAATTTCACACGAAAATGCCACAAATGTCAAATTTATGGTGATAAAATTCATGTAGCCCCTTTGCCTCTTCACGTCATGACTTCTCCGTGACCTTTTTCTATGTGGGGCATGGATGTTATAGGGCCAATTTCTCCAAAAGCTTCTAATGGACACCAATTCATTTTTGTGGTTATTGATTACTTCACAAAATGGATAGAAGCTGCATCATTTGCCAATGTGACGAAGACTGCGGTTTGCAAGTTTCTGAAAAAGGAAATCATTTGTCGATATGGTTTGCCTGAAAGAATCATTTCAGATAATGCCTTGAATCTGAACAACAAGATGATGAAAGAAGTGTGTGAACAATTCCAAATAAAGCATCATAACTCCTCACCCTATCGCCCAAAAATGAACGGAGCTGTTGAAGCAGCCAACAAGAATATTAAGAAGATTATTGGGAAAATGACCGAGACATATAAAGACTAGCACGAGAAGCTACCATTTGCTTTGAATGCATATCGCACATTTGTACGGACATCTACAGGGGCAACTCCTTTCTCTCTGGTTTATGGAATGGAAGCCGTGTTACCCATCGAAGTTGAGATCCCTTCTCTACGAGTCTTAATGGAGTCGAAATTAGAGGAAGCAGAATGGGTTCGAGCTCGATATGACCAATTAAACCTCATCGAAGAAAAATGTCTGAAGGCAATCTGCCATGGACAGATGTACCAGAAGAGAATGATCGCAGCCCATGACAAGAAAATATGACCAAGAGAATTCCACGAAGGAGAACTCGTGCTGAGAAAGATTCTCCCAATACAAAGAGACCTGCGAGGAAAATGGGCACCGAATTAGGAAGGACCATACATCGTAAAGAAGGCATTCTCGGGCGGAGCTTTGATTCTCACTGAGATGGATGGGAAGGAGTTACTGAATCCAGTGAACTCAGATGCTGTAAAGAAATATTATGCTTGAAAAAGGAAACCAAGATGAAAACCCGAAAAGGGCATCTTAAAAAAATGGTGATCAAGGTAAAAACCCAAAAAAGGCGTCTTGATTAAACACAAAAGATTAGGATGAAAACCCGAAAGGGCATTCTAATAAAGCAAATTCGGGCTTAATGAAAAAGGCATTTCGAACGGTGGGTCAAATAGTGAGACTACAGTATTTGAAGCATTTCTGAAAGCTCGAAATCTTCTATGCAAGAAGCCATGCTCGAAAAGGTTCTTGATTGAGGAATGGGAAAGAGTACATGCATTGAATATCTAGAGCATTTGTATTTTTTGAATGCAATCCCTTTTCTCTTTATGACACTCTTTTACTATTATTGGTTAACTTTCTTTGTTTGCTACATTTGAAATGAATAAATGTGAGGTATCCTTTTGTCCCTACCTAACCATTTTCATACATCTCATTATGTGATTCAATTACATGATAAATAGTGAAATGACATACTCTAAATAAAAGAAATGTTAAGCATTACCCGGGTAAGAATTTAATAAGTACAAGAATCTCAAAGTAAGGACAAAGTTCAACCAGGGGCAAAAGAGTGATATTTAAGAAACATTGATTACTCGTGAAACTTGAGGACGGGTACAAGGCCTAAAGAGGAAGTCAGGAGCAGAAGTAATGAATGCAGATCATCACGAAAATCGTGACGAAAAAGGGATATATGAAAAACATGCCTAAAGCTCATAGCATAATCATGTAGGCATAAAATCATTTACGACAAACATATACATATCATGATAATATCATGCATGACATATACGGGTACTCCAGTAGAGCAAGAGGATGTGATGATAGCTGAAAAGACACATGAGTTCCTCCAGATGACATGTTTTGGTATTCTGATGTTTTATTTCTGTTTCAAAATTCAACTCATACTGCGAGGGGTGAGTTGAGCCTCAGGACATGCTGAGGTATTTTCGATTTCTGTTTTTCAATTTATGTTTTCAAAAATCAATTCATATTGCTATAGGTTAATTGAGCCTCGGGGCACGCTGAGGTATTTTCAATTATTGTTTGTCAAAAAAATCAACTCATATTGCGAGAGGTGAGTTGAGCTTTGGGACACGCTGAGATAATTTTTATTTCTGTTTCAAAATTCAACTCATACTGCAAGAAGTGAGTTGAGCCTCAAGACACGTTGAGGTATTTTCAATTTCTGTCTTTCAAAATAATCAACTCATATTGCGAGAGGTGAGTTGAGCCTCAGGACACGCTGAGGTAATTTTGATTTTCGTTTTCGAAAATCAACTCATATTGCGAGAGGTGAGTTGAGCCTCAGGACACGCTGAGGTAATTTCAACTTCTGTTTGTCAAAAAATCAACTCATATCGCGAGAGGTGAGTTGAGCCTCAGCTCACATGCCGAGGTTTTTTCAATTTCTATTTTTAATTTCTGTTTTTCAAAAATCAACTCATACTGCGAGAGGTGAGTTGAGCCTCAGGACATGCTGAGGTAATTTCAATTTCTGTGTTCTCCAATTTATGTTTTTCAAAAATTAGCTCATATTGCGAGAGGTGAGTTGAGCCTCAGGGCATGCTGAGGTATTTTCAATTTCCGCTTTTCAAAAAAAAACCAACTTATATTGCGAGAGGTGAGTTAAGCCTCGGTTCACATGCTGAGGTATTTTCAATTTATGTTTTTTCAATTTATATTTTTCAAAGATCAATTCATATTGCGAGAAATGAGTTGAGCTTAGGATCACATGTTGAGTAAAGAATGAAGATTGGAGTTGATTGAAGACACCAGATTTTGTCTCCCTGAAGTTGTAGTGGAGCTGATCGGGGATATCAGATATTGCCTTTCTAAAGTTGCAGAAGAGAAGACCACAAACCTTATCTGACTGAAGCAATAGAAGAGTAGATTGAAGCTATAGATCTTATCTTTCTGAAGCTACAATGAAGCAAATCGAAGCTAGGAACCTCATACCCCTGAAGATGCGGGCAGATTGAAGCTACAAGTCATGTCAAAAGATGCAGTGGATCAAACCAAAGCTACAAGATGTGGTGGACAGAAAGGAAACTATCTGAACCAGAAGAGCACCAAAGAAGTCAAGATTCGACAAGACGGGGCAAAATTGGCCTTTCATTTTATCTTTGCTCTATTCCCGTTACACAACAATGAGCAAAGAGGGGCAGCTGTTATAGGCTAATTTCGGCCTAGTTTTATTTACAAACAAATACATTTACAATCCAAACCCCTAAAACCCAAATACAACCCAATACCAACCTAACCCCTACCCATACCCCAGCAGGCCCAAAAATCCAAAATTTACTACCCAATTTTACAAACCCTAAGCCCAGCTCGAAAACATAACATGTTTGGAGGAACCCTAGGGTTCCCCTCCCCAAGGTAGCCGTCGCACGCCCCTCTGCCCTTGGCTACCACGCCCCACTTTCCTCTGACACTAGCAACATCCCTGGGCACTACCATACCGTCTGACACTCCCACCACCAGCACCGGCCACCTGTTCCGCCGTGCCCATACCCTGCGAAGTGAAAGGAATCACGCAATAGCAATCAGAAGAGAAACACACAGTGTAGAAAACGGGCTATAAAAGCCAAAGGAATAGACGATTGTAAGGGTTCTTTTTTTTCCCTCTTCAAAAAGCTCAATCAAAATACAAAGAAAAACCATTTGATCTTTTAGCAAATATTACTTTCATCAACATTTAAATACAATACATCATCAAATCAAAGAAAAGAGACCAGAAATTGAGCAATCAAAAGGGCAAAAGATCAAGGTGATTTAGTTTTCTATATCATTTTATTTTATTTTTTTTTCGAATCTGCTGATTTTATATATATATACATCATAAATATATAAAAGAAAAGAAAAATTTGCCTTTTGGATTCGGTGGCCGGCGCCGGCGACGGCGACAGTGGACCACGACGGCGCGTCATTGGAAACCTGGCTGGGCTATGGCCTGAAATCGAAATGAGGCAGAGCCTCAAAGAGTTTTTTTTTTGTTTTTTCCTGAAGGAAGGACTAAAATGAATGAGAACTAAAATTTTTGGGCCTTAAATACCCATCCAAAACGGCAGCGTTTTGGTAACCCTCCCCAGACGCAAAACGACGTCGTTTTGGGGAGGGTACCCGTGACTCGACCCACCTGGGAAGAAGATCCGCGTGTTTTTAAGCGGAAGGGCAATTTGCGCGTTTGGCCTTTCCGCTTTTTCATGATCTTGCAATTAAGTTTCTTGCTACTTTTAATATTGCCCCAAGATTTTGATTCGATTTCATTTCGGTCCCTGTACTGCTGCGCGTTTTGGGAGGGAGGGATTATTTCCCTTTTCAGTCCCCCATGTCATCCGCGCTTTGCGAATGAGTCCTCATTTTTATTTTTATTCATGATTTGGCCCCAGAACTCAGTTTTCAATTCAATTTTAGTCCCTTTTTCGTCAATTTTTTGAATCTATCTTGAATTTTCTATTATTTTTGCTATTTCATTTAGCTTTAAATATTATTCATGATATATATATTATTTTTATCACTATTATTTTTATATATTATTATATTATATCTAGTTATATTTTTTAAATATTTCGTTTTTTACTATTATATGCATATATTTATTATTATTATTATTATTACTATTATTATTAGTACTAGTATTGATTTTCATTTAGTATTTATACATATACATGTACATTGTTATGTAGTGTATTAATAGTTTTTTTACATATATTATTATCATTTCAAATATATATATATATATCGTATATGTTTATATATATCAAGTATATTTTTTTCTAATACTATTAGATATGTATTTTTTATATACTATGCCATGTATGTATTTTATATCATCCTATATATACATTCTTAAATATTATGTCATATATGTACATATTTTTAATACCATATTATACATATATTTTTGTACATATTATTATTTTCTAATTACTTTATTTTAATATTCTTGTCATATTATGTTTACGTTTACATAGCATTACTAATTTTCTTTTATTATTTTTATTTTCCCTTGTACATATTGTTGTTTATATTGTTGTTTATACGCTTTTATTATTACTATATCTATTATTTATTAATATTTTACTATTACTATTATTAGTATTATTTTTTTAAAAAAAAATCATTACTTATATGTATATATTATGTTTTTATAATACTATATTTCTTAATACCATATGTATTGTATATATATTCTTAATATTATATATTGTATGTATTTTCTTAATAACTATATTATATGTATATATATAGTATGTACGTATATTTTAATATTATTATGTTTTTTTAAATATATATATGTATATGTGTGTATATTTATGTAATATTAATAGTTGTTTTTTTAATATTGTTATTATTTCTAATAGGCGTATACTATGCAAATATTTTAGTGCTATAATATACATGTTTTTATTATATATATATTACGTATACGTATCTTTTTAATATTATATCTTCATATACGTCATATATATTTCTCATGCTATATTACATTTTACATTTTATCTTATAAATACATGTATATATTATTTTAACTATCTTATGCACATTATTTTTAACTTTACATTATGTATGTATCTCTCATATCATTAGTTGTATATATATTTTTTGTTTTGTTTTTTGTTACCTTATATACATATTATCTTATGTTATTATTACTAAGTGTATTTTGTATTTGTCCATGATTTGTCTTTATCTTTATTTCTTTTGTAAATATCATTATTATTGTTTTTCTAATGCTCTAGTATTCCATATTAACATTTTTCATTAATAATGTCATTGTTTGCATCTTCGATTTATTTTAAATTTTTACTTTATAAATATTTTTTTTCATGTTTTAATTAATAATCAAGGCAATATATCGATTCAACATTAAACCATCGAATCTCATCGCTATGTTGGATGGAATTTGACGGCTCGTGTTAAAACGGTATACCCTTCTCAAAAAAAAATTGACAAGATTAAAATTTCTCGTCTTTTCAATTGAATTACGACTGAATGTTACATTGAACTCGCATTTTTGAAAATCAAGACAACACATGTTTATGAGATACCAATTTTGGGCGTCGCGAGGGTGCTAATACCTTCCTCGTGCGTAACCGACTCCCGAATCCTACTTTACTCTGATTTTGACGTAGACCTAAAACCGACCTTCATTTTTGTTCGAGAATAAATTTCCTTTTCAAAAAAGACGATTTATTAGGTGTCCGATCACATCTACAAAAAGGATCGGTGGCGACTCCCTGTTTATTTCGAAATCAAACTTCAGTTTTCAAATTTTTAATAAATTGCCACAATTAGCGACCGAAAGCAAATTTTACGTCGCTACATTAATACTACTTTAATATTACTTGCTAGAGTATGAAGCTACTACATATGCAACATATCAACTCTATATGAACTTGGGACAAAAAATTCCATTTTTTTTCATATGTTGGTATATTATGAGATAATATATATGCTTAAATTTTTATTATTTAGAAAAAAAAAATATGATTTCTCTCTTCTAAAGTGAAATTATTGTTTTAAAAATAAATCTTGTTTGGGTTTAACAAAGCAGGTAAAGTTCATCGACACTTGTTGATCAAGTCATAAGAAATTTTATGTCTTTAAATAAGGTTTTTAGTCTCGTGAATGGAGAAAATAACTTTTAAAATTATTTTTATTTAAAAGTTCAATCCAATTCGATTTTAAATTTATTGGAAATTGGAGGATATTAAATAAAAAAGAAGGCAAAGTTCAGCTCCCCATTGAAACAATGATGGAGTTTTAAGAGCATTCAAGTAGTTTCTTTATGAAATTTGATTGCCTGCCCTACCTATGCAGAATTACTTTGTGAAGTATTCCTTTCGTTTTATCTCCTTAAGCATGGATGAGTGATAGAGTCAAGCAGCAAAATAATGAGGGTTTTGAAAACATGCAAAAAGCATGCATATAGGAAGGCTGCCTCTCTTAAAGGTTTTTCATCAGGAAAGCTTTTCCAATACCCTGATGTTGTGTGTGACATGTCAAACTTTTCTATGTCCCTACATGTAATAATTTCATGCAATATTGCGTATCTAATTCTCCATATGTGTATCTATCTCACCTTCTAATTGTTTCAATTTCTCCTTAATAAAAAAAAAACAAATTATTAGGAATTTTGTTTAAAGGGTCATAAATAACCATTGTGCCAACAATCTTAACCCCTTCAAAATGAAAAATTATTTCTCTTTTTGGAAATCACAAAGTTTTAAATTAATTAATTGGATTGTAAAATTGTATTTTGATCCTCTCAAAAAAATTAAAATTCAATTATAACCTCTCTAAAAATAAAAAAAAATTAATTTAATTCCTTAAAAATTTGTAAAATTTCACATTAATACAATGTGATTTAACATTTTAATCTTTCTCCAAAATTAGTAACTCAAATTTGATCTCTCCAAAAAAACGAATTTAATTTCATCCCATGAATTATAACTTATAACTCTATCAACCGTTACTATCAAAATCAATTATTACAAACACTTAGACAAAATAATTAACTCAATCACAACTGATTGGCTTCCACAAGTAGGATTTGAGACTCAAATTTCAAGATTGCAAGAGAAAAAGGGGAGTTTTCTTTTTTAATCAAGGTGTAAAAGAGAGTGTTAAAGCTTAAATATTAACTGCCTTTTGGATAGTTTAGAATCTAATTAAGCTTATCTTATCCTATTGCACAGTATAATATAAATTCATGGAGCCATCTCAGTTCCCAAACATTTTTACTTTAGTACTTTACCATGAAAGGGGTAAATTAAGGTCACTAAACCATTTCCATTTAATGACATAACAAGTATGAAATTCATTGACTCAACCCCATTAGGAAGCAAACTTCATGCATGATAAGGTTAAATGACATGACTTCATGCTTTCATCTTTTTAGTGCTTTTTACTTGTTTTTTTTTTTCCTTTAGCTCATTTTGCTTGAAATTTACAAAGAAAATCTTAACCCTTCACTTGCCGACAATGGTGAAAAATCCATTATCATATATAGGAACATGAAAATTGGATTATAATTGTGTATAGCTACAATAATGTTGGTACTTGCATCAGTACCAAGATCCGGACATGTCCTTGTGATCTCAAAAAGGAACAACTTTATGGATAATATGATGAAGCCATGTTCTCCACTTCCATGCACAAGCTCCAGATCGATGACTCACGACACTATTATACTACAAAAGTGAAAATCACCATCTCAGTTTTCACTCTCCATAAACAGAAAACTATCTAAAACCCCACTAACACAAACCTAACATCTCAAAAACAAATTTCCATATTCCTCCTACTTTTGAAATCATCGTAATAGAAAATATATTTAATACACCTTCGGAATAAAATTTGTTTAGGCCCCTTGATGTGAAAAATGTTTGTCCCATAACTTTTATCCTTTTGAGAGAGGGTGTCGATTTTGCCTTTTGTTTCACTTTCATGGATAGGGTGATCTTTTACCCATTAGAATAGTGAGGTGTTTAAAACATGGGCTTCTTGGACTTGCCTTTTTTTTTTTTCCTTTTGTTTTTTAATATTAACAGATGGGTAGTAATAATGGTGGTAGAGCAGGGTCTTTATCCACTTCCTGTTCATGCACTCTTGTCGGTCAAGTGACACAAAAATTAGAGGACACTGTTCATGGCTCTGTAATAAGTAAATCCTCTAAAGCTACAAAATGGTAGAAGAATCTAGCATTACTAGTGTTGTACATGAAGCAGTGACCAGCAAAAAGAGGGTTATCCCAATTATTGTGTCACTGGCCTAAACTCACATTTTGAGGAAAAAGACTTTAGGATTACATTATGGTAACTTTGGACATGTTAAGTATACATCAAACTTATAATCAATCAAAGCTTTTAACTCTTTTATGACATAATTAAATAAATGTTCAAAAAAAAAATCATGGACCATTCAAATGAAACATTCCATCACCTTGTTATGGAATCTTTTTAGACAACTTGGATTTTTTTTTAAATAATATTTCACATAAACCAATTTTATCACATATAAAGATTAAATGATAGTGTAATAAGAAATTATAGCTAGGAACAGTTCTAATTTTTACTCGCTGTAAGTAATGATTCTGTCTACTAAAGAAAGCAGTTCTATTGATGTTTATTGATGAACATCATAGACTTCAATTTTGTGAACAAATTATGTGTTGAAAAGCAAGGATAACAGCAGCAGAGCGGAAATCTAGTTGATTACATGTTCATGCAATATGTTGGAAGGCGTATATTGGAATTAATAGAAATAAATATCATAAAGGGGAAAAAACAGAAAGAAAAGTTTCCCAATTGAAAAGCTGAAATGAAACCTTTCTTTTGAATAAAAAGTATACAGAATCTAAAAGCAACTTGGATTCTAGCTGTACTCAGGTTCTAGAGCTAGACATTTGTGGTGTCAACTGGTGACATTGATTAAACATCTTGTTCAATGGCTTTTCAGTAACATGATTACTCTAAAGAATCATTGTTTAATTCAAAGCTTATAGGATCATAATCATGTTTGTGGACAATACTACAAAAGAAGAAAAATAATGTATTAATTGATAGATTTACATTAAAGACATAAGAATTAATAAAATACTGATAAAGTGCCAGCACCTTGTTAAATGTGTAGATGGCCTACAATGAAAGACCTCTATAAGGAATACTTCCTTAATAGGAAAATTATCAGAAATGGGGATTTAAGAAAAATCATGGTTGGTTGGCTTGACAAATTTATTAAATTATATGTTTTCTTTTTCTA
Organism: Gossypium hirsutum; assembly: GCF_007990345.1. Taxonomy (NCBI): domain Eukaryota; kingdom Viridiplantae; phylum Streptophyta; class Magnoliopsida; order Malvales; family Malvaceae; genus Gossypium; species Gossypium hirsutum. The sequence goes on along the minus strand of NC_053424.1, from coordinate 9,781,642 downwards.
TCTTAAGCCAAAGAAAAGAACAGGGAAGAGCCAACCAAATGGGTGACTTTGGGTTGGGCATATATAAATCGCATGGTAGTTCCTATAAAATGAGTTTGTCGGCTCACATTTTAGGGTATGGATGGATTCAAAGACTTGAGAGACAAAGCATTTTGATAATGGCCTAGCATGTAGCATGACCAGAGACATTAATCTAACTTTGAAAAGAATAGAAAAACACAAACACATATATATGACAAGATGATAAGCATAGGTTTTAGATTCTTTAATAGAATTAAACTCAAAAGCATCCAATGATCAAGTTAACTCTGGTTGGTTAAATCAAAGGATTTTAGAAGAAAGGTGTGATTTAGACAAATCCTAGAGAGATGAATTTGCTTAGGTAAAAACCTTTGAGCCCATCGTTTATTGTCTCCGATTAGGGTAGGTAAATGGGGTCCCCTCATTGAGCGAACACCCGCTTCACCACAAGTACGCAAAGACCAAAGACCAAATAAAAAAAGATAAACAAATATGATATCTCTCTTAGATGATGATGATGATTAAAATAAAGCCATTTGCAATGGAGGCCATACTCAAAGCTTCATCACCCTTTGCTTCTTTAACTTGGTCCATTCTTTTCTTTTCTTTTTTATAGGGGGACAAAGAAAGGTAGAGATTTTAGATTTTATAGAGAGATGATAAGCAAGGGCTTTGGAGACCAATTAAGGTGGGGAACATATTCATATGCAAAGTTGACAATATATTTATATTTATAAATATTAAACACATAGGCAGATAGGCTACATGACTGTGTTCCTCACTTGAATGGGATATCAAGAAATTTTCGTTTAGATTATAATTTTGGGTTTCCTTTTTATTTTTGCCAATAGACAGAGTTTTAAGGGGGTTTGTGGACCAAGCATGTTTAGGAAGAAATGTTGGTTTGTCCGGATAGTGCTTAGGGAAATGAAGATATAAGCATGTTGGGTTTTTTCCATTAAATTTAATATTTTGTGGAAATGGGAGGATTATTCATTTTTATAATATATATATAAAAAAAAAGGGAAAGGTATACAAAGATAAAACCTAAAATTTAATGTCAGTCCAAATTTATTTCCATGAAAAATTATTTATCGTTATATCACGGACTTGGTTGATTGTTTTTTTTCTTTGTGTATATAGAGATGATATATAAAATAAATTGTTCTTTTTGACTTATGGTTTGTGTGTTTTTGTATGGTGGAGTTGAAAGATGGATAGGGAGCTTGGAAGGTTTTGATTGGACCAATATTGCAAATGCATCTAAAAAGGGAAGTGGTGTGTTTTGTCACTCGCTTGGCCTCCTTTGCAATTGACCTCCATCAAGGGTTGGAAAGGGAATTGAATAATTATGTCTTTTATCGAAGTACCATTGGGGGGGGGGGGGTGTTTGGCCCCCCCCCTTCTCTTCCCTTTCTCCCCTTCTGTTTCTCATGCAAAAGAAAGGGGTGAGGTGGATGAACACAAAGCAAAGCATAGAACAGCTTTGGGTATGCCCCCACAACCATCAGCTTTGGGTATGCCCCCACAACCATCAAGTCTTAAATGAATTATACTACCTGTTATATGGTGGTAGGTATGGGTTAGTGGCACCTAGACACTGAATAGCAGCAGCTAAGCTTACACCATTGCGCAACACCCCCATTATGCATCAAATTTCCACAACTTCCATGCATGGGTGTTGGCTGCCTCTTCTTTCTCCCTTTAACCTGCAAAAAAAATTTAAAACAACTTAAATGAAATTGAGTTGCGTTAATATGCCCATTTGACATGTTTTTGCCTTCTAATTTTAGTAGAATTGGGACATTATTGCTATTAATTCTAGTGATTTATGTTTATTTTCTATGGGTGCAATATACTTCACAAGGATACTTCAATTTTGAGCTAATTTATATAGTTGACACATGGATGATAAGTAAGCTCTAGGAAGTAATATAGTTGCGTGCGGCATGAGGATGGGCAAGAAGTGAAAAAAATGTGGTTTAAGTTTATAACTATGGATATTGTTTTTTGAGATTAATAATTGTTTTGTATTTAATCACCTAAAAAATTAAGGATAAGGTGAGTTTATCATTTAGAATTTTTATTTTATATTATTTTTATTTTAGTATAATTTCAAGTTAGGTCCTTTCCTTGGTATTTAAGATAGTAAATTGTTACTTGGAATAACTAGATTTGTAATTATCTTTTTGTTCTAACAATCAATGATGAGTAAGCGTAATAAGTTGTGTTATGAGAACATGAAAATTAGTTAAATGAATCGTGCACTTGAGTATGTTGAGTAGAGTTAGGTCTTTTTAATTCATAAGGCTATTAGCAAATTAAATTCTAAGAGTGTCTCTTAGAGTTGTTCGATTCACAATGATTAATTGTCGAATTGTTTTCATAATTAATTAACAATCTAAGAAAATATTGGTGGATCTAATTTGTCATTTGATTGCTATAATCTACTTATCAATAAGTAAGAAAACATCATTTAAGTATTGATCGGTCTCAATAGCAAGAATAATGTCACATCTAATGCTAAAGTTTGTCATCATATTGATTCCTTCTTCATTATCTCGATTTTCTATTATTTAATATTTTATTTCCATTTTATTATATTTATTTCTTTATTTTTGAAATAATTAAACCCCCTCTTTTATTTATTTTCCTCGCGATTTACTTAGTTGTAACTATGACTAATTTTTGGTCGTAGTAGAATTCAATTTTTTTGTCATATCTTTGTGGGATTTGACCCTACTCCCCTAATAGAAAATTAGAATTGATGGATTCTACGCCCATCAAAATTTTGGCACCATTGTCAAGAATTGGTACTAACTACTGATGATTTCTATGGATGACTAGGTTTGCACGCATAGGTACACTCGAGTTCAATCCAAAAATCAAGAAGATAACTCATTCCTTGAGAGAATAGGTGAATCAAAAAAATCAACAATCTAAATATCTTTCCTTTTTGCTGTCTAAAGAAGAGATCAGCACAGATGCTGAGACACTTGAAATCTAAACCAAAATAATGACTAAAAATAACCATACACTGAGAGAACTTATCGTTGCGCTCGTAGATCAGTCATCCAAATTTGGAAGTAGCTGGGTTGAAATTAGGTTTGATACACTTGCTTCCCACATTCCATGGCTTAGAAAATAAGGATTCTCATAAACATCTCAAAGAATTTCATATAATGTGTTTGAGTATGAAGCCACAAGGGGTAACCTGATAAAAGAGAGTACTGCAAAAGCTCAGGAATGTCCAAGTTATTTCGGACTCCAAGAATGGATAAACCAAATTTTTGGAATTGGTCGAGTTGAAGAGATGCTACTTAGACAATAGGTTAAAAATCAATTATGAAGAAAATTAGCAATATATATCAAATATTTCGAAAATAAAAAATAAGGAAAGATATGAAATTTTGAGCGGACAGGTTTGGCTCAATAATACAAGTCCTAGCTCAAATAGAATTGGTATAGTTGCTATCGGTTTTGGAACTTCTAATGGGAGTTGGAAAACTCTTGTTTTGCTTGTCAAGAAGTCGAATAAAGTTGGGAAACAAAACAGAGTTGATCAACAATAGCCTAAAGAAAATCATATAAAGAACAATGTGAACTAAGGGGAGTTAAGTCGGCTTATGAAAATTGATGAAGTTTGAAAGTCTTTAGGATTTCCCAAAGCTGACTAATTGATAAAGAACGCTTCTTGAATATGAAAATTGATGTTCAGTGTTAGAAACAATTAAAGTAATAATCCAATTAATAATTGAAACTAAGATGACAAGATAAAATCAATTTGAATAGATGCATAGATGGATGTGTCTAATTGAACTATTTGGAATAAATAACCTAACAAATTCAATTAATGATGCTAATCAACCCTCCAAGAAAGATTTCTTAGAAAATTAAAGTGTGAAAAACTTCCCCCAACGAACTTGAACAATTAAGTAGCAAGAACTCAAAAAAAAAAAAAACAAGAGTTGAATCTTGCAAGGAATAAACTCCAAAAATTACTTTATCAATCAAAGGAATGCCCTCATTTCATTGAATAAATGAATGCCTTTATATAAATTACATAAAGAAATCTCCTTGTTGCATTAGAACTCCCAAATTGGTTGAACAACAGTAGCTCTAGTTGAGCTAAGCTTTCTTATAAATTAAGAAATACAAAAAGCTTGAAAATCTTATAAAATTCGAAATAAATACCTAAAATATAAAAATTAATAAATAAAATATAGGGCTTATATAATATCAAAATCAAACATTAAAATTAAGCCCAATATGGTTTAAGCACGAATCCTGTAACACCCTTAACCCTACCCAATCATCAAGCCCGAGCTATAGAATGATACATTCGTTACCATAACAACTTCAGACAATTTTACAACATCTGACTGGTGTGTCATTGAGAGCACCAAAAATAACCTATCCCTGTGAAATAACGAAAAGAATAGTATAAGGGAAGTAGGGTCAAATCCTCAGGGACTGGATTGCTACGAAATCCTGGGCGTAGTCGTGCCCAAGAAAAATGACGTGCCTGGGAAAAATAAATAAAAAAAGATAGAATTAAAAATATGGACGAATTGAAATTGAAATTGTAAAAAGAAACAGAATTGAGGAAAAAATATTCTTCGATTTAAGGGATTCCAGCCTCCGGTTATCTCGATCCTCATTGGATTCAATCATAGGCTTTTAGGTGATCATTCTCATGACTGAATAAGCCAATTATAATGAAAAAGGATGCCTACGACCACCAGCTCCACTTAGGTTTTAGCCTTACAATTTAGAGGAACTTGACTCTAGCCAACCGTCACTTTTATGGGACCGTCTTACACAAGATAATCATTTCTCAATAGCGAATGCCATGCCATTTCATCTCTTAAGCTCAACAACCACTAACGTAGTAAGTTAACGAATAGATTGTGCAACCTTTCCAAAACATACAAAGTGGTCATTCATTGCACAAGATGAAAGGATCACTTTTGGAAGGAACCTTTTTTGGGGAATCTCGATAACCTTTGGCTAGATGAGTTTAGTGGCTCATCCTTTCGGGAAAAGAAACACAAGTGTAGTGGAATAAAATTTTATTGAAAAGGGAAAAGAAACAAAAAGGCTAGAGTTTTAGAAAGAAGAAGCTTTTTACAGAAAATGATGAGTCAATATTCATGCCACTCTATCCCCTATTTATAGTACATAGAAAACTTAGTTTGTTCCTATTTAAACTCTAAAAGATAAATAAAGATATAATCCGAAATTAAATCTAAATAATATCATAATAATCCTAACAATAATCCTAAAAATAAAATTCAAATTTAAATAGAGTCTTCTGTTCATAAATCTCTTCTTTGAATTTTCGCCCCAAGTCTTTCGCACTTTGTATTTTCGGCACCATTTAATCCCTGTTTCACATGTTGACACATTTTTTTCTTTAAATTCACACTTTTTTCCCCTAAATTTCCATTTACCTTCAATTTAGTCCCTATAAGATGAAAAATCATAAATAGTCCAAATTAGTAGGATCATACTCAAAATAAATATGTAATTAATACATAAAAATATGTCATTTTAGAGTATTATCATATTCCCCTTAATTGGCCCCTACTTGCCCTCAAGTATGATTCCTATCCACTGTGTAATTTAGATTTTGTCATGAAAGAAGTATCACTATAAAGTTTTATAGAAATTAGGCCTAATGCATATGAAAAATAAAGAAAACTTTAGCTTACTTTAAGTAAAACTGAAAAAGTATTCCAACTTAAACACACACAAATTAAATCGTCTTGGATTATTTCATGAAAATTAGGTAATTTACTAAACTTACTAAGACACTCTATTTGTTCCACCCTTAGTCCTCAAATGGAATTCTTTATTATTATTATTTTACTTATTTTTCCTTTTTTTTCCCTCTTTTTTTTTTCTTTTCTTAAGAATGTATTGAATCTTTTGACACGAAGATGGATGACAACCAAGTAGCCCACTCCGGTTACTTAGCCCAACATACTCCTAATTTATTATTTATATATATTTTTTGGTTTAAGAATGTATCGGCCCTTTTGACGCAAAGAGGGATGACAACCCAAGCACCTCACCCCGGTTACTCAGCCCAACACATTCTTATTTTTTTTTGTTTAATTCCGATTAGTGGGGTTTTATCTAACATGTTACACAACCTTTTCACGTGAAATAGGATGACAACCCAAGCACCCTACCCCGGTTACTCAGTTTATAACAGCCCGATTTAGACCCTAATCAGAACGGTGGTTTCGGGATCACGAATCTGAGTCAGAAAAATATTTTAAAATTATTTTTTGTGTTTATTATGTGTGAATTTATATTTATGAAATTTTTGTGATTTAATTTTGTCGTTTGAGTGTCCGATTAAATAAAGGGACTTAATTGCGTAAAATAAAAATTTAGTAGTTAAATTTGAAAGAGCTTAATTATTGTTGTCTTTATAAGTGGAGGCGTTTATTATGTAAATAGGCCATTAGTAATATAGGTGGACGGCTAAGGACATATAAATGTGATAATATAATGTTTTTAACTAAGGTTAATATGGTAAATTAATAAAACAAGTTAATATAAAATAAACATATCATAAACAAAGCCATATATGTGTTATTTTCATGTTCTTGCCGAAATAAGAAAGAAAAAGAAAAGAAACTAGGGTTCGGCCATTTCTCAACTTGATTCAAGGTAAGTTCTAGTTCAGTTTTTGATAATTTTTACGTTTTTAAGATCGTTGCTAAGTTATCTTCAAGACCCAAGCTTGAATTTTTATTTTGATGAATATTTTGAGTTATGCCATTGATGAGAGCTTGTATTTTTTTTTGTTTGATGATGAAATATGAAAGATGTGTTTTAGATTAACATGTTTTTGTATTGGAGTTTTTGATGATTTTGAGTAATTAGGACTAAATTGCAAAAATAATAATTTGAGGGACTAAAATGTGAAATAAACAAAATATATGGACTTCTATCAATGTTAGGAATATTTGGCCAAACATGGGAATATTGAAATATTGCATATTTTGTGTTTTGTGTAATAGGGACTAAATTGTAAAAAGTGTAAAATATTAGGGGTAAAATGTTAATTTTCCCATTTATGTGTTTTTGGACTAAATTGAATGAAAATATGTTTGAATGAGCTTAATTTGAATATGTTTAGATCAAGAACCAAAGAAATCGGATTTGGATCGGAGGAAAACGAAAGTTGTCGATTAGTTGTCCCATTCCATTTTACATCGTCCGAGGTAAGTTCATAAGAAAATAGACGTACTTAATTTTAAATAAATGCAAATCTCATGTGTTGAAATAAAATATGTGAATTTATAAATGCAAATACCGAATGTATAAAAGCTTGGTATCTATATTCGTGAATTCATTTCGACCGAGTTACAACATCCAAAAGCCCCATATGAACCTTAGGAATAGCTAGGATACATATGTCATGACATAGGATTCCGATATATGTGTGCGAGTAAGACCATAACATCGATATATGATTTCGATATATGTGTGCAAGTAAGACCCTGTCTGGGATAGTGACATTGATATGTGATTACATGTAAGACCACGTCTGGGACGTTGGCATTGTACGATATGTGTGATTATCCGAGTGTCCTATCCAATTTTGAATGGTTCAACAGGTATCGATGGTTGTGATCGAAAGTGTAAAATGAGTTAAAACGACCAGGTACGAACTAGTTTGCTACCTAACTAAAATATGGTAAGTAAGTAATTTTGTTATTTGTTTTAAATCATGTGTGATGCAAATAAAGGATATACATAACCATGATTTATGTGTTTGGTCTTATGAATGAATGATATGAATATCATGGAATTGGTTTTTGAATAAGTATATACAAGATCACGTATATTAGGCCATATAGATAATATATATATACAATATGTTATATTATGATTTTGAGCTCATGTATACAAGTGTACATATATTCGATATATATATTGACATTTTGGCTTGAAGGTTGTATGATAAGTAATTATTTGGATTATATCAACATTCGGCCAAGGTGGTGACTGTGTATGAAAAACGCATTATTTATGAGGCATGGTAGTTTCAACTAAATGTAATAACTATACTATATTATAGTTTAGTTTAATTAAGTTGATAATATCAATTGGTGGTTTATTTGCTTATAACTTACTAAGCTATAATAGCTTACTGTGTGTATATTTGCTTCTATTTTATAGGTTTTTGGATTCAAGTTACAAGCTCAGGGATCGTCAGCGAAGTTCATCACACTACCTACCGCTTCGGTATTTAAATAGTTGAACTCGAACTATGGCATGTATAGGCTGGAATGTGTTTTGAAATGTTATATTTTGGTTATGTATAACTAAAGCCATGTGGAAATGGCTTAACTTCTGAGTTTGGTTTTGATTATGTTTGATCATAATCTGAATTGTTTGGTGATGATGCTATGTGTTGTGAATGCATGGCATAGGTGATATATGATATATGTTTTGGAAATGGTTGAGTAGTGACATGTGTTTGAGCATGGAAATTGATTAATGACTTGGATAAGGTATGAATGTATTGGCCGTAAAATATATATGCATATATCCTTAGGTATGTTTGGTTGTTTTAAATGTGATTCATATTAAAATAAAGTATGTATGAAAATTCGGTTGGCATGCTATTAAGGTATTAATATGTGATATAACATTAATATTTATTTGGTTATATTCGAACCTGAGATAAGTTTGTTTGGTATGATTATTACACAGCATGTATGAGATATGTTTTGAATAGGATTTAAAGAATAATTGGCTATGTTTCAGGATGGTTAGGGTTGATATTAGGATATACGTTATTTGCTATGTTTGGTACTTGGGAACAGTAAACTAGTTTCAACTTAGTACCGAAATGTAACAATCATCATATGCATACATGTATTTGAATGGGTTTCAATTGTTTAAATTTGGTTGTGATAGTTATATAACGAATGGATACCATAATGATAATTTGTATATGTTGTTAGGATTTATTAAATTACATTACATTATGGTTCGGCAAATGTGATTAAAGTAGGAAAATTTTACCAAGTTGCATTCGGTCATGGCTTGTTAAATGTTGTTATTATTATATTATATAATATGTATATTAGATTTGTAAAAATGATTGAGTTAAGTTGTAAGTGAGTAATTGTTTGCATTTGGCTAAATGCACTGAATAATAACCAAATGAATAGCAATTTGTGCAATGGTAAATCATGGAAATAATATGTGTTTTTATGTGAAGTATAAGTGTCCAACTTGTTATTAAATGAATGCCGAAAATGATATGACTTTATTTAAATGATTATATGTAATAGATTTTGTATATTCCATTTGCGTATAGAATTCAGTATGCGATTAAAGTGTAATAAAGTTTGAATGTCTGCATATATTATAAGTTGAATTAAAAGTATATTCAGTTATGTGATATTAGTAATCACATCAACTATTGATGTTAATAAATAATTGTTCTTAAAAGTTTATGCAAGTGTACTCATGTAAATGTTTGGCTTCTCGTAACCCTAATCCGGCGATGGATACTGGTTAAAGGTGTTACACAGTCAATCATGTTTTAAGCTGTGATCATAACCACGGAAGCATTATTATTATTTTAATGATACAAAATTTTAATTTTGGAGGACTAGGAAAAACAATCAAGTGTCAAAAATAAGTTTCGGTAACTACCTAACAGTAATGAAAAAAAATTTAGCATACATTCATATTAACTGTCCTTTTTGCATTTAGACTTAATCAATTCTACTATAAGCAAGATAAGGTTAACTTCATTAATCATAATTATTTTAGCCTAATAAAAATAAAATAAAATTGGTGAAATCATAACTAAGTAAGTTGACAAGAATCATGCTCGTAGGTCAAACAATGGGCAAATTTTGGTTAAAATTGTGGGCATGAAAAAAGGCAGGATATACTAAAAAAAATTCAATGTGGGTAAAAATAAGCACAAGGCAGCAGCAACAACACACAATAGAGAAAAAAATAACAGATAAAACGAAAGAAATAATGAGGAATGTCTCCCCCTACTTAAAACACATTGTCCTCGATGTGAAAAAAAAATATGCGAAGAAAAAGGTTTTAGAAAAACTCCCCATGTAGTCACTATCGTTCATGCATAGCTGCAATGAGGGGAAGGTTCGGCATCGCCAAGGTTGACATGTTGGGGTGCTGAGAACTGACACCGATGGTTGTTAACGATGAAAGAGGGTTCGACTGCAGTACGGCTCCTAGTCTTAGCCATGGTGGTTCGAAAATCAGTAGTGGGGTGGGGGAAAGGGCTAATGGTGGCTTAAGGGAGTTTTTGGTGAATATGGGTGAAAAATTTGGGTTTGAAAGTATAGAACGAAGGGTGTTTGGCTATAAGGTGGGTGTTTAGGCGTAGTTTTGGGTGAGTTTAAAACAGGGATGCGCTATTCCTACCTGGATTAGGGTAGAATATGGGGTTTTGTTAAAACATACCTATTCCTTCAAGATGTCGTTCCAATTTTAATTTTTCTTCTCGTCGACTTTCTTAGAAACAATAAGAGAGAATAAATTTATTAACATGCAAGAAATAAAAAATATAATAGAATATAATATATATATAAATATAAATAAAATTGGGTTGCCTCCTAATAAACGCTTGTTTAACGTCGTTAGCTTGACGCTCCAACTAGTATTGAGGATGTTCCAGTTGAATTCTTTTGATCCTATGGGCTTGGAAATTCTCCTTTTTTACCACATCCAACATTTTGGGTTCAATTGTCTTTGCACCTCTTGCTTTGGTTTCGTATTTTCCTCCAAGAAAATCTTATATGTGCAAGTCAAGGGGTTAATCCCTTTTAAGTTGACAATGGTCTTATCATTCTCCAAAAATGTGCACTTGAAATGCTCAGGAAGTGGTTTTAATTCTAGATTTGGTGCCTGCACAACAGAAGGTAGAACTTTAGTGTTCATAGAACTCATTTTTACCAACACTTACTCTTTCATTTCCAGTTAATTTTTTCTTGTTGGTGCAAAGTTCCTTAATGAACTTGGCATATTGCGAAATTTTTGGATGGCATCCAAAAATGGTATGTTGATCTCGATGTTTCTGAATGTCTCGAGGATCTCATTTTCCTCCTTACCTCTCCGATGTTGGTTTAATTGTCCTGGAAACAGAGGTTGAATTATAGGCAGTGAAGGTTTCGTTCGGAACTATTCATCGTTCTTTTGCTTTTTCTGGGCAGAATCTTGATCAAGATTTCTGCTAGGATTTGGTTCCAATACTTTTCCACTTTGCAACCTTACTGTATTTGCGTGTTGTCTTGGGTTAGGCTTCGTTGGTGACAGTAGCTTTCCTTGTGAGTTTATTTTCTCAATTGATATGGTCAACTCTCTTATTGAAGCCTCGATTTTTTATTGAAAATCCTTTGTTTCCTTTTGAAAATCAAGAGTTTGTCGTTGTATTTGCTGTTGAAAATCAAGCATATTAGCTGCTAATTTATTTACCATGGTTTCTAAAGAGGTACTTGAATCTTGCATTTATTGTGGAAACCGATTTTGGTATGGTTGGTTATGCTACAAGTTTGCCCCATAACTCAAGTTAGGACGGTCTTTCTATCATGGGTTATATGTATTTACATAGGAGTCATATCGCCTTTGGAGCAGTCCAGAAAAGTTCCCCATAGCATCTAAATGGGCCATAATATTGTCACATAAACTAGGGCATGAATCAGTTGTATGTTTGGGAGTTGCACAAATTTCGCACAGTCGGGCTGGTCCTGTTTTTATTGCAAAAAGAGAATTCACGATATTAGTAAATCTATCAACTTTATCTTTTAAAGTTGAATTACTTAGCTGGAGGACCCTTCTAGTGGGTTCAAGATTGGCTCAGGATTGCTAAGTATTTGCAACTATCGTGAAGATCAAGTCCCTTGCCTATTGGGGGGTCATGTTGACTAATGCCTCTCCACTAGCGGCATCTATCATATTTGTTTCTATGGGCTTCAAGCCCTCATAGAAGTATTGGATCAGAGACTATTCTATTGTCCCATGTTGTGGGCAACTTGCATACGACTTCTTAAATCGCTTCCAATAGTCATAAAGATATTCCACATCTTTTTGTCTTATCCCAACAATCTCTCTCATTAATTCAGCTATGTGTGATGCTGGAAAAAATCTGTTGAGAAACAAATGGGAAAGATTAGTCCACGTTGTGATAGATCCAGGAGGTAAATAAAATAACCATTCCCTAGCGGAGTCTACTAGGAAAAAAGGGAAAGTACGTAATTTTATTTTATCTTTAATTATGCCTTGAGGTTTCATACTAAGGCAAACCATGTGAACCTATTTTAAATTTTTTTGTGAATTTTCATTTTGTAATCTACGAAAAGTCGATAGCAACTGGATTAATCCTGACTTAAGTTCAAAATTAGTATCCATAGTAGGATACGCAATGCATAACGAATGTTGTTCTACAGGAGCTTCGGCCATTTGTCGAATCTTTTAAGCCATATGTTGTTGTGCTAGATTCATTTTCGTTAACCCTAGCATTAGACACTTTTTCTGGTAGATCGACTCGTATTATTTCGTTCTCTAATGTTCGAGTAGGATTTTTGTTAACCCTAGACTCGACTTCGTCGCCTACTTCTATTACCGACGGTGGGTTACTCTGAGTTCCTACCACCTCTAACTGCTTTTTCTATAGCTTCGTTTCCTTACGATTAGCTATTGCAGTCTTTTCTATTTTTGAATCGAACGCAAGATTTCCTAGAGCAAATATAGTTATAAGAAAAAGAAACAAGATTAGTACATTACTAGTCCCCGGCAACGGCGCCAAAATTTGGTGTCATTGAGAGCACCAAAAATAACCTATCCCTATAAAATAATGAAAAGAATAGTATAAGCAAAGTAGGGTCAAATCCTCAAGGATTGGATTGTACAACTTCTTTATCCTCAAAATCCTAGACGCAGTCGTACCCAAGAAAAATGATGTACATGGGAAAAATAAATAAAAAGGCAGAATTAAAAATATGGACAAATTGAAATTGTATAAATTGAAATTGAAATTGTAAAAAGAAACGGAATTAAGGAAAGGGGATTCTTCGATTTAAGGGATTCCAACCTCCGATTATCTCGATCCTCCTTAGATTCAATCGTAGGCTTTTAGGTGATCTTTCTTATGACCAAATAAGCCAGTTATAGTGGAAAAAGGCATCTACGACCACCAGCTCCACTCAGGTTTTAGCCTTACGATTTAGAAGAACCTAACTCTAGCTAACCATCACTTTTGTAGGATCATCTTACAATAGATAATCATTTCTCAATGGCGAATGCCACGCCATTTTGTCTATTGGCCTCAACAACAACTGAGGCAGTAAGTTACCGAACCGACTATTCAACCTTCCCAAAACATACAAAGCGGCCGTTCGTTCAATTTAGTGGACATGGATGGAAGCGTCAGTCTCGTAATGCGGAGAAACAATGAATACTCGTTGAGAAGGCTAAGTGAGGGTTCTAAGCCTCATGAACCTTTTTTGGGGAATCTCGATAACCTTTGGCTAGATGAGTTTAGTAGCTCATGCTTTTGGGAAAAAAAACACAAGTGTAATGAAATAAAATTTTATTGAAATGGGAAAAGAAACAAAAAGGCTAAAGCCTTAGAAGGAATGAGCTTTTTTCAAAAATGATGAGTCAATATTCATATCACTCTATCCCCTATTTATAATACATAGAAAACCTAGTTTGTTCCTATTTAAACTCTAAAAGATAAATAAAGATATAATCTGAAATTAAATCTAAATAATATCATAATAATCCTAACAATAATCCTAAAAATAAAATTCAAATTTAAATAGAGTCTTCTGTTCATAAATCTCTTTTTTGAATTTTTGCCCCAAGTCTTTCGCACTTTGTATTTTCGGCACCATTTCTTCCCTATTTCACATGCTGACATGTTTTGTCTTTAAATTCACACTTTTTTCCCTTAAATTTCCTTTTGCCTTCAATTTAGTCTCTATAAGATAAAAGAAACCATAAATAACCCAAATTTGTAAGATCATACTCAAAATAAATAGGTAATTAATACATAAAAATATGTCATTTTAGAGTATTATCACTGACCAATCACATATGCAAACAAGCACCATTCACATTCTAAATATGCATTACAATCATTTCTGGGTCTCAAACGAGCTTATGAAATCTCTTTTGTTAATTCTAACATGAATTAGGACCAAATTATAATGTTTTAAAAATTCAAGACTGACTTCGCAACTTCACAATCTCCACATCGTAATGTTGCCAACTCAATAAGTCACATCACAAATTCATGTGTATCGACATCATGACATCACTTACTGTCGACGTCACGTTGCGACGTTGGAAGTTGGTGGTCGTGACAAGGCCTTTGTTTTTGAAAACAATACCATTTGGTTCCCGTTCAACAATTTACAATACCATCTAAATGATTCATACATCCTTTGTAGAATAAAAAACAACTCAATTACATACCATTTCATCTTAATAAGGTCACATAACCATCCAAATCAAAAACCAACTAAACATGAATTCAACTTAATCAACCATTCAATATAAAAAATCCAACTATCTAAACTTTTAGCATATACAATATCATATCAAGTAAACATTTTCTAAGCATACCATTTAACTATTCAATCATGTTTCATCTAGAATTTTAGGAGTAAAGGAATGCAATGGTCTTGGCTTGATTTAGTCGTACATACACAAAACTATGCCTAATATTCAACATTCAACTTACCTTTCAATTCATCAACCAATTTAGCATTTCAACTAGTACAATTTCAAACCTTAATATGCCAAACCATTCAACAGCATGATTACCATTTTCATAGCATCAACATGACCAAATATGTATCTATAAGTTATGTATTATGCCAAGCAGTCAACTCAATCATCACCACATAGCAAATATCTCTAAAATGTCAAAGTAAATGTAACATTCCAAACCCGGCCTAGACGTTATGGCCAAGTCTGCAATGTCATATTGAAGTATTTTTCAAAAAACTTAATTTCGTGAAAAATCCATTCTACATTAAAACCTCTTTGGGATCTTTAACAAAAGTTGAGGATATCTTGTTCTTTGTGAAACTCAAGTCGCTTTAGTAAAATGTTAATCATATTAGATTGTTATTACGCTTTAAAACAGTGTTGTTGCAGAAGCTCTCAAAATATGTTGCATAAACGTGGTGTTTTAGGAAAGCATTTGTTTATATTTTGAAAATCTGGGACCTACCACTAACAGATTTAAATCAAAGTAAATAAATCCCAAATTAAAATAAAAACTTAAAGAGGCCTTAATACAAAAAAATACCCAAATTAAATTACTTATAAATTAAAAGTTAAAAGTGGGAGCAAATGCGGTTGTGTAGCCACCTTCGAGTCCCTCGCAGCACCGATCCGCCTAAAGATTACTTGCGCAGAAAATAGAAAGGTGAGTTTATGAAAACTCAGTGTGAAATCCCTAAGCAACAGTCAGTCGTACGATAGGCATTTACAGTTTGGGCCTAAGCCCGTTTCAGTAACAGTTTAATCTCAGATAGGGCCTTAGCCCGTTACAGTATCAGAATTAGTGTGGACCTTATCCCAATTCAGTAGCTATCATAGTACAGATATGCAAATAGAAATCCTACTCAGCCAGCCTCTACACACCACTCCGTCCAACCCTACACACCATGTGGGGATAAAATCAACCCACTCATCCCTACACACCAAAAATAGCACCGGTGGCGGCGCAAAACAGAAATTGCAGTAGAGCTGCCAGAACAGTACACTTCCTCCAATCATAATAACCCAACCCCATGCATCACATCATAATATCCTGCCTATATGCAACATATATAAAATGGCATGCTCAATACAGTCATACATAACATAGGGGCATATCTGTCATTTTACCTCATAAAGGCAAAACAATCATTTCATCAGATTGGGGTCTATGTATACTTATCGACCCAACAGTAGGTCTACAGTCGTCTTGGGTGACCCGTGCGACCTTAACCGTCAAACAGTGAAAATGGGCCTAAGGTCCGTAATACAGCCCATCTGAACCCACACACCCGTGTGCCCAAGAAACCCAAAAATGGCCTTGGCAATATGGACTACACAGCATAGCCCAATAATCACCACACATCCGTATGGTTTACCCGTGTGGGGCCCGCGAACCTGTGGGGCCCACATGGCCTATTTCGGCCCAAAGTGGCCCAAAGCGGCCTAAGCCAACGAAATTGCTCATGGTGGCCTCTAAGATCAAATTCCTACGTTTATCCATTCGGATGACCACACGAACAAACGCACGCCCGTGTAGCATCAATGGTAATATTTTCTGGCTTTTGCCGATTTATGATAATGGCAGTGTGATTACACAACTGTTTGCGAAAATGCGTAACTAGGCCACGAGCACTCCAACCTATTTCAACAAAAGTTTCAATTAGCAACCTAATAATCGGGTTAAAGCGAACCTTAATCAAAGCCTTTAATCATAAGATTACCTATCACTTGTCTAGATCAATCGATTGAAGCTTGCCCACCTACTTCGTTGCAAGAGCCTAATCTAGACCTTAGGGGGTTACCTGTATTTCAACTGGCCTTATCAACCATTAGTCAAAAGAATAGTTGCATAAGATGTATATTACTTAACGAAACGCAAAGTCAAGATTAGAGGTAAGGGACAATCGACCTACAGCTACACAAGAGTCGAATGTACCCAGAATGATCGAAGCAAAAAGGAACCCTCGCACCCCAAAATATAAAACCGAAGAATAAGAATGACTACAGAGATGGCAGATAATAATGAAAGGAAAGTCGGCACTGTGGGGCAAGAAGAGCAGTAATATTCAGCCAAGCCTCAAAAATGAAGAGGGTAGGAAAAAGAGAGTGAGCAGAGAGAAGACGAGAAGAGAAAAGAAAGAGACTTGTGGAGAGGGAAAGATTTGGTTACAAGGAGAACAAAAACCGATTGGGGTTGCAAAAGAAGTAAGAATAATAGGCCAAGGTAGCTAGGCACAAAAAAAGGAATTGTTGCCCAAAAAAGTTGAGACAAAGAGAACTAGAGTATTTGGCTAAAGAAAGAAGTACGATTCTGGAACAGACCACCAAACAAGAAGATACCCCAAAATGTTATATTCGGCTTTACAGAGAAAAAGAAAAAAAGGCTAACAGGAAACCAAAGTGATTTGCACAGCCGAATTCTTCCCCTCCTAAAGCCGAATTCTTTGTGCACCAATAGTCCAATTTCGGCACAACACCTCTCTCCCCTTAGCTTCCTATGATTCCCTCTTCAAATCTCTCCACAATCACTCAAACCTATCACTCCTCTATCTACATCCCAAATTTCCTTTTAAAAACCCTCCAACTGATCACACCTCCCCTCAACCACTTAATTCCAAGACCATTCAAACACTTTAGTTTCAGTCAATATAGGATACTTCCATAGCACTTGCAGTAAAATAAAAATTTTCATTTGCTTCAAGTAGGACTTGAACCTCAAACCTTCTGGAACACTCCACACGCCGCTTGCCCCTAGACCAGCAGCCTTTTCTGGTAATCAAATGCTCACATTTATTTAAAAGACTACTAACTAAAGGCAAGGGTTAATTCAAGTAAGAACAAAAATTTTGTACAAGCCAAGGCTTGAACTTAGGACCTCTCAGGCACTTCCTAGAACACATAACCACTGAAGCAGACATGTATTTGTGTAACACAACATACAAAATAAATACTTAAAATTTGGGGCGTTACAACTCTACCCCCTAAAAGAAAATTTTGGCCTCGAAATTTACTTGGTCAAAACAAATAAGGGTATTATTGTCGTATCGCCTCCTCGGGTGCCCACGTGGCCTCCTCAGAACTGTGATTACGCTAAAGTACCTTAACCAGTGGAATAGACTTTTTTCTCATGACCTTAACATTACAGTCTAGGATTTGAACCGGCTCCTCCTCAAAGGTCAGATCTGATCTAACCTCAACCTCCTCAGTCGAAATAATATGAGTTGGATCAGAGCGGTAACATCTCAGCATAGACACGTGGAACACATTGTGAATCTGCTTCAACTCCAGAGGTAACTCTAGCTGATAGGCAACAGGTCTCACACGTTTCAGTATGCCGTAAGGCCCAATAAACCTAGGGCTTAGCTTGCCTTTCCGCCTAAAGCTCAACACCTTCTTCCATGGCGAGACCTTGAGAAACACTAAATCCTTCACAGAATACTCAATCTCTTTACGCTTCAGATCTGCATAAGACTTCTATCTGTCTAATGCTGCCATTAGTCGATCCCGAATTATTCTAACTTTATCCTCGGTATCAGAAACTAAATCAGGACCCAGAACTCGCCGCTCGCCCAACTCAATCCAACATGAGGGAGTACGACACCTACGACCATATAATACCTTGTATGGTGTCATCTATATACTAGACTGATAACTATTGTTGTACGCAAATTCTGCCAACGGCAAGTAATCCTCCCAACTGCCCCAAAAATCTATCACACAACTCATTAACATGTCTTCTAGTACCTGAATCACTCTTCCTGACTGACCATCTATCTGAGGATGGAACGCAGTCCTGAAGTCTAACTTTGTACCTAGAACTTCATGTAGCTTCTTTCAGAATTGAGACGTGAAGCGAGGATCCGTATCAGAAATTATGGAAACCGAACCTCATGCAGTCTCAATCTCCAACACATACAGCTTAGCCAACTTCTGCAACAAGTAATCGGTAAGGACTAGTATGAAATGGGCAGACTTGGTCAATCGATCTACGATGACCCATACTGAATCCTTCTTAGTAGGCATTAGGGGTAGCCTACTTACAAAATCTATAGTTACTCTCTCCTACTTCCAAAGTGGAATCTTAACTGGTTAAAGCAATCCTGAAGGTAACTGATGTTCAGCCTTAACCTATTGGCAAGTCAGACATTTACTCACAAAGTCGGTGACTTCACGCTTAAGACCTGGCCATAAATATAACTCCTGAAGGTCTCGGTACATCTTATTTCCGCCAGGATGCATAGCATAAGGACTATTATGCGCCTCTTGTAATATAGACTGCCTCAAATTAGTATCCTTCGGTACACAGACTCTCCCACGAAAACACAGTACCCCTTCACTGTTCAATCCAAAGTCTGTAGTTCCCCCACTCTCTACTTGTGGAAAACGAGGACCCAAAGATTCATCCTTCAATTGTTTGCCCTTAATCTGCTCAATCCACATTGGTTTAACTTGTAGCTCGGCCAACAAGCTACCATCATCAAATAAGCTGATATGAGCAAACATCGCCCTCAGATCAGTCATAGCCCTACGACTCAGTGCGTCAACCACCACATTGGCCCTACTAGAATGATATTCAATCGAACAATCATAATCTTTAAGCAACTCGACCCATCTACGCTGCCTAAGATTTAACTCCTTCTGAGTGAGGAGATACTTAAGGCTTTTGTGATCCATGTAAATGATACACTTCTCACCATATAGGTAATGCCTCCAAATTTTCAATGCAAATACCACTGAGGCCAACTCTAAGTCATGCATCGGATAATTTGCCTCATGAGTCTTAAGCTGACGAGACGTATATGCTACCACCTTACACTCTTGCATCAGCATACATCTCAGACCAACATGTAATGCATTCCTGTAGACAGTGAATTCTTTCCCAGACTCTGGTTGTATCAAGACAAGGGCCTTAGTCAGAACTTTCTTAAGTTTCTCAAAGCTTTCTTGCTGAGCATCAGTCCAATTAAATAGCACACCTTTACGCAACAACTTAGTCAGAGGTGCAACAATTAATGAAAACCCCTCAACAAACCAACTATAATACCCGGCTAGATCTAGAAAACTTCAAATCTCAGAAACCGTCCTAGGAGGTTTCCAATCTAGAACAACCTCAATTTTTCGAAGATCAACCCTAATCCCTTCAGCAGACACCACATGGCCCAAAAATGTTACCTCTCGTACCCAGAACTCATACTTACTGAACTTGACGACAGTTGTTTCTCCCTCAGAATTTGCGAAACAATCCAGAGACGTGCATCATGTACATTTTCAATTTCCAAATATACTATGATGGCATCTATGAAACCACTACGAACCGATCCAGCTAAGGCTGGAACACTCAGTTCATCAAATCCATAAAAGCCACTGGTGCATTCGTCAATCCAAACGGCAAAACTAGGAAATCATAATGACCATAACGAGTCCTAAACGCTGTCTTATAAGCATTAGCCTCTTTGACTCTCAATTGATGGTACCCAAATCGAAGATCTATCTTAGAGAAAACTAAAGCTCCTTGAAACTGGTCGAATAGATCATCAATCCTCGGTAGAGGGTACTTATTCTTAACAGTCAATTTATTCAGTTGATGATAGTCAATGCACATACGCATAGATCCATTATTCTTTTTCAAAAATAACACCGGTGCTCCCCACAGAGACACATTAGGGCAGATGAACCCTCGGTCCAGTAACTCTTGAATCTGAGTCTTAAGCTCCACTAACTCATTCGGTGCCATCCTATATGGGGCAATGGACACTGGAGCTGTACCATGCAGGAGCTCAATCCCAAATTCAACTTCACGGCTTGGAGGTAACCAAGGTAGCTAATCCAAAAAAATATCTGAAAAGTCTTTAACTATTCTAATATCCTTAACAGAAGAAACTCAGAATCAGAAATACTGATGTAGGCTAGATACGCCTCACAATCCTTATGAACCAATTTCTCGGCCCTTAATGCAGAAATCACATTTGACAAATAATTCAGACGCTCCTCAATTACCACTACCTCATTACCCTCTACAGTTTTCAGCACCACCCGCTTAGCAGCACAATCCAAATTCACTTGGTGTTTAATCAGCCAGTCTATACCCAGTATTAAATTGAATTCTCTAAAAGGGAGTTTCATTAAATCCTCCAAAAATATAGTTCCTTGAACCTCCAAAGGTACATCCCTAAATAATTTATTTACCCTCACTAACTGCCCTAATGGACTCAACATAGTAACCTCACTCGTAGTGCTTTCAACCATCAAATCCAAGGTCTCAGACACCATACATGTTATATATGAATGCGTAGATCCAACATCAATCAGTGCAATATAAGGTACATTATGAATAAAGAACGTACCAATGATCTCCTTCCTCTCGGCATCGTACAACATATATCAGAGCTGGCTGCCTCGCCTCAGTATGGCTAGCACCTCTGCCCGGTGCTCTCTGACCACGGCCCATACCATTTCCCCCTCTAGCTTGACCACGGCGTCTTTGTGGCTACAGAACACCCCTCGGCAGTTGTACATTACCTAGACCAATAGCTTGCACCTACTCAGGGCTTTGTGGGCAATCTTTGATACTGTGCTCCAAAGATCTGCACCTAAAACATGCCTCAACCCTTCTCCAGCACTCGCACTAATGGCGTCTCCTACAGTCAGTACAGGGCTGCGGTCTAGTAGCAGCAACCGGGGCCCCAACTCTAACTGGCCCATCAACTCTGACCTTTTTCTTAGACCTCAAAACTGAATTTGAGGGCTCCCAAACCCTCTTGTTCCTACCTCTATCTTTCTTACGGTTCTGGTGCTCAACGTGCTTCACATCTTCGACGATCTTTTCCTTTTCCACTAATATAGCAAAATCTCACTCCCTCTGTGGAGCTATCAAAACCCTTAAATCATCCCTGAGGCCGTCCTCAAATCTAACACAATGCTCATATTCAATAGCCACTATCCCATGCGTATAACGGCTAAGTTGCAAAAATTCAACTTTGTATTCAGCCACAGATTTATCCAACTGAATAAAATTTAGAAACCCTCTCCTCCAGGCATCCACAAAACTAGCGCCCACATATTTTCCCTGGAAAGCAGTCTTGAAAAATTCCCAAGTCAACCGGTCGGGCTGAGAACCCTCTTTAACTGTGAGCCACCACTGATAGGTTTCATCTCGCAACAGTGACACTGCACCTTTTAGTTTCTACTCGTGGTTGCAATCGAGTTAATCCATTATCCTCTTCGTGGCCTCAATCCAATATTCAGCCACATTAGGGGCAACTCCAGCGATACCCCTAAAAATCTTAGCCCATTAGACCGGAGTCGTTTCGTAACCGACCCACTACCCATAGTTCCAGTATTGAGTCCAGCGACCCTCTCTAGAATTTGCAACATAGCTTAGGACAGTGAGTCATCCCTAGCTGCACGATCATGAAACCCTGTCTCAGTCACGGATGAAGCCTGTGCCTCTCTAGCTTCAACGTTAGGCATGTGGCTCGATGACGAAAACCCGACCCGGGTACCTCCACGGCTTCTACCACAGCCTCTTCCACGAGTACCTCTGGTGTTCATAATCGATATGCGATTTTATCAATATTAACAATTTTATGCATCAGTTTATAGTTCCAGTGTTTATTAATGGATTTTTTATGAAAAATATTATCAGTAATTCAGAGTTTTGTTTTCGCAGATCACAGTCTTTACTACAGTTTTAGGTTACCCTAAACAGAATATTTCAGTACAGTCTATTGCCTACAGTAATATTAGTATTTCAATTTAATAAATAGTAGTTTTAGAGAACTTACAGAATCGGCACCGGAGACTCGGTAAACCACACATTCAGAAATAACACTTCAAAAAAATACTTTCCAACCATTTGAAATAGTTTTTTTTTTTTGAAAATTTTATATTTTTAGAAAAACCCAAATCCACAGCTGAATTTTGCAACCTGACTTTGATACCACTAAATGTAACACCCCAAACCCGACCTAGACGTTATGGCCGAGTCTAAGATGTCATATTGGAGTTTTTTTCGAAAAAACATAATTTCGCGGAAAATCCATTCTACATTAAAACCTCTTTGGGATCTTTAACGAAAGTTGAGGATGTCTTGTTCATTGTGAAACTCAAGTCGTTTTAATAAAATGTTAATCATATTAGATTGTTATTACACTTTAAAACGGTGTTGTTGCGGACGCTCTCAGAATATGTTGCATAAATGTGGTGTTTTAAGAAAATATTTGTTTATGTTTTGAAAATCTGTGACCTACCACTAACAGATTTAAATCAAAGTAAATAAATCCCAAATTAAAATAAAAACTTAAAGAGACCTTATTACAAAAAAAATACCCAAATTAAATTACTTATAAATTAAAAGTTAAAAGTGGGAGCAAATGCGGTTGTGTGGCCACCTTTGAGCCCCTCGCAGCATCGATCCCCGTAAGGATTACCTGCGCAGAAAATAGAAACGGTAAATTTATGAAAACTCAGTGTGAAATCCCTAAACAATAGCCAGTCATACGGTAGACATTTATAATTTGGGCCTAATCCCGTTTCAATAACAGTTTAATCTCAGGTAGGGCCTTAGCCCGTTATAGTATCAGAATCAGGGTGGACCTTAGCCCAATTCAGTAGTGGTCACAGTACGAATATGCAAATAGAAATCCTACCCAGCCAGCCTTTACACACCACTCCGTCCAACCCCACACACCATGTGGGGATAAAATCAACCCATCTATCCCTACACACCAAAAATAGCACCGGTGGCTGCACTAAACAGAAATTGCAGCAGAGCTTCCAGAACAGTACTCTTCCTCCAATCATAATAACCCAACCCCATGCATCACCTCATAATATCCTACATGTATGCAACATATATAAAATGGCATGCTTAATACAGTCATACATAACATAGGGGCATATCCGTCATTTTACCTCATAAGGGAAAAATAGTCATTTCATTAGATTGGGGTCTATGTATACTTACCAACCCAACAGTAGGTCCACAGTCGTCTCGGTCGACCCTTGTGACCTTAATCGTCAAACAGTGAAAATGGGCCTAAGGTCCGAAATGCGGCCAATGTAAGCCCATACGCCCGTGTGGCCAACGAAACCCAAAAATGGCCTTGGCCGTGTGGACTACACAACATGGCCCAATAATCACCACACGTCCGTATGGTTTACCCTTGTGAGGCACGCGAACTCGTGGTGTAACACCCCTAACCCGTATCCGCTGCCAAAATAGGGTTTCAGAGAATTACTACCATTTGCAGATCACTTAAAAAATTTCACCTAAATACTTACTGATTCAATGCATCAATAAATATATTACCATTCAATAATGGCTTGGCACTTGCCTAAGCATCAACAACAACAATTGTTAGTGTACTTACATATATTTCATATAAATTCTTATTTTCTCAATATGTCATGTTTGAATTTAATACTCGTCTTAACTTACATATTTTCCTTATATTAACATATAAAAAAATAATCTCGTATGTACATGTCATGATACATATCATTCTCTTACCGTTTCTTTAATAACATATATCATTCATTTAATTATATCAACATTTCATGTACCATATACTTTCCACACCATGCGTCCATATAACATGTACAAATCATAATATAAATTCAATACAAAGATAAATGATTGATGAGCTCATTAATTCCATAATTTTCATGTTCTTCCATTTCTCATATTTATCCCATTGAATTTCTCAGAATTTCGATGGATTTTTAGAGGTACACTTTTAGTGTACAATTTCGGGTCCGTCAATTCGTACATATATAGATATACCTTTTTTTTCCAGAGAGCACACTCCCGCTAACCTCATCCTTACAGCGGGATTACCAGTCTAGGCTAAATCCCCTGTAATATAAACCATAGAGTATTGTCGGGATTACCAATCCAGGCTAAATCCCTGCAACGACAATTACTCTAATGAGCTTGGATCTGAATTACCAGTCCAGGCTAAATTCAGACCCTAATTCGAATTTACCCATCTGGTTAAATCCATTTCCACATATTCTTTGAGAGGGCTATATCAGGATAGGATCACCCGTTTGGGCTAGATCCTTTTTACCATCTCGAGCTATTTAACAAGAAGCTCATAAAGAGCAATATCGGGAAGCTAATCCGGGCTATAACGGGAAGCTCAATAGAGCCGAAATCAGGTAGTTCACAAAGAACCATATTGGGAAGCTCACGAAGAGCCTATCGGGAAGCTCCAGATAGTCATATATCGGGAAGTTCAAAGGAGCACTATCGGGAAGCTCATAAAAAGCCTATCGGGAAGCTCACGAAGAGCCATATATAGGGACGCTCTTAAGAGCTACGGTGTGTCCACAACACATGCGGATCACAATCTATCAGGACGCTCCGAAGAGCTATAACGGGAAGCTCGCAAGAACCATAAAATGGGAAGCTCGAGAGGGCTAATATCGGGGCGCTCTTTCGTGCTATGGTACGTCTGCAACAAATGCAGAACTACAACCAATTCAGGAAACTTACATCCATCGATTTTCCTTTGTTCAACGGGATTTATCATTTTATCAGGCATTATCAAATATATCCATATCAATTTCATATGCATGACAAAAATACAATTCACAAGTATAATCATGAATTCCATTCCATTCAACCGGGATTTATTTTCAATTAATATCGAGTATTATCAATATTTCATCAATTATCATGAATTGAACATTTAAATCATATTTTCATCACATAACCACATATTTCAAGTGTTTAAAAATACAATTCAAGTTACACAAACTTACCTCATTGATTGTTTGTGTTTATAATTTCATTAATCCAATATCTTTTCTTTTCCACGATCAAGTCTCATATTTGTGTCGTCCGGATCTTTATAAATAAATGTGATCATCATTTTCATTCATTTCATATTCTAATGCATTTAATTAATGCTCTAGGCAAAATTACCATTTTGCCCCTAAACTTTTAATTAATGACAATTTCATCCTTAAGGTCAGGAAAATAAAATTCTTGCAATTTAATCCTTATTTTCAGCTATTATTATCATACATATCGATAACAGTCCAAGAATTCTATAGAATATCAAAATTTTTCCATAATTTCAACACTTTTCAATTTGATCCCTAAAACATGTTTTCCCCCAATCTTAAACTAAATTAATAATTTCATTAAATTTTGTAATTTAAATAATAAAATAATCCATTTCATACAATTTGGTCGTTTTTGACATTTTTATAAAATTGCCCAACAAAGTTTTACTTTTATTCAATTTAGTCCTTGAGCTTAAAACATGCAAATGAACCATGCTAAATGAATATTTATATATATTTTCCTCCTCCTCCTCTCCATTCCACATCCTTAATGTATATAACACACTTGTAAGTAACATTATCTATAATCTTTATTATTTACTTTTATGAATATTCAAGCTGTCCATCTGTGTCATAGTCACTAAATTATTTATATCTGGAGCTATATAAATCCAAATTGAGATCCATAAATTTTTCCAGAAACTAGACTCATACTTCTTCTTACCATAAAAATTTCATAATTTTGGTTGGGCCAATTAATACAGTTTATTCATTAAAGTGTCCCCTGTTCTGCTGTCTGACAGTTCCGACCCTTCTTCACTAAAAATTAATTATCTCCTCGTACAGAATTCTAATAATGTTCCCGTTTGCCTCTCTTGAAAATATACTCATTCAGGATTCTAAAAATATAAATTTAAGTCCATAATTATTTTTATCCAATTTTTTATGATTTTACAAATTCAAAACAGGGGAACCCGAAATCATTCTAACCTTGTCTCACAAAATTCATCATATCTCATGATTTACAATTACATATCTACATAATTTCTTCGATAAGAAACTATACTTAATAAGGTTTAATTTCATATTTTATTCATCCTATAATTAGATTTCTACAATTTTTTATGATTTTTAAAATTTAGACTACTGCTGCTGTCCAAAACTGTTTTAGTGCAAGATATTAATTACCATGTTATAACACCCTTATTTTCTTTTTGTACACCATTTCTCATCACTTTCTCTTATTTTCTCTTCACTAACATATCAAGAACATAGGACCTTATGTAAGAAAACTCTACTATAACATTATTTCCATGCTTTGTCAATAATAACAAACTTAAAAACATATTGAAATCTTGATGTACTTACCTTGTTCTATTGATACTAATCTTTAACTTAATTTTCTCTCTCCTCCAGCTTCTATTTCTTGAATCCAACTTGATATTCTAACTCCCCATGGTCTCCTTAACATTTTTCTCTCTTAGTAGCTATGGAAATTCTTTTGATTTCTAGGTGAAAATGGTGAATTTTTGGTGGAAGGACCAAATTGTAAAGAAAAGAAAATTTCTTTCTTTTCCTTCTCTTCTAACGTTGGTTGCATGCATGGAAAGATGATGAAATTCTTCATCTTTCTTTCCTTTTATACTAAATAATTAATAATAAATAATAATGAAATAATAATAAAATAATAAAATATCTCATTAAAATAATATATATCTAATTAAATAATCATAAAATATCATTAACATCATCATTACTTTCTAGATTTCTCTCTTTTCCAATTAACCATTTTGCCCTTCATTATCTTTTAAAATTCCATCCTTGAGTCATTATTTAATTTAGTAAAATTACAATTTAGTCCCTTATAGTTCTTCTCATATTCAATTTGGTCCTAATTCATTCATTTTTCTTAGTTTCTAGATCATTCCACTCTTAAAATATTTACACTATTGGTCCTTCAAATTTTTCATATTTACACTTTAACCCCTCAAATTTTGAGTATTTGCTCTTGTGCAACAAAACTTTTCTCACTTTTACAATTTAGTCCTTTCTTGAATTAATATATCATAATATACTTCTCAATATTGAAATAACTCAAAATTTCCCTTATTGTCACTTTATTTCCTTATTTTACTATATCAAAGATAATATCTTACTGTAAAAATTTTCAGGGTATTACACGAGGGGCCCACACGGCCCATTTCGACCCAACGTGGCCTAAAGCGGCCTAAGCCCGCGAAATTGCTCGTGGTGGCTTCTACGATCAAATGCCCTTGTTTATACGTTCAGATGACCACACAAATGAGCGCACGCCCGTGTAACATCAATGGTAATATTTTTTAGCTTTTGTAGATTTATAATAATGGCAATGTGATTACATACCTATTTGCGAAAATGCGTAACTAGGCTACGAGCACTCTAACCTATTTCAAAAAATATTTCTATTAGCAACCTAACAATACCTTAATCAAAGCCCTTAATCATAAGATTACCTATCACTTGTCTAGATTAATCGATTGAAGCTTGACCACCTACTTCGTTGCAAGAGCCTAATCTAGACCTTAGGGGGTTACCTGCATTTCAACTGGCCTTATCAACCATCAATCAAAAGAACAATTGCACAAGATGTATATTACTTACCAAAACGCAAATTCAAGATTAGATGTAAGGGACAATCGGCCTACACCCACACAAGAGTCGAATATACCCAGAATGATCGAAGCAAAGAGGAACCCTCCCACCCCAAAATGCAAAACCGAAGAATAGAAATGACTACAGAGATAGCAAATAAAAATGAAAAGAAAGTCGGCACAGTGGGGTAAGAATAGCAGTAATATTTAGCCAAGCCTCAAAAATGAAGAGGGTAGGAAAAAGAGAGTAAGCAGAGAGAAGACGAAGAGAAAAGAAAGAGACTTGCGGAGAGGGAAAGATTCGGTTACAAGGAGAACAAAAGCCGAATTGGGTTGCAGAAGAAGTAAGAATAATTAGCCAAGGTAGCTAAGCACAAAAGAAGGAATTGTTACCCAAAAGAGTTGAGAGAAAGAGAAGTGGAATATTCGGCTAAAAAAAGAAGTGCAATTCTGGAACATACCACCAAACAAGAAGATACCCCAAAATGCTGTATTCGGCTTTACAGAGAAAAAGAAAAAAAAAGGCTAACAAGAAACCAGAGTGATTTGCATAGCCGAATTCTTCCCCTCCCAAAGCCAAATTCTTTGTGTGCCAATAGTCCAATTTTGGTTCAACACCTCTCCCCTCAGCTTCCCACGATTCCCTCCTCAAATCTCTCCACAATCATTCAAACCTATCACTCCTCTATCCACATCCCAAATTTCCTCCTAAAAACCCTCCAACCGATCACACCTCCCCTCAACCACTTAATTCCAAGACCATTCAAACACCTCAGTTTTGGTCAACATATGATACTTTCACGGCGCTTGTAATAAAATAAAAATGCTCCTTTGCTTCATGCAGGACTTGAACCTCAGACCTTCTGGAACACTCCACACGCCACTTGCCCCTAGACCAGTTGCCTTTTCTTGTCATCAAATGCTCACATTTGTTTAAAAGACTACTAATTGAAGGCAACGGTTAATTCAAGTAAGAACAAAAATTTTTTACAAGCCAAGGCTTTAACTCAGGACCTCTCAGGCACTTCCCAGAACACATAACCACTGAAGCAGACATGTATTTGTGTAACACAACATACAAAATAAATATTTAGAATTTAGGGCATTACTAAGAGCCCTTATATACATGTCACAACCTTAAACCAAAACAAACATATTAATACCAAAACAGTGATAGTGTAAGCTTGGAAACGATCCGACTTGACGAGATTCGCAAGGTGATGATATACAATGAAAAGAACCAACTTGAGTAAGGATTAAGAAATTCCTAATAAGTTCTAATAAAAAAATACTAGGCTTGCCTTGAATTTTACAAAAGCATTAAAGCTACCTTAGTTTGGCATTACTTTGGCTAGAATATGGCACTCAAAACATCAACAAAGTGAGCATATATCTATAACTATGGTCATTAGATATTGCAAGTAACTTAACATGCCAACTCATGTTAATTTCATATAACTTATCAACATGGTATATTCAATCACAAGTATAGATGATTCAATTAATTCACTTTTGCTATCAACAATTATAAAGATATATCATTTACAATCCAATCCACTCAACAACTTATCAATTTGGATATCAAGTTCATTTCATCACATTTTCAAATTTCCAAATTCATTTATAGTAAATAGAATCGAATACACGGGTAAACTACACCACACCAGTTGCTCGTTCGAGTTGAGTATATATATCAAGTTACTCGTCCAGGCTAAACCTATATCAAGACACATCAGGTTACTCGTCTAAGCTAAACTCGTGTAACATAATACCCGAGAGAATCCGCAAAGAATGTTGGGTCTTAATAAAATATTTAATAAATCCCGTACAAGTGCACATAAGACCCTATTGGCATGCCAATCGTATCTTAACCCTTTACTAAGTTCACACGAGCATCCTTTACACATATAAACATCACATATCCCTGTAATTATCCATATTTCATATTGTACCCTATATATGATCAAATATTTCATTTTCATGCCTATAATGAATCAAACTTTTTCATTTGAATAATGTATTAATAGGTAATAACCAATTATCACATAACATTTCAATTCAGTTAATATCTAGCCTTTCATACTAATTCACAAATAATATTCAAATCATATTCAAACATACATACATATACGAAATCAATCACAAAGTCATGCACAACAAACATAAAATAGTAAGTTCCATATGAACTTACTTGTTCAAAACGTGAAAAGAGTGGATATTTTAGGGACTAATCTGTAATTTTAGTTTTTCCTTTATTAACTCCATTTGGATTCAAAACTTGATCTATACAATTATTTTATAAAAAAAATCAATACCAAACATTTTCATATTATTTCATCATATGAATGAAGCTATATGAACTCATTTTTTGATATCTTTAAAAATTCACATTTTATTCAATTTAATCCCTGAACTCGAGATAGTCATTACTTTCAATTTCAAGCTTCAGATTAAAATCTGATTTCATATAATTTCATTAGGGACCCTGTAATTTCTATTTTTAACATAATTTCATAACAATTTTTACCTTTATTTTGATTTGGTTCTTAATGTAATAAAGTTAACTAACAAGCTAGATAACTTTACAATCTAGTCCTTTTCATAATCTAAGCTTAAAAGCTATTCATTTTAGGCCTAATTCTTCAAGAAATCAACAATTACAATTTTCTAAAACTTTAAAATTTTCAAAAATTGGTGCATGGCCTAGCTAAATTAAGTTCTCATGACCTCATATCTATAAAAAAAACTATAAGAAAATGACTTGAGCTTCATACCAAATTGAATAACCGAATGTTTAAACTTCAAAATGGTTTTTCTTGTTTTCTTTCTAGGTTGAATCAGTATAAAGGAGGAAGAAAACAACCATTTTCTCTTTCTTTCCACTTATTATGCTACTTATAGTTTAATTAGAACTTAACTAACCTAACTAATCATGTTTACTTTAGTTTAAGTAATCATTAAGATTATATAATAAACATGTCATCAACATCCACTATCACTTATTTTAAAATGATTTAATTATCATTTTGAACTTAGCCTTTAGCCAGTTAAAAACCTATAGCGATTGGACTTTTATAATTTAGTTCGTCTGCCTAAATTAACTATTTATTTAACAAAATTGATCGGCCAAGCATCAATATAATTTTATACAATCCTCGTAAATATTAAATATTAATATTTATAGATTTGGTTACAAAAATAGAGTGTAACACCCGATACCCAACTCAATCATCGAGTTCAAGCTACAATGTGTCATATTCATTATTGAAGCAACTACGATAATTTTTTTATTCAATTTAAACTATTATAAAATCCAATATAAGTAAAACAGGTGTATAAAATGATTTGTATTCATTCTCGAGTCTTATACAAGCTTACGAAAGCTCTATCTTTAAGGTGTATAAAACGATTGTGTTCTTGTTTTTTTCACACAAGTTAAATTTGAAGGAAATTGATGGTCTTTTAATAGAATCTTGATTCAACTATCTTTAAGGTACAAGTTCTTCATTTGTAGGGTTCTTTCTTTATTAGATTAAAGTATTATTTAGAGTTGGTTTTAATCTTCATGGCTATCCTATGATACTTTGATGTGTTCAAGGTTGTGCTTTGACATGTTCTCATGCAATGCTAGTTGACCCTCTCTCAAATTGGTGCCACTCTCTGTTGATCCAATTATGGTAGATAAACTCTATGGTTGTCACATAGGCACATGCACAAGTAGTCAAGGATTCAACGTTTTAAATGTGATGGTTATGTTTCTTTTTCTTGATATGTTTTGTGGATGGGTTTTTCTGGTGTAACTTTCTTGTTGGTTTTTTATTAATATTTCTATACTTACTAATTTGGTCCTTGTCAGCTAGTCTAATCTTTAATACAATTCCTTATTTTCGAGCATAAAAATAACCCTAAAGAGTGGGAAAATGCTAGAATTACCTATTGAAATAAGTCATAAGTTTAACACCCCATACTCGACCCGATCGTTGGATCCAATCTTTAAGATGTCACATTCGTTGTCAGAGCAACTACGATTGATTGCAAACAAATTTCATCATTAATCATTAATTTATAAGTACTACAAGTGTAAAACATAATATATAATTATTTTCGAGTCATATACGAGCTTAAAAAAGCTCAATACCATCCTGGGATCGAACTAGGACTAAACTGAAAGTTTTCAAAGTATGTCAGGTGGGTGTCGCGATTTACAGGGTTTGGTATTGCGACTTTGAAGGTAGTAGCCAAACTTTCCAACCTGATGACCAAATTGCAAAGTTTTCAAAATAAAACAAGATCGATATCATAATATTGAGGGTATGGTTTTACGACAACGGGAACAAATCACTAAGTCCCTGATTTTCAAAAGTTTTCAACTTAGCATATTAACCAACATTTGGCTCCAAGGCCCCCAAATCAACCATTTCATGTATTCAAATATGCTAAAACATAGTTAGCAAAACATCAACCTCACTTATATGTATGACTATACCATTTTCATAGAATCACAACATATATTCAAACCAATTTAAAACATTTCTAGACATTAGAACAAGTATTCTCTAGGTACATGTCATAAAACCAAAATGAAACACAATTTACAAACTTTTTTGAGTCGTAAATGGTAGTCTAGATGGTGACTTCAAATCTTGGGGCTTCGAGAATTTTCATATACTAAGCTTAATTTCTAATATTTAACACCAAAACATTCAATTCTTAACACTGAAAGGTTTTTTGAACTTCAAAAATTTTACGATTCGGTACATGAGCTGGCTAAAATAAGCTCCCATGACCTCAAATATATAAAAATTGCAAGAAAAGAACTTGAATTACATAACCAATCGCTTGGCCAAGAGTTGAGAAAATATGAATGTTTTCTTGGATATAGAGGATGGAAAAGGAAGAAGATGATGTTCATCTTTTTGTTTTTCCACTAACTTTATATATATTATATATACACAGAGAGAGATTAATGTTTAATTAGTTTAATTAATTAGGTTTTTGTTAATTTAAACTTTAATTACATAAACTAATTACCATCCATCATGTCATCCACAACATATATATAAAAGGGGTCTATTTTTTATTTTGTTCCTTTGGTTAATTACTATTTATGTCCCCAAGTCTTAATCTAATTAAAAATCTATAGCAATTAAACTTTTACAATTTAGTCCCTGAGCCATTTTTTCTCACAATTTCAATTAAATTACTTAACCAAATTTCGATTCATTAATATAATAAGTCCATAAATATATCTATTAAATATTTATGGACTCAATTTATGAAAATGGAGTCTCAAAACTATTTTTTCTAACACCACGGTAAACTGGGTCGTTACAATAAGACTTTAAAAAATGAGCAAAAAAAAAACAAAAATAGACCTACAAGAAGCACAACAACAATATAAATAAATTAAATCAACTTCTGGGCAACAAAATTGATTGTTATTCCACGTCTTCTTGAAAGGCTAGCCAAGAACAAGAAAAAAAAAGATCATTTAACTTTCCACAAAGTCAAGATAAGCATACAATTACTTGATTCTATTAAATAGATACCTCGTTACACGAAGTTTTTGAAGGAATCTTGCACCAATAAAAAGAAGCTAGTGAGATACAAAAAAGTGGGGGTTGGGGAATAATTTCATTGTTCTCTTGATAAGGAAACCCCAAAACATAATGAACAACATATGTTTTTTTTTCATGTTAAATAGGTAATGTGAGTATTAAAGAGGCATGTGTGACTTGGGTGCGCCTATTAGTGTAGTCATTATCTACTTACTCCATTTTAAATGTTGGTGCTTTAAAAGAAATAGAAGTTCTTATTCAATTGGCATATATATAAATAGTTTACCTCGAAGGAATGGTAGAAAATGTTTTGGTTCAAGTTAATGTACTAACTTATCTTGCATTTTTTATGTGATATACATGGAGGGTGCTAAAGTTCTTCTAAATTTTTAATAGTGTAACACCCCAAACCCAACCTAGACATTATGGCTGAATCTGGTGATGTCACATGAAATGGGATTTGAAATTGAATTTATCAAGTTAAAACCGTTTCCGTTTATTAGCTTCTATTTATCTCTCATCAATTTCAAAATTATCTTCTAGTTAATTTGATTCATTTAAAAACATATTCGGTAGCGGAAGCTTTTAAAACCATGATATTTAAAAAAAATCGTTAGCGTTTAGGAAAACGTTACTTTTAATTTAACCGAGTTTTCGTTAAGTTTTGCAGTTTTAAAAGTCCAAGATAAAGGCGAACAGTCTAAAAGTCCCAAATTACATCAAAAATACCCAAAAAAAAGAAAGGAAGGAAATAAAAACCATATATGAAATTAAAGGCGTTCAATAGACATGTGGTCACCGTTGAGTCCTCTGCCACACTGATCCGCCTAAGTCTGGGGGTTACCTGTATAGATAAAATAGAAAAGGGTGAGTTTACGTAAACTCAGTGTGTAATCCCCATAGAAGACATGCATATAGTCAAACAACTATGCAATCTGAGCCTAAGCCCACTACAAATTCAGATATTGTAACACCCCAAAATTTATATTCTTGCTTTGGCGAATAATTGACACAATTGTGTATTTTCTTTAGTGGTTAAGTGTTCTAGGAGTGTTTGAGAGGTCCAAGTTCAAGCCCTAGTTTTGGAAAATTTTGGTATTTTTTTGAATTAAGCTCTAGCTCTATTTAATGGGTTTATATTTAGTTACTGGTAATATTATATCAGAATGGGCCTGTTGATCTGGTGGTTAAGCTGTGTGTTGGCATGCTGATGGTCTTGTGTTCGAATCCCTGCGAGAGCAAGGGAGTTTGATTTTTTGTTCAGGTTTCATACAGATTTTCGGTGGAGCTGGAATACTGGGGCAATTATGGGTAAGTGGTTTAGTGGGAGGAAAAGTAGGGCGGTTACGGGATTGCTGATTTTTTCAGTTGAATTCTTTTTCCAAATTTTTCCTAAATAGACTTTTTTTCTTTTCTCTCTGCGTTCCTTTGTTTTTCTTTCTTCACTGCTGAAATTCTACCTTTTTACTTCTTCTTTATTGGATTTTCTTATCTCAATTCGCATCCTTTGTGTGCACTTCCTGTATTTGTTGTCCGGTAAGTGGAGTTTAATACTTTGGTAATCTCTTTCTTTGCCGTTTGGACTGATTTCTAGTTGTTGACAGTAGCAAATCATGGGGCTTAAGGCTTCCTTCATACTGTTTCATAAGGAATCGATTTGAAGTTTTGCGGTAATTATTTTCCGCTTTATGGATGAATATTTTTGGTTTTGAGATTTTAATTAATCGCAAAGTAAGACTGATTATGGATTTAGAATTGTCAATTTTAGGTTCTAGAGGGCTTGGGGTTGAGTTAGCAACGAAATTGATACAGGTGTGTACCCAAAAATACAAAAAACGAGGTTTCGACAAAAGTCAAAAACCTTTCTGTCGAGGCCACACGGTCCTGTGGTAGGCCATGTGGTAGGTTGTGTGCCCTAAAACGAGTGTGTGATCGATGAGGCCAGGCCGTGCACACCAGACACGGTCGTGTGATGGCCATGTAGGCCATATATGACATACGGGCTCAACCGATTTGGCCCCTGTGGGCCATACGGGTTTATGGGCCCTCATGGGTAAGCCACATGGGCGTGTGGATTCTGGACCAGGCCGTGTGATCCACAAGGCCAAGGCCAATTTGAGCCATGTGGCCCATACAGGCAGACAACACAAGCGTGTGAGCCTATTTTCACAGATATGTTGCTAAGTTTGGGCAGGTTGTCTAAGACGACTGTGAACTAACTGTAGGGTTGGTAAGCTTAACTAGACTCCTAATTGAATGAAATGATTGTATGACTGATTTATATGTATACATGTTATCGAACATGATGGTGTTTCACTGAACTGATATTGTATGTACTGTTACCATGTTATAGCATGTCATAACTGTATATTACATTGCATTGGGTTGGGGGTTGATATTGTTTGAAGGAAGTGTATTGAAAGGCTTCGAGCCTAACTTACTAGCAGCTCAACTGCAAACTACTGTCTAGTGCCGCATCCGGTGCTACTTGGAGTGTAGGGATAGGTGGGCTAATTATATCCCGACATGGAGTGTAGGGTTGGATGAAGATGGTATGTAGAGGCTGGATGGGTAGGATTTTTGTGACTGTATATCTGTTACTGCTACTGATATGGTGATGGGCTGAAGCCCTACTGCATGACTGCTTTTGTAATGAGACGAGCTAAGGCCCAAACTGGACTGATACTGATACTGAAAAGGGCTTAGGCCCAGACTGTGATTATCTATTTGTTGTTTGTTCGTTTTTCTGGGGATCACACACTGAGTTTACGTAAACTCACCCATTCTATTTAATTTGTATAGGTAAACCTCAGATATAGGCAGGTCGGTGTAGCGGAGGACTCAGTGGTGGTCACACGACCTATTTATGATTTTACTTTTAATTGGGAGTATTTTGATGTAATTATAGCCTTTACGAATTTTGGTTTAAATTCAGATTTTATACGATTTGATGATTTAAATCTGCTACTGTTAGGTAAAACTCGGGTTTCCAAAATTAATGTTTTATCAAAAATACTACGACTATACAAACTGTTTAAAAGGTTTCGCAATGAAAATGTTTCGGAAATTGAATATTGTTTTGTAAATGAATAGTGTTTTCAAAACAAACAACACGATGTGAAATTAACATAAGGTAATGGAAAAGGATAAATAGAAAAGGGGATTTAGCGATGACATATTTTTTTTCGAAATGCACTACCATGTGACATCGTTAGATTCAGCCATAACGTCTAGGCCGATTTTGGGGTGTTACAAATACAGTTTAGGCTTTAGCCCATTCAGACAACATTTTCGATATAAATTAGGGCCTAAGCCCATCTCAGATATGATATGCATATAGTAACAGAAATCAGTATCCTACCCATCAACCTCTACACACCATCTTTGACCATTCCTACACACTATGTAGGGTTTAAAACACCCACCCAGCCCTACACACCAAGTCGTACCAAATGCAGCACATATCAGTAATATTGCAGCGGAGCTGCCAGATAATAGGCATGAAAGCCTTTCAGTACACTTCCTCCAATAATCAGTCATCCCACCCCAATCACATTAATAGACATGCATATAGATTTAACTAATGAATCATGTTTTTATAAACAGATAGCAGATAACAAATATAGGCATGCTCAAAATAGTACAATAGCCTAGCAGAATACTTAGGTTTAGGGTTTAGTAAGCCTTTACCAACCCTATGTTAGGTCCACAATTGATTAGAATGACCTATGCAACCCTACAAAAAATCTCAATATAATGGGCCTACATGCCTGTGTGGGCCCACACGCCCAAATTGGCCTTGTCTGTGTGGGCCCACACGCCCAATTTTTCGTAGCCTGTGTGGCCCACATGGCCACACCCTGGCCATCACGTAGTCATGTCCTGCGCACAACCTGGCCTTCATCGATCACATGGTCGTGTTGTCAAACACGACCTACCATACAGGTGACCACACGCCCATGTGGCGTCCACAGTGGTCTTCTTCGGCTTTTTTCGAAAGCTCAATTTTTGTGTTTTGGGTACACACCTAATACAATTTCGTAGAAAATGCAATCTCGAGCACTTCAAAACCTAACAATCAACGCCCAAATTCAGATTTAACAAGCAACTAAACCGTAACTATGAAACCAATGAGATATATCGACCAATCATCACTTACCTCCAAATTTCGGGTAATCCCTAACTACGAATCCGTAAGAGGAGGGCCATGACTTCCACAATTCATTGCTGCCAAAATAAAAATTCACCATTAACGGAGAGTTAAAAACTTCTCAAACGAACAAAAGAAAAACTTTCCCCCTTCAAACGAGTCATAACCCTCTTACCTACCAACCTACCAACCGAACACAGCCAACATTGGACTGAAAGAAGAAAAATTGGAGGGAGAAATCGAAAGAAAGGATGTGGGAGAGTCAAAATTCGGCAAAAGGGAAATGGGAGGAAAGATATGTCAAAAATTGGGGAAAGCAAACCGAATTCTTTTTTAAAAAAATAAAAAAATAAAACTAATGATACACTAAATCCCTTAACTGTCTCCAAAATCCCTAAATTTACTCCCCCTAATCCCACTAACCTACACCCACTCCAGAATCCCCACTCAGCCAAAATTCTTGTCCATCACTGCGTAAAAATAACACCTATGCTCAAGAAGGGATTCAAACTCTAAACTTCCAACACACCAACCCATATCTTAACCCCCAAACTATCAGACCCATCTTGTTAAATACCTACAAACAATTAACATTAAACCCTTTGATCAAAGTTAAGGCTTTATTCAGAAAAAGACAAAAATTTATCCAAGATAAGGCTTGAACTTGGGACCTCCCATGCACACCTAGAACACTTAACCATTGAAGTAGACAGATGTTGGTGTCATGTTCTAACAGAAACAAAATAAGAATTTTGGGGCGTTACAATTAGAAAGACCATTATTTAACACTGCAAGAACCAAAATAAATGTTTGCAACGATACACTCACATGGATTTTGGCAGTGAAATAGTTTAATTTAATATTTACGGTGTGATGAGTGTCTAATGTTTGTAGTATAAATTCTATCTGGTTCTTCAACTAAAAAATGTTAACTTACAAGATAAAAAAGAGTTGAATTTAATGCTTTATAGAAGTACCGACATGGAAAATTTGAATCAACTTGAAGAAAATCTTTTGATTAATGAAAAATTGAAATATCTAATGTGAAAGATGAAAGAACCAAAGCCTCTTAAATATAGTTCTAATAGTTTGGAGTTACTATCCACTAATTTTAAACTTTTTGCATATATTTTGTAGGTACGGACTTTGGAACTAAAATTTTTAACTAATCATCTTACATATGCATTTTTAGGCAAAAGGGAACACAAAAATTTGCAAAATCAATAATTGAATGAAATTGGAAGAGATGCCTATGAAAGTTTGAGAATCTAAAATGATAAGACAAATGCTTTCATTAATTCAATTAAATCTAGGAAATGATTTTCAGTGAGATGATTTTTTTTCTCTATGATTCGAAAATGAAATTCGAGGTGTAATGGAAATTCGAGGCATTGAGACAAACAAAACATTTAAGGTTAATAGGCAAAGATTGAAACCTTTTACAAAGGATTTCAATTACACAAGGTGGAGGAAGATACCTTAGCAAATCAAGAAAAATGAACAAAATCAATGGCAATGTTGAGCCAACGACACTAAACAAAGGCATTTATGGGAAGAAACCCACAAATTAGGTGTTAACATGTCATATCTTTTGCTCGTTTCTTTGTTTTTACACCCTTTTTTTTTAGTTTCATTTATTGTATTTGATGTTTTGTCTCTCCATGTACCTTAATGTCACTAATCTAATGTGTCTTCCGAAAATAACAATAAACACAACCTTCAAAAAATCAACAATCATAAAAACATCCCACCACCACATAAGACATATTTATTTACCTTTCTTTATTTTTATTTCCCTTGCTGCATGTAGTGAATATTGATACTTATGTAAAAAAATTTATGTTTTCTGTTTGAGTTTAGTCATTCCCAATACTTAAAATTGACTAATTGGTCAATTTTGTACTCATGCATAACTTATATTTTCATCATTCTTTCACACTTTTTTCACCCAATGTAACACCCCAAACCCGGCCCAGACGTTATGACCGAATCTGGCAATGTCACATTGGGTGTTTTTCGTAAAGTGTTCTATCGATGAAAACTCTTACTATATATTTAACCTCTTTCTGTGTTTCTGAGTTATGTCATTTATTTCAAAACTTGCGTCACTAACCAAAAAGTATTTACTTTAAAATCGTTATTCATTTCCAAAAATATCATTTTATAGTGGAAGCTTTTTAAAACAGTTGCGTACTTGTGTTTACTTTGAAAAAACATTATTTCTTTTGAAAACTCGAGTTTTCCCATCTCTAGTAGTTTTAAGCCAAAGCAAATAAAAACCCAAATTTAAGTTAAAATCCATAAAGAGGCCTTATTACATAAGCAAATACCCAAATTGAATTACTTATAAATTAAAAGTTAAATATGGAAGCAAGTGTGGTTGTGTAGCCACCTTCGAGTTCCTCGCAGCACCGATCCGTCTAAGATTGGGGATTACCTACGCAAATAAATAGAAGGGTGAGTTTACGAAAAATTAGTGTTTAGTCCCTTAACAAACAAACAATCAATCATGCTATAAGTAAGTACAGTCTGGGCCTAAGCCCGTATCAATAACAGTTCAGTTTCAGTTAGGGCCTTAACCCATTGTAACAATATCAGTGTAGGCCTTAGCCAAATTCAGTGACAGTAACAGTACAGATATGAAATGAGAAATCCTACCCAACCAGCCTCTACACTCCACTCCATCCAGCCCATCACTCCATGTGGGGATAAAATCAACCCACCCATCCCTACACTCCAAAATACCACCGGTTGCGACACTGAACAATATTTGCAACAGAGCTACCAGTACAGTACACTTCCTCCAATCATAATAAACCCATCCCCATGAAATAGGTCATGCGTCATGTCTGAATATCATAGATGTATGTAATATATATATGATGGCATGCTCGATCGCAGTCATACATATTATAGGGGCATACTAGTCATTGTACCTTATAAGGGCATAATAGTCATTTCATCAAATTAGGGTCTACGTATACTTATCGACCAAACGGTAAGTCCACAGTCGTCTTAGGTGACCCATGCAACCTTAATAGTCAAACAGTGAAAATTGGCCTAAGGTCTATAATGCAGCCCATGTGGGCCCACACACCCGTGTGGTCCAAATAGGTCAGAAATGGTCATGGTAATGTGAACTACACAGCCTGGCCCAATATTCTCCACACATCCGCGTAGTTTACCCATGTGGGGCCTACATGCCTGTGGAGCCCACATGGCCAATTTCAACCCAACACGGCCCAAAACGGCCTAAGCCCATGAAATTGCTCATGGTGGCCTCTACGATCAAACACCCATATTTATGCGCTCAGATTTCTACACAAACGAGCGCACGCCCGTGTAGCGTTGACGGTCACTTATTTCGGCTTTTGCCGATTTACGATTAGGGCAGTATTTTTACACACCTTATAGGATTCTTGGTATATAATGCTCCTAAAATAATCACCTACAACATAAGACAAATCCATGACCAACATTAGTCATGCTTAGCACTAATAATACAAAAATAGTCCCCAACGAAACCATTACTATTACTTACTTCCACTGCTTCAACCGATATAGCCTACAGCTCCGCAGGTAAACCAAGTTCGATATGATTTGTTGCTGCCCAAACACAAATCGACATAATCGAATGTTAGAACTTACTACATAATAAACGACAATTTCTCTTAAAAACGATTGAAGCATACTTTTCCCCTCCATACCAAAAGACTTACCGAACAAATAGGAATCAGGAGAAGAGTGCAGGAGAAAGAACAGATTCAGTAAAGAACCAAAGAGAAGGATTGATCTGAAAGATAAACAGAGGGGGTAATCGGCAAGAAGAGAAAGAAATAAAGAGATGGTGCTCAGCAAAGTGAAAAACTGAAAGGGGAAAAAAAGTAAGACAGAAGCTTACCTACTAATATTCGGCCAACGAGAAAAAATAAGGAGAGAGAGAGAAGAACTGTGCGCCCTAACCCAAACGATCAAAGAACACTTTCCAAACCAAAAACAAGAATAGAGAAGGAGGGATGAAAATGGAGTAATCGGTCAAGTAAGGTCACAAAAAGAATAAGAAACCGAGAGAGCCCTTTGACAAAACCAAAAGTGTTAAGAGGGGAAAAGAGTGAGAGTACGGCCAAACAATACGATGCAAAAAAAGAGGCTTGATAGACTCAAAGGAATTGAGGGAGAAGGAAGGAGAGTATTCGACTAAAGAGAGG
Source organism: Gossypium hirsutum (assembly GCF_007990345.1). Lineage (NCBI taxonomy): Eukaryota > Viridiplantae > Streptophyta > Magnoliopsida > Malvales > Malvaceae > Gossypium > Gossypium hirsutum. The sequence continues at coordinate 9,739,488 of NC_053424.1, read as the reverse complement.
AGTGTAAACCCGAAATCAGCAAAAATAAAAGTTATTACCTAATCTTCCTAACACTATTCGGCCTCCAGAGAACAAAGAAATAGAACCCAAAATGCTCACAATATCCGAAATGGAGAACAATCCTACCAAAGCCAAATTCTGAGTGCCTTAACATACCATTTCGGCACAACTCCCCACACTTCAAATTTCCCTAAATCCCTCTAGTAAATCGCTCCTAAAATCCCTCAACCATATCTTACCTATCCATATCCCTTAATAGCCAAAATCCCCTCCAACAAGCTCTTAAAATTCGGCCACAACTCCCCATGCTACTTAAATACTCAATTTCGGTCAACCTAGGACACTTCCATGGCACTTGCAGCAAAATAAAACACTTTACTACCTCCACCAGGATTCAAACCTCAGTCCTCTGGCATAGATAACACGCAACTTACCCCCAGACCAGCAGGATCTTTATGTCATAAAATACTATATTTATTTAAAAGCTTACTGCCTAGATATAGTGTTTATTCCTTTAAAAACAAAACTTTTCCACAAGCCAAAGCTTGAACCCAAGACTTCTCAGAATCCTCCCAAGACACTTAACCACTGAAGCAAACATGCCTTTGTGTCACTTTCTTCTGCAATTAAACATTTATGTGCAGCCTCCTAACTATTTCCATGCTCAAGACTTAATACTTTTAGGCCCGAAATTCGAGGCGTTACACCCAAGGGTAGACCAAGATTGACATTCTTAGAATTTTAAGCATCTAGACATTAGGTATGTAACGCCCTCAACCTGACCCGATTCATCAAGTCTAGATCTTAAGTGTTACCGTACATAACTTAGCAAATTTTTAAAACAGTTGATGGATACTCTTTACTTAAAAAAAATTCTTATTAGTTTCTTTAAAGGTTCAATATAAAATAAATAAAGAAAGATATTTAAAAATAAAATAAAATAATACATAAAACTAGTTACAACTTATTACAACACCAAAAGTTTGCTAAAAACAGACTCTCAAGGCATAATCCTACAATATGCCACTATTTAAAGATGTCAACTGTATGCATGATAACACAGATCGTTGCTTCTTTGGTGCATTCTTGGAATAGTCCCTTATGGTGAACTCATTCTTCCAATAATACCTGAAACACAAGCATAACACTTATAAGTCAAACGAACTTAATGAGTTTGAAATACAAATTACCTTAAACCTTTCATGTTGAATTCTTCATCCTGATTGTTTAGATTGCCCACTCCTTGTCTTTAGCGAATACCTTCACATTGTCGAATAAATACATGTTTATATGCCACATACTATTGATAAGCTATAAAAGTAACATATTTTAATCCAATTCTTAATCCATTTTTGGATGATTAATTATGTAAATTAATGAATTTGATGCTCCTAATCCTTTAAATTCATGTTTGTATACTTAGGAAAGCATTTGGGAGCAAAAGGAGTGAAAAACAAGCCAAAATCAAACAAATAGAGCTATTTTTAGTATCTACACAGCCTGAGCATTTCTACATAGGCCGGCCACACGCACATGTGCCAACCCGTGTCGATATCGTACCATGCTTCCTAGATACACAGAAAAATTCAATTTTTAAGCTTTTTGAGCATTCTAAAGTCTATAAATACCAATTAGAAGAAGACCTAAGGGGGGTACGGGGAGAAGATCGCAGAAAGCACTCGAAGAATGCCATTGGAATCAACTCGGAAGCGGATCTCCCTCAAGATCGAAGATCTCCATTTAATTCCTTTTGAAGTTTTATTGAGTTTCTTTATGCCTTGTGGTTATTCTGAATTTGAGATGTTTTCATTCAGGATTATAAACTAAATTCCCTAGATACCTAGCGAGGATGAAATCTATGATGAATCTTATTATTTAATTTATGTTTTTATGCGATAAATACTTGATTCTTGTTATCAGTTATGAATGCTTATTTCGTGTTTTAAAATTTTTGGGATATTAATTCATGTTTAATGTGTTTATTTTAGTGGATCAAAAGTCTCTGTTTAAGAGTAGATCTAACATAATTGAGTGGAGTTGCATGCAATCCTAAAAATAGGACGACATACATCTACCGGATTAAAGTCAAATCTAATAGGAGAATCCATTGATCGAGGTAAAGCGATGATAGGGGTTTTAATTAGAAAGAGATTTCAATTAATCAACCTAGAGTCAGCTGTTCTTACTCTCGAAAGAGATATTAACATAATTTAAGGATTTCTATGGAGCAAGACACAAGTGAATAAATCATTTAATTCAGATTCATAATAATAGATGTCTAGGTGGATTCTTTCCTGGGTATTGTCTATCTCATTGGTTACCTTTGATTATTTTCCTATTTCATTCTTTGTTGTGTTATTAGATAAATTAGATTAGTAAATTTAGATTAAAAACAATCACTCAAATTTTTCGGCTAAATAATAGAAAAATAGCAATTACTAGTACTTTTAGTCCTCATGGATACGATATTCCCTACTCCCCATAATTATACTATTATTCGATAGGTACACTTGCCTTAGCCGATTTTATAGTAAGTTTAGTGACCATCAAGTTTTTGGCGCCATTGTCGGGGACTAAAATATTAGGAACACGATTTTTATTAATTTAGCCATTTATTTTTATTGCATTTTATTTTTAATTTTAGTTTAATTTTTATTTTCTAATTTTTCTTTTATTTGCTTCTGGCAGATTCCTTTAGTTTATGACTAGAAGAAACCCGGTACCATTACTGTTTGATAGTGAAATTGAGAGTATAACGCGTAGAAACCATAGAGAAGCAAGGCAGAGTCAACAGAGTATAGTAGATGAGTAACAGGACGTTATTATTATTACTGAGGAGATGGGTGATAATCAGAATAATCAGCTACCTACTATGTACGATTATGCGAAGCCCACTTTAACGGGGGTTGAATTAAGTATTGTGAGACCCACCATTACTGCGAATAATTTTGAACTAAAGCCAAACACTATTCAGATAGTACAACAATTGGTTCAGTTCGACAGTTTGCAAGAAGAAGATCCAAATACTCATTTGGCTAATTTTCTGGAAGTTTGAGATACTTTCAAGATAAATGGCATTTTTAACGATGCCATTCTCCGACAGTTGTTCCCCTTCTCATCGAGGAACAATGTTAAATAGTGGTTGAATTCTTTGCCACGAGGTTCTATCACTACATGGGATCAAATGACTGAGAAATTCCTACTGAGGTACTTTCCGCCGACTAAGATAGCCAAGTTAAGGAATGATATCTCTTCCTTCGCTCAGATCGACTTAGAAACCCTATATGATGCATCGGAGAGGTATAAAGATTTATTAAGGCGGTGCCCCCACCATGGATTACCTCTATGACTACAGGTTCAAACCTTCTACAACGGTTTGAACCCTTTAACTAGGTAGTTGATCGATGCAGGAGCCGGTGGAACAATTAACAATAAAACACTTGAAGTGGCTTATAAATTTATTGAGGAGATAGCACTGAATAATTACCAGTGGCAAGTCATGAGGACTAAGTCGATGAAAGCAGCCGGTGGTTTTTAACTTAGATGCGGTCACCATGTAATCAAATCAGGTAGAACAATTAAATAAGAAAATTAATGGTTTATATGTTTCTACGTAGGTAGAACCGGTGATATAGCGCGATGCAAATGGAAGAGGAATGAACAATCCAGAATAATTACCCTACAGACCTAACACAGAGAACAAACAAATCAACTATATGGGTAATAATTCTAGGCCTCAAAATAACCCTTATAATAACACCTATAATGCAGGTTGGAGGAACTATCCCAATTTCTCTTGGGGTGGTCAAAGAAATCAGAGAACACAACCCCCTCTAGGCTTCCAACAACACATTTACATGTAAGAGAAAAAGCCAAATCTCAAGGAGATGTTGACGAAGTTTATATCAGTGTCAGAAACCCACTTCCAAAACATTGAAACAACACTTAAAAATCAGCAAGCGTCAATTCAAGGACTCTAGAATCAAATCGGTCAACTTGCTAAATTAATTTCGGAAAGACCAACAGGTAGTTTTCCCAGCAATACCGAAACTAACCATAGGGAGCAGCTTCATGCAATAACTATGCGAGATGAAAGAGCGTTAGTTGATTTCAAACCAAAACCAAGGTAAAAAATTGTAATAAGTAATGCAAAGGTTGAGGTAATCCAAAAAGAGCAAAAGCGAGTGGCTACAAAATATAAACCTCGAGTTCCATATCTAAATGTAACGAAGAAAGACCACACAAACGAACAATTTGGTAATTTTCTTAAACTTTTGAAAAAATTACATATTAGCTTACTGTTTATTGAAGCTGTTTCGCAAATGCCCAATTTCGTTAAATTTTTAAATGAGCTTTTGGAAAACAAACGGAAATTAGATGATTTGTCGCATGTGGAGCTAAATGAAGTTTCCTCAGCCATACTACAAAATAAACTACCTAATAAATTGAAAGATCAAGGGAGTTTTACTATTCCTTGTTTAACTGGTAGTTTGAATATTAATAATGCTTTGGCTAATTTAGGGGCTAGTATTAATGTCATGCCCTATAAAATGTTTAAGCAATTAGATCTTGGGAAACCCAAACAAACTAGGATGAGTATTCAATTAGCAGATAGAACCATTAGATTTCCTAAGGGTATTATTGAAGTTGTTCTTGTAAAAAATGATAAATTCATATTCCTAGTTGATTTTGTCGTTTTAAACATGAATGAGAATAGTGATGTACCTCTGATTCTAGGTCGGCCCTTTTTAGCAACTGCTAGAGCTATTATTGATGTTGGTATATGTGAGTTAATACTTCGTGTATGTGATGAAATGATTACTCTCCAAGCTTTTGATTCTATTAAGACATCTAGTGATCGAGATGATTATACGAGTTCTGCTAATATGAGTAACCTTGTGGCTCAACCTTCTTTGTAGGGAACACATCAGAAAAACACAATGGAGTCACGTTTCAATCCATACAATAGAAATAGAACGACTCATGAAGAACAAATGCCATAGATTGATGAGCTAGACGAATGGCGGACACATGTCAAGGAAAAACTGAGAATACATGATGCAAAGCCAAAGTGACGCCATGATAAGCATGTGGATGGAATGAACCAATTTAAGGTTGAGGACAAGGTACTGCTAGATAAAAAGGATCCTCAAATTGCTAATTCAAAGCTTGATGCAAACAAATCAAATCCCTTTACAATACAAAATGTTTTCGTATACAGTACAGTCGAGGTAACTCATTCTAAATTTGGCATATTTAAGGTAAATAGTACTCAACTCAAATCTTATTTTGATAATAAAATTGATAACAAGAAAGAGGAGTTTCGACTCTGCGAACCACCGTAACCATGTGAATATGAGGTAAGTCGAGCTTAGACTATAAATAAGCGCTTCTCGGAAGGCAACCTAAGTGTTAACATTACTAATTTTCTTAATTTTATTTCATGATAATTTTAAAATTAATTAATTTTAAAATTTAAGAAAAATATTTCTGACCCACAGAGCCTGGACACATAGGCATGTCCCAAGCCGTGTGCACTACAAGAGGTTCGACAGCGAGTTACACGGCCTGTCAACATGGCCATGTGACCTACACGGCTAGACACACGAGCGTGTCCTTGGCTGTATGGATCCTAGGACTTAATTTTTCAAAAAATATCAACTGTTACAGGCCTAAAATAGTCCACACAGGCAAGCGACATGGCCATGTAGAACACACGGCCTGGACGTGCAGGCATGTCTTAGGCTGTGTAAAACCTGGAGCTAATTTTTTTCATTTTCAAATCAAGTTAAAGAGTTACACGGGGAAGGCACACGGTCGTGTGTAAGACACGGTCGAGCCATATAGGCGTGTGAGATTTCACACCAGCGTGGGAGAAGCCGTGTGGCACACACGGCTTGGACACACTGACCATGCGACACGGTTGTGTGTGCCACACACTGACGTGTCTGAGGCAGTGTGAAGACTGGGCCTATATTTTTAAAATGCACACGGGCTAAAAAGGAACCACACGGGCATGTGACACAGTCGTGTAGCCCAACATGGGCCTCACACGTCCGTGTCACCCATTTTAAATCCCTAATCTCCTTTTAATTTTTTTTACTTCATCTCCTTCAAATTCCATTCCCCAAACCCTAGCCGTCACTCCCTACAATCATCCCCTCTCCGGCCACAATCTTTCTCCACCAGCCTCACACCCTCTCCCTATTTTCTCCTTTCTTTCTCATTTTCTCACCTCGTCGAGCACCTAAGCCCGCACCCTCCTAAACCTCGCCGCTTCCCTTTCCCTTTCCCCTTCTCACCGTCGAACCACCCCCATGACTAGCCCCTACATTGCCCTCCCATCTCTTCTCTGTTGACCTTCTCTCGGCCTCGTCACACTCCAGTCCCACACCCCCACCACCGTGCACACCCTTCACTCCGACCACTGCTCCTACCGCTGTTGGTCCTCCCTATTTTTCCCATTTTAATTCTTTATTTTTATTTTATTTTACTTTATTTTTCTTATTATTATCTTTTGTTTGTTATTTTATATTTTCTATTTATTCTTATTAAAATTATTATTTTCTTTATTTTATTTTATTTTATTATTCTGCTTCTTTTTGTGTTAACTATTTAGTCCATTTCGTATTTTTATTTTTATAGTTTGCTTCTGTTTTTCTTCACAGCTCCCTTAAATTTGTGTTATAATATTGGTTATTGCTTTTATTTCTACTATGGTCAGTCTATTTAGGTTACTATATATTTTATTATTCTCTTTAGTCTTGTTAATTACTCTTGTTATTATTTTTATTTTAAGTATGTCAAGATTTGTCTTTTAGTTCTGATTTCGTTATTTTATTTATTATTCTTTATTTTTTCTTCACTTTGATTCATAATAGCTTCATTATATGGGTCCTTGTCCATACTATTTTAGGAGTAATTTGCTATTTGGACCACTTGGATTTTACATTATTAGCCTTTGTTTGCATATTTAGTGATGCTTTATTTATTGATGAATTCTTTTCTTTTTCAGGTACACCATGACAAACACTCCTAGGAAGTCCAAAGTTGTTGTCCCCGCTTATAAAAAGCGGAAGACCCTTGGCACGACCTTTTCTTTGAGCGATTCTGCTGAAGCCCACCACCCCTATATCTGATTTTCAATGGGCCCCCAAAAGGACTTATTTCAGTTACTTCAACTGCGACCACTTGGTTTAGGCCGATGTATTGATTGGGCCGCTTGGGAGCAGGTTTAGTTAGTTGATCATGTTCGAACCTTTTTTACTACAGCCTCATAGGATCAGTTCTTCTCTATCATTGAGCCCATATACATGGAGCTGACTTTAGAGTTTTGCTCGACATTCACTCTATAGCATGTCATGATGACTCATGACGAGCTGGGCACCATCACTTTCTGACTCGGTGGCCTGGTACGCCATATGACTGTCCCTGAGTTTGGCGCTGCTTTAAGACTATACACTAATAAGTTTATGAATACTGAGAGCTTCCTCCATCTACACCGGCACATCCACTACCCGCCATCTAGCTGTTGGGTAAATATTACAGTGAATACGACACCTTATGACGCAAGTCGCTCAAAGGCGACTTCTCTCCCTCGGCTTTACGGTATATTCATGCCCTTTTAGCTCATATTTTGACCGGTAGGAGAGAGCACCTGAGTCTCAGTACTACCAATGCATATTTTTTATGGAGCATGAACACAGGGCATATTTTTTTATTTAGCCTATTTCATCGTCCTCGCTTTCCTCCATCAAACAGACCGCAACAGGAAGGGTCCTATTTGTTTAGGCCCTTATATGACTCGACTTGCTCGACATTTCAGTCTTATCGACACGCTAAAGCAGTCCTCTATGCTTACACTCGTTGGCTAGATGTCCCCACAAGGAATATCGAGCATGACCCATATGAGGATGATCAAGTGGCTTCGTGGAGTAGATCCTCCTCAGTACCGATTATTTCATTCTAATTCTCAGAATGAACCTGAGGACTTCATTGATGATGTCCTTTTCCATCATGAGGAACCACCTCATCCTTCACCTTTAAGTCACCGTCCTGTTCCTTCTGCTACTACTTTAGCGGACCTTTCCGAGTGGTTCACTCGCTTTGAGCAGCACTGCTTTCAGAGGTTCGACAGTATTGACACGACATTGTAGCAAATCTGTCAACATCTCCATATCTCCTCTTCAGCACCGACGATTCATGACACCGATGCATCTGATGATGAGAACCATTAAGTTTATTTGTTTTATTTTTATATCTATTTTTATTTTTATTTTTATTTTTATGTTTATGTTTATTATTATTTTCTTAGACTTATTTTGTTTTTATCTTTTGAACTATATTTTTATTTTTATGGTTGTTTCTAATCGAGTTAATAACCCCTTAAACTTCTTCACTATTTGTGTTTATTTTCTTATTAGTTTACTCGGAATCATGCACTACATTTATATTTGACTACAATTCCGCTTTTCACTATTCTAGGGATTTCATCTAATATTCAGGGCAGTTTCAATTTTCTCCTGCTCTTATGATATTCTGTTTATACTGTAATTATATATGTTTGTACATTGAGGACAATGTACATCTTAAGTGTGGGGAGGTTATTTTTATAATTATTAGAAATCCCTAAATTTTGTCTTGTGTTTAAGTAATTTTCTCATTTTTTCATTAGAATGATTTTTTATCGATTTGATATTTTTATTGATGTGTTTTGGATTAATTTTTAAATAATTGTGTATTGGTTAATTTAAACTTAAAAACATGAGAGAATCAAGCATGATAGGCTATGTTTCAGAAATTAAAATTTTTAGGTTATTTTTCCAAATTGAAGTATTATCTTGAAGTTTGAAATTTGTAAGATTGACATCAAAAACCATGATTTTTTGTGAGATTTTGAGCTTTTAGAGCATACATTTTTCTTGCTCATTTTTTTTATTGGTTATGAGTGTGTCAATTTGATTTGTTATTCTAGAACTTGCATCGATTATACATGTCTAGACCACACATTTTGATTTGATATACTGAGATGATAATGACACTTAGGTTTTAACCCACTTATCCCATAAAAACCCTACCTACATAATTAACCCTTAGTGAACCTTGTTGAGCCTAACACACTGTTTCTTGATTTACCCATTAATATTAACTCATAACTCTTTTTTTTTGGCTGAAACTGTTTCCCATTTTATTGACTCCTTTTTTGTCGAGATTTGATTTGATTAGTTGCCTAATTATGCTCTCTTGTTTGATTTTCTGAATTATTTCTTATTTATTAAAAAAATAAAAAGAAATCGAAAAAAATATAATAAAAAATATTAATTATTATTTAGTTCTATATTGATTGAGCTTGAACAGTTGAATTCATATTTTAAGAAGAAGCTCGTTTTTATTCTTGAATAGTTTTCGATTGATGTAATTGTTTTTAATTCAGCATTTGCTTATTTTTCTAGTTTGGTATTTTATCAATTCTATCTTGATTTTAACCAACTTTTCAGCCTTACTCTACACCCTTATCCTAACCTCCATTACAACCTCTTAAAGACATTTTGATTTGTGTATCATATCATTTTATAATAGTGGAGATTTGATTTTCATGCAAGCTTATGGTAATGACTTTTCACGTTGAGTGCTTATTCTTGAACCTTAAACACTTTGAGTGATTTGAGTGAATCTTTAGCTTGTCAATTTTGAATTAAAGGTAATTACTTAGATAAGGGGAAATACCTATGTTTTCATGCTTTAAAAATGTTCGACTTGGATTGTTTGAATCTTTAGTGCTCTTTTAGTTTAATTATCAATATATGATTATTGGTGAATTATAACAAAACATTATTAATGAGAATTATAAGTTGAGAAAGATAAATTTTAATTGTGAGTTGAGGATTTTGCTTAAGAACAAGCTAAAACTTAAGTGTGGGGATATTTGATAAGTTGTAAAAGTAATATATTTTAATCTCATTTTTAATGCATTTTTAGATGATTAATTATGTAAATTAGTGAATTTGATGCTCCTAATCCTTTAAATTCATGTTTCTATACTTAGGAGAGCATTTGAGAGCAAAATGAGCGAAAAATGAGCCAAAATCAGACAAATAGAGTTATTTCCAGGATTCACATGGCCTAGGCATTTCCACACGGGCTGGCCACACGCCCATGTGCCAACCCATGTCGATATCAAACCCTGCTTCACAAATACTCGGAAAGACTCAATTTTTAGGCTTTCTGAGCATTTTAAAGTCTATAAATACCAATTAGAAGCAAACCTAAGGGTGCAACGCCCCAAAATTTAGGCATTTATTTTTGTATGTTGTGTTGTGTTGCATAAATGCATGCTTGCTTCAGTGTGTATGTGTCTTAAGGAGTGTTGGAGAGTCCTGAGTTCAAGTCTTGGTTTGTACAAATTTTGATTTTGGCTTGAATAAACCCTGTCTCCTAGTAGTAAGACTCTTAAATAAATATGGGAAGGTTGTGTCATAAAAAGCTAGTTGGTTTAGGGGATAGAGGCGAGCTACTACTGCTAGTAGGTATTGAGTTCAAGCTATGCTGCAAACAAGGATGTTCTTTTTGCTGCTGTGTAGTGGAAGTGTCCTAGGTTGACCGAAATTGAAGTGTTTCAATGAGTGGTTGAGTAGAGAGAAACTAGGAGATAATGAAGGGATTTGGATAGTGATCAGGTTGAGTGATGTGTAGAGAGATTTTAAGAGAATTGTGGGGAGTTGGGAAGTGAGGAAGTGGTGTGTCGAATGGGGTAAGTGGCTTTCAGAAAGTTCGGCTAAGGGTTTTTGTCCAAGAACTGTCGATTTTGCTCTCTTTTTGCTAAGTGGCAGATTAGTGTTGGGGGTTTTCTTTCGGGTTTTGCGTTTTGCTCATTCGATTGTTACCCATTAGTTCTTTCTCTTTTTACACTTTCGGGATTTGACAATTGTGTCTCTCGGGTTTTTTTCTTGGCTGACTTCTCCATATTCTCCCTCCCTCTTCTAGTTTGTTGGTGACCGAATAACTTTTCTCTCTTTTCTTTCTGCACCTTTTTCCTATTAATCGATTCTCTTATCATCTTACCCTTCTCTTGATCACTTGCCGAATACTTTTTCTTTTCTCTCCTCTTCTATTGTCATCTTTTCATCATTTGGTACTATGACAGTTGTGGCATTACTCTTTTCCCTACTCCTGCTTTCGGCTTTTACAATTGATTATTGGAACAATCGGTAGGTGTTTTTTTTCCTCTTTGTTCTTTCCTTTTTCTCGTTGTTGTAATCTCTTTAACACCTTTTTTACTGTCGTTTATGGTTATCTCTTTAACACCTTTTTTACTGTCGTTTATGGTTAGGTTCGTGTGGGTACTGAACGTTGCCTCTGTCAGATTGGATTCTTACTTTGGGAATAAGGTCGACTGTCTTCTTCCCCTCAACTGATTTTACGTTCTCGGTAAGTGATTTGTATTGGTTCAATTTTTACGTGATTGATATTGATATATGTTAATGGAATTCGGTTGTATGCAGTTTAGTCAAGGAGTTTTTATCCAGTCTTCGTCAACAGTTTATAAAGGGCTAATCTCACTCTTGCAATCAAGGAAAGTTTTGGATATTATTTTAGGTTGTGGAATAGAAAAGGGTGATTAACCCTAGTATCAAGCGACTAACGGAATATCATGATTGAATGTAGGTTTGGGGAGTGCTTGGGTTAGACGCACGTTTCACAACAGGTGTGTAATCACATTGTTTCATTCGTTAAATGAAAAAAGCCAGAAATCTGTGACCATCAATACCGCGCGAGCGTGCGCTCGCTCGTATGGTCACTAAAATGCATAAGTGTGAGCATGTGATCGCAGAGACCACCACGAGCGATTTCGTGGGCTTAGGTCTTTTTGTACCACGATGGGCTGAAATGGGCCGTGTGAGCCCCACGGGCTCATGGGCCCTACACTGGTAAACTGCACGGATGTGTGGAGATTATCGGGTTGGCTGTGTTGTTTATATGGCCAAGGTCATTATTTGGGCTTATTGGGCCACACGATGGGCTTGGTTTCATTTTCGCAGTTTATTTGATAAGGTTACACGAGTCGCACGAGGTGAATGTGGACTTACTGTTGGGTCAGTAAGTAAACCTAGACCTTAAATTATGTTATGACTATTATACCCTATGAGGTAAATGACGAAAATACCCCTATGTGATATATAAATGTCTGAGCATGCCATCTTTATTGTATGAACATTTATATTATGTTGCATTGCATGGGGTGGGATATATGATATTGGAGGAAGTGTACTGAAAGGCTATAAGCCTATACTGGCAGTTCTACTGCAAATACTATTAGTTCGGAGACCGGTACTATATTCTGGAGTTTAGGGATGGGTGGGTCGATTTTATCCCCACGTGGAGTGTAGGGCTGGACAGAGTGGAGTGTAGAGGATGGATGGGTAGGATCTTTGTATGCATTTTGGATACTGTACTGAAACGGGCTAAAAGCCACATTGATACTGTTACTGTATTGGGCTAAAGCCTATATTGATATTGCGACTGATATGGGCTTAGGCCTAGACTGTTCAACACTGTATGTTTGATCGTTTGATAAATAGATTACAACCTGAATTTTCATAAACTCACCTTTTTTGCCTATCTGTGCCGGTAATCCTTAGGCGGGTCGGTGCTGCGAGGGACTCGGGGAGGGCCACATCACTGTTTATGTTTCGTTTTGGATTTTTGCTAAAAGTAGTTTTATTTGGGTAAATTTTATGTAATAAGACCGTTTTAAGTTTTTCTTTTTTTGGGGGATTTATTTAAATTGACTTATATCTGCTAGCAGTAGGACACAGGTTTTTCAAAAAGTAAATGATTTTCAACTACCAAGCTACACAATTTGTTTTAAAAGCTTCTGCTATGAACAATGTTTTCAAAGTGTAATAACGATTTAGTATGGACATGTTTTGCTAATCAAACGTATAAATTAACAAATGAACAAATAAGTTAACTTCTCTTAAAGAACACAAATAAGGTTTTAACGCAAATGGACTTTTCCAGTAAAACTACGCTTTTTAAAACTTACTCCAATGTGACATCACAGATTCGGCCATAACATCTAGGCAGGGTTTGGGGTGTTACAAACGGAGGCACTCAGAGAAGATCGAAGAAAGCACTCAAAGAACACCATCAGAATCAACTTGGAAGCAGATCTCCCTCAAGATCAAAGATTTCCATTTAATTTCTTTTCGAAGTTTTATTGTGTTTCTTTATGTCTTGTGGTTATTCTGACTTTGAGATGTTTTCATTCAAGATTATGAACTAAATTCCCTAGATATCCAGGGAGGATGAAATCTATGATGAATCTTATTATTTAATTTCTGTTTTTATGCGATAAATACTTGATTCTTATTTTCAATTATGTATATTTATGTCGTGTTTTAACATTTTTGGGATATTAATTATCGTTTAATGTGCTTATTTCAGTGGAGCAAAATTCTCTGTTTAAGAGTAGATCTAATATAATTGAGTGGAGTCGTATGTATCCTAGAAATAGGATGACATAAATCTACCAGATTAGAGTCAAATCTAATATGGGAATCCATAGATCGAGCTAATGCGATGATAGGGGTTTTAATTAGAAAGAGATTTCAATTAATCAACCTAAAGTCAGTTGTTTTTACTCTTGAAAAAGATATTAACATAATTTAAGGATTTCTACGGATCAAGACACAAGTGAATAAATCGTTTAATTCAGATTCATAATAATAGGTGAAGTCTAGGTGGATTCTTTCCTGGGTATTGTCATCTCATTGGTTACCTTTGATTATTTTCCTATTTTATTCTTTGTTGCATTATTAGATAAATTAGATTAGTAAATTTAGATTAAAAACAATCTCTCTAATTTGTCAACTAAATAATAGAAAAATGGTAATTACTAATACTTTAAGTCCTCGTGGATATGATATTCCCTACTCACCATAACTATACTATTGTTTGATAGGTGTGCTTGCCTTAGTCGTTTTTATAGTTAGTTTAGTGACCATCAATTATCTTAACATGTCACCATTCATCTAATTATATGACTGAATCTAGATCTTATCAGACGATACTACCTTTTCTCTTCTCTTCAAACAACTATCTTTAGTTATCCAAAACAGTTAATCACATGTACTATTCTCTTGGTGGATACTACTTGTTGATCTTACTTTTGGCAGATTCCTATACTGAATTTGCTAAATCATATCATCAACCAGATCATACCTTGATTCAACCTACTATATATACTCATACTGATTAGGAACACTCCAGGTCATTCAAAAGAAATCTAAACATCTATATTTCACAGCATAAGACTACCAGATTTACCAAAAACTTGTATTCCAACTATCCCCAAATAAGACATGATACTTCTCAAATGTGACAGATATCAAATAATTCATATTTCAATCTTTCATAGCATAGTCCAAATTTGTACTAACAAACACTTATACCTTTCATAATTTGAATACACCCATATTCTAAATTAACAAATTACCATGGCAGATACCCTCTTTAAACATACAAATACATACTTCATTTCAAGAACTTCCCTTTAGACTTATTCAATTACATCACAGAACTAAGTCAGCCAAACTAAATTTAGACGTATCATAACCTTATCATAGACTTATTTATCAAAGAAATTTCGAAATTTATTTAGAACTTATTGCAAGGGAAAAGAATCACATTCTACCACATAAATATCATCGAATACGCCAATAAAATGTTAAAGAACTTGCCACAAAATCTTAGCAAATCACGCTACACAAACAAAATCTTAGCAAATCACGCTGCACAAGCAAACATACAGAATCACGTGTTTACTGTCTCAGTAGACTTTCATAGAAGGTATCATGGGTTTCTCCCTCATGTACTCGCACATAATTTCATGTCGTGATCTTCTAGTTTGACCTACACATTATTGAAGGCTTCACCATGAACATTCATACAATCATATATTGCTATGGGTTTCAACCACATGGACTTACACATTCTCATGTCGTGATCTACCAATTCAATCTACACATTATCGCAGGCTTCACCATGAACATTCATACAATCATATATTGTCATGAGTCTTAGCCACATGGACTTACACATTCTCATGTCGTGATCTATCAGTCCAACCTTTATTTTACTAGAGGCTACACCATGAGTGTTTCCATGTCATACATTGCCATGGCTCTCAACCACATGGTCTTACACTTATTTTCTTATCGTGATCTGTCAATTTGGTTAGCAATATACCTCCCTTACCAAAGGCATCACAATGAATGCTTTACCCCGAATTTACTTACCCAGATCTGTTTACGCATAGTTGTCTGGTTCATATATTCCTATATTCAACTTTACCTACATACTTACTAATCATTTTCTATTCATACAGTAGTTCATACATAGTATCATTACACACACATAGCATCTTTATTATGCTTCACCCACTTACCCGTTATTTGAGGTGTTATCATTATATATAAGTCTTTACCCAAACAATTAACATGCAGGATTCAGAATAGAGACTCACCGAATACTCGCCTAACTTGTAGCTCGAAGCTCTGGACTCGAACATCTATCTTGACCTAACAGCAACAACAAGAGATGGAACAACCACCGATTAAACCAAGAACCTTAGCTTCCAGCTTAATAAGGAAGAGATAATATTTAAACTTAAGAAAAAAAATTAGAAAGTAATATTGAAGGAAAAAGAACTTCCTGATGAACCCTTCACACACATATATATACTGTCAAATCATTTTAGTGTAACTTGACATATGTCCTTTGTATCCAGAATTTTTCATTCTTGATGGCCTACAAATTCTGAAAGAAACATAAATGAAAACCATGTACAAATTATATTTGACTAGTTAATCTAGTTGGTCCCTAACCAGGTCACTTTACAACCCAACTAACACAGTATTCAGACAAATTAGGCGTACTAAACATTTAGCAGTAACTTACACCTAACTTATGCTTCGCCTGATATATCATTCTCTTAGATAACAAAATAACCTAAAACCTTTATTTACTCAATGGTGGATACTATACACCACGTTTCAATTCGCTAGAAGACTTAACATGGAAGATTACACTACGCCAAACAAAAAACTTCACAGTAAACACCTTATTCTTGGATCCGTCAGACTTGGGGTGTGACAAGGTAAACAATGTCTCATTACTCAATCCTTGCTAAAAAATACTTTAGGTTTGCCTAATTATATGAAACTAAATTGTGTGTGAATTAGATGTTCCATAATTATCGACATTTACTAAAACCAGTTTAAACACTCCAATTGCATGATTTAAGTTGTTCACACTAATAAAATGAAAAAAAAGAAAGAGGCATCGTATACTCCATTAATTATTTAGATAATAACTCTTAGAATTGTGATTAATTGAGTAATTAAGGTTAAGTGTTTGGATTATCATTTATCTTCGCGTCAAAAGATCATGTGACATCTTAAACAAATCAGTTACTTAGCTGATCATAATAATTATGAGAAGAGCTGGTGCCCATCTAGATTCATGATCAATTAAGTAACCATGGTTAGGTGTTTGGGTTGTCATCTTTCTTCGCATCTAAAGATCAAGTGACGCCTAGACAACTAAGATGCTTGAATTAGAAAAGAAAATAAAAGAATAAATTTTTTTTATGATTGTGAATTTTTTCAACTTTACACTGTCTTGAAATATTTGGTACAAGGTCAACTTTATGAAGCTTAATTGTCTCCTAATTAAAATAATTGTGTGCTTAACTAGACTTGCAAAGTGATGTATTTATTATCAAAGAAATGATATATGAGATGCTTAAGGACAAGTATTGGCTGAGTGGGTGCATTTGTTAGTGTGCATATTTGACATGTTTTGGTTTCTAATTTTAGTAAAATTGGGGCATGATTGCTACTAATTCTAATCGATTAAGTTAATTTCTTACAGGTGCAAAATATGCCATGAGGATACTTAAATTTGTAGTCAATTTTTGCAATTGATACATGTATGATATGTGGTCGAGCCATAGAAAGCAATATGGTTGGTGTGTAGCTTGAAGATGAATAATATGTGAAAAATTATAAATCAAGTTGGTAATTGTGGAGATTATTTTGAGATAAATAACTATTTTACATTTGGTCACTTACAAGATCCTCTTAAATAATAAATATTATATTTGGTGATTTTATCATTTTAAAATTTTTGTTTTGTATTCATCTTCATTTTAGAGAGGAAGTTAGGATAGAACTCCTCTCTATAAAGGAGGAATTCAACATTTCCCAATGAGAGAAGAGTTTTTGGAACACTTTTGCCTTTGTTAATAGTATTATTTCAACAATCACAGAGTCATGAGTGGCTAATTCCTATTTCTCTAATCGATGAGAGATAGAAATTTTGAATTTATTAGGATTGTGAGATTTATGTGTTCTTCATTCTTTCTTGTTCAATGGGCATTTACTCATTCTTCATTTTTTGATCTAGGTCTTTGCCACATCTTATTATTCTTCTTTGTATTGCTTCAAGTTGGCCTCTTGTTTGGTATTTAGTATAGTAAATTGTTAGTTGGACTAACTATATCCGTAATTATCTTTTTATTCTAATTTTCAGTGGCAACTTAGCATAATTTGACTGAACCAGGTGGTCAGGTTGATTATAGGAATGGATAATCTAATTTAAATGTATTATACGGTAGAACTTGTTGATTAAAGTCATGTCTTTTTAATTTGTAAGGTTGTTGGTGAATAAAATTCTAAAAACGTATTTAAGGATTGTTCAACTAACAATGATTATTTGTTGAGTTGTTCTTGTAGTTAATTTACAATTTAAGAAAATATTGGTGATTTAAAGTTATTCTTTAATTTTTACAAAAAAAAGAAGTTATTCTTTAATTGCTATAATTGGCTTATCAACTTGTAAGAAGATATAGTCTAATCCACAATCAATCCCAATTAAGATATTTATATTTCACCCAAGGCTAGAGTTTGTCATCATATTGGCTTCCATTTCATTATTCCGATTTTCCATAATTTTTGTTCTCTTGCTTATATTTATTTCTTTATTTTTGGAATAATTAAACTCCTATTTATTTTCCTAGAAGTTTAAATAATTTCTAATCACAACAGAATTCAATTCTGTGTCCAATCTCTACGGGATTCGACCTAAAAAAAATTAAATTTAATGGATTCAATGCCCCATCAAACTATACTACATCTCAAGTTTGAGAGCAATTGGCCGAGGTTGCCCCAAGTCATTTTTGAGTCGTGACGCCACAATATTCTATCATCTGTTCATTCTATTGCTCATGTTTCTTTTTCCTATATTAGCTGAGAAGGTAACATGTGACAGATTAAATGGCTAGGAAAGCTGAGTATTTGCTTTAATGACTGGGTGGCTAATCCACCACGAGAACTTAAAGACGAGTGTAATCTTGCAGGTTTTGCAGCCGTTGTATTTGATAGGGAAAAAACCATTTTTAGTTTTATCAATCAAATTGGTTTTAATTGCACACATTCCCATTACCATGCCGGAGGGCACACGATAGTAGAGATGTTTCCTATTATTTTGATAACTTCAAATCAACCTGCAATTCAGCTAGTAGTGAAATGTGATGGGAAGTTTTTTTTTTTTTTTTTTTTTTGCTTCTCTTTAATAGGTGTAGACCAAATGCCTTCCAAGTCCGGAGCATTAGACAGTTTTGATCTCATAAAGCATCTTACACCTTAATGACAAATAAGATGATGTTTTATTGTACATAGTCTCACTCAAACACTGAAACATCTCCATTCCAACTGCATGAAGCAATTACATTAGACAAGATAGGGTGGAAAGCGATGTCTACACAAGCTTCCTCGTATGCCTTGATCTTCTTGACAAGCACCGACGATCGGGAGTTATACAAGTATATAGAACCATCTGAGGAACCAGAGGCAAGCTTCTCCCCATCCAAGCTGAAATTGCACTTAATTGGAAATCCAGACACTCCATGGCTTTCATACCTTTTATACTTGTCTAGCTTGAAGGGAGGTTTTGAAGAGAAAATGTATAATTCCCATTTGATTGGGCCACAAAATAGGGATCGAATGGATGGTACCTAACACAAGGACAAGTGTAGGCTTCTGCATAAACCTGGAACAATTACCAAAATTGATTAGGTCATAAACAATGAACAAAGTTGTCACCTTACATGTATTCATTAAACATTCTATATGCAACAAATCTAGCTTACCAGTATTCTAGAAGTTCAACAATGTTACCGTTTTCACCAAGACAACAAAAATAGCATCTTAGCTGACTAAGCCACATTTGGTGTTAAACTTCATCCTAATATCCTATCAAGGTTGTCTTGAATTGCAATATCCATACGAAAAGGATCAACTGAAAAGATATGATTGGGACATATCCATATCAAAGGGCTAAAGAGAGACATTTGTTACATCCCCTTCTATATTTGAAAGGGAAATAGAAGTGACAAGAGTTATTGAAGTACATGACTTTAGTCCAAGGGAACATCAATCTTACACAGGAAAATAGTATTCTGAAATAGCTGATTGATTATGCATCTTTTCGTTTCCATACAAAAAAGAAACACTTTTGTGCATGCATGTGTGCTTTAATGACACGACTCATATCAAACTCCAAAGTCATGCAAATTGGACCCGACTTAAGTGGATGTAACATAAGAGGCAGTATTCAAATAACTCTCTCAAGAATTGTCAACTTGAACAGAAAAGATAGGTGCCAAGTCTACAAACAAACTAATGGCTCATTTATAAACCTCTGTAGCATAGAGGCACCAAGATAAAGTTTGGCCTAAATTTCCTACACAGATAAGCCATGGAATTCTTTCTTTTTACTCGATTTAGATGTGTACCAAACCCCAAATTATAGTCCTGACTAAGGACGCTTTTGTGATTTCTGCCAAGAAATTATTAACACAGAATGTTCAAATCAAAGCATTATGACCTATGAAGCTAACCTACAAGGGGTATATAGGTTACAGCAAAGCATAGCAGATACAATGGCTATTAGCTAGCCCACCTTGACTGAGTCAGCAAGAACTTTTACTGTTCTCCTCGAAGCATTGATCAATAACAGAAACAATGCAATTTGAGGCATGAAAGCAAGGGAATGGGTTAAAGGAATTATGTAATACAAATATAGATTCAAACAATAATTCCTAAAAATATGATTCAATTACTTGACCACACAGTAACAGTGAAGATTTATCCTCACTTGTTCTAGTAATACTTCAAAAGATTGTAAACAATTTTGCACTTACAGCTTATTAAGGTTCAAAAACATTATTATTTTACAATTACATAATGGTAGAGACTTATGTCATGACTCAACACTTGCTACATACAGTTTTAATTCGACACAAAAAATAAAAATCAATTGTGAGAAGAAACAAAGGTTTAATACGGAAATTTTGTGTTTCAATTCCTTGCAAGTAATCTATTCAACTATCTAGTCATTTTAATTTGTAATTTTCTTTATCACCGTGATAGGAGGCCATGCTCAGGAAGAAGTATAGCAAAAGGTAATATATTTAGGTTGGAAGATAGCCATAAACTAACTTTATGACAGAACAAAAGAAAAAGAGGAGGCAATATGAGGTGGAAATAGCTCTACCATAAAAATCTCAGCGATGGAGACTAAATGATGTAGAAATATGTCTCTAACCTCATTAGACAGTGGAACCTGTCTAGAGATGTCCCAGACAATAATGGAATTTTCACTGATGTTACTCCCGGAAACATCACTGGAAGATACAAATTGCTTCCCATCAGTGGAGAATTCAACATCAAGAATTGGACCCAGACCTCGAATGTATTCATGGACCACCTTGCCAGTTCTAACATCCCACAATCTGAGTCTGCCCTTCGACCCCCCAGAAAGGAATAGGTTTGAGTCATCTGGATGGAATTTTATAACTCCAACAACTTGATCATCTCTAAAAATCAGAGATTCAAGACCCTTTTCAACATCAATCAACCTTGATGAACAGTCATATCCACAAGAAAGTACAAATGGTCCCTGCTGTGACCATTTAACATCTTTCACAGCTGCATTATGAAAGCTAAACACACGAGCTTTTTTCTGACCTCTGCTCCATACATTCCATATGCAGATTGTTTGATCCATCCCCGCAGAAGCAAGTAGATGAACTGTAAACTAGATCATAAACAGTTAAAATGGCACTCAGAAGACCGGACCAATAAATATAATGCACTAAAACAACAAAGGTAAAAAGTCGATGGTTTTAGAAAAACAATAGCACACCATGAGTCGGTGACCAATGAACAGCATTAACAGCTTTTGCATGCCCATGCAGAGCTACAGAAAGCTTTCCAGGAATTTGACTTAGCTGTGTACGGCCCTTTGGTTTATGCCGCATCAATGAAAGAACATCATGTGGTAGATCCAGTTCTGAAATGCTTCCAAGAACTGAGAACAAGAGATTTACTGTATCAGCAGGAAAAATGACACAAGTTCTTATGATTATAGTAAAAGTTAATCTTGACACAAGTGAACAGCTTATGAGTACAACGACGTAGCATAAACCTTATTGTTATTAACACTACTCAATAAAAGTATCATAAATAATAAGGAACAAACAAGATTCACGAATACATTTGTTATGGTGAATACTTTTATGAACGGGTGAGACTTCGTTCTACAAATAGAGGAAACATCCAATTTTTAACAATAAGCTTGTCAAATATTTGGACAGATTCTGTCAACAATCGGGCTTATACATTTATTCGATCTGGCCCTTTGATTAGACGCAAAAAACACTGAAGGATACAGATTTGACTGGTATAACCATCAGACAGGAGCACATCATCAGAACAAACCATGTTAAAATTTTCTTTCTATCATTTGAGGGCTCATATCCATTTGCTTTTTGCTTCCCTGACCCTGTTTGAAGTTCCAACCCAATAATTGTGTACACAAAGGAAACACAAGCAATTCTAAAACAAGCTGTAGAGTACATGAGTAAGATATTATCATATTAATGCCAAAAAAAAGAGTTAGTCAAATTTTGCCATTAGTCCCGTGTACTAAACTGCAAATTTAGTCACTATACTCTAATTTGATCATTTTTAGTCCTTGTACTTTTCGAATTTTGAAACTGTAGCCCTTGTACTTTTCAAATTTTGAAATTTCAACTTTAGTCACTATGTTAAATTTTGTTGTTTCCGAAATTTTATGCAATAAACAATTATCACACGGAAATTCAATGTCAACTTACTATTTCCATATAATAGTCACAAAAATGCCACCTCATTTTAGTCAATGAATTTAACGACTACAAGTAGCCTGAGTCATGACTTAAAATTTCAAAATCCCAAAAAAATGGTTTCTAGAAATGATTGACTCAAAGCACAAAAACTAAATCACAAAAACTAAATCACAACTAACGCATGTAGAATTTGACCTAACGAATTTAATTGTTACCGATTATGCCAGAAAAAAATACTATAAAAATGACTAAATCCACAACTTAGCAGAATCTGAACAAAAGACTTCAATACACAATGTAGAGGAAAGAAAATGGGCTCAGTGAAATAGGCAACAGTAAAAAAAATGGCACTAATCTTTGAATGAGATAAGATCATTGAACTATACAAGGAATATTAAATACTCAAATAGAGTGCAAGGCAATTGAGTCTCGGCTCCAGCCGCCTCCTTGCCAAAAGGTAGTATCAACAACAACAACAAAAAAAAATTTACATGAACATTTTCTTCCTACCGAGTCACCAATTCAATCCAAAATTTCTCTACTCAATTGAAAACACAAATTAAATTAAGTTTCTAATTTTAAACATTGATTATCTCATCAATGACAAGACTACCCATTTCCTCTTTTCACTTGGTTTTCAAAAAAATAATAATCAAAAACTGCAACTTTAAACCAAAAAAAAAAAGCCGCTAAAATTGGGGAAATAAAAGAAAAAGGCAAAAGCAACAAGTACCTGATTGATTGATGACATGATGATCCCGGTGAATCGGGTTCGGTTCATGAGCCTGGGAAACCGCACCAGCAAGTGCTCGTTCCCTTTTCGATATGTACCTGCCGGGAAGCGGAGCTTCTTCTCTCTTTTGAAGATCCAATGTGGGAAATAGGTATTCGGGTTTGGGCCGTTTGGAAGGGCGGAAAGGGAGGTGGTGATGGTTTACAGGTTTGGGTTCAGGGTCGGGTTCGGGTTCGGGTTCATCGTCTGAAGTGTTGGAGTAGGCTTTGAAAAGAAGATCCATGGCTGAACGGAAAAGCTATTTTTCTTTTTCGGCCGCCTTTTTCAGTTTTTTTCTCCGAAAGGGCAAATTGGGTGTTGCAAAATGGCCATATAATTTGTATGCCATTAATCAAAGCCCATTGTATAGGAAAAATGGGGCTATTATTTAACCACTACAGGCCCATGATCTTAAAAATATGGACCCAAGTGCCTACAAAATTCATAAATACAACCATTCTTGGGGCCTAAAATGGACCTAAGGGTGGTGAACCATGCCCATGGCTTTGACAAATGGGGTTTTTATTTAACCATTATAAGCCACTGCCCCAATGAAAGATGCTTTATAACATTCATAAATGGGCTTATATTTGTAACCATTGCTACAAGAGCCATTTCTTTATTTTTTTATATTTGAATGTAAAGGTGATAAATTAATATATTTGGTAATATTTAGTTAATCGCATAACTTATTTTTAACAAAGAGAAAGAAAATATTTTTCCTATTTTGAAGAGGTTTTATTCATTTTTCTAATTTCAAATCTAAAATTGTATTAACTATTGTTTATTTTATGTCTAGTTATTGTAAGGGTTAATATTTGATACACTTGGAGTATATTTTTTTTATTCTACAAGTAATTTTAAAAATTACCATGTCTCTTTTTTTTTAATATTTTGTAATACTTCTATATGACACTTTTTACCCTCTTAACCCTGTAAAATCTAAAAATTATACCAAAAATTATATAAAACTTGTTATATGTGTTACCAGAAGAAATATAAATATTTTATTTTTGGATATTATATAAAACTTGCAGCCTATTATTTAATATTGGTTAAATTTTTTTATATAAATTAAAATTGAGTAATATATATTAATGTGCTAGTGAAGTGGAGAAAAACCAAAGATACTCCCCTCTTTAAGGTTTTTCCTTTACTAAATATACTTTTTTTTTAATAAAAATACTTGTTACAAATCATAATAAGATATAAAGGGTATTTTGAAATTTCAAAATTGGGGTGATGTTGTTACGACACTCTTTTTTTTTCTTTTTTTTAAAATATATATAGGTTGTACTATTGTAATAAAATATGGATCTGAACAGAAAAACTGGTGATGGGCCCTAAACAGCAATAATGACTATAAGAGAATAAAGGGATGTAGGAAGTAGGTCCGACCAATCCTTCCTCTTCATATTTCCATCATCAACCCCTTCAAAAATATATTTTAAAAAAATTAAATAAATTGGACCTTACTTTTCCAGGCACCCCCCAGGGTCCTACTCTTCAAAATCATAAACAACTTTAATCAAAATTTTATTTTCAGACTAATTATATACTAACCCTTTTCTTTTATGTATATAAAGAATAAAGAATAAAGAATAAAACTTTATAACTATTGCTATTATTGATGCAAAAATGAGGTCATGCTGTCAAGTCTTTGGCCTAGAAATTGAACCATGTGCCCTAACCCCCACACACTCAAACCTTCTAGGACTGTATATTCTTCTTAACAATTTTTTGCAGCAGCTGACAGCCAAATTATGGTACTTCATAGGAGTTTTGATAAGATATATCATATTTTGTCTTCCAATGGGAAAAAGGGTTATCAATAGTGGTTTAGAAGAGACAAGTCCTAATTATTCAATCAAATGCTCATTCCAATTACATGTTAAAAATAAGAAGCGGTTTCAGGTGGGGCTAAAGTCTGACTCATGCATTTTATTAATATGACTGACTCGAAATATTAGTTTTAAATTTTATTTAAATTTATTAATATTTATAGAAAAAACTAACTAAAATCAGTTTAGATGCATCAATATTTAAAAAAAAATATATAATGACGTTTAATTATATATGTTTTAATAACATTATATATATTTCTTTTATTAATTTTCTAAACATTAAAAAAATAATATTTTTTAATATTTACATTACAATACTATATATTTAATTTTTATATAATATGGAATATAAAATATATAAAATTTTAATAATCTTAAAAATTGATCAAATCAAGCACGAGCTATGAATATTTAAGTCTAAGTTCATATTATATCATAAGTATGCTTAATTTTTTTTTTCCATTATTCGGATGGACTTTCAAGTTTAAATGTATAATTTTGAAAGGAAAGATAACTTTCCTTACGAAACTTTCGTTATTAGGTTAGCCATACACTTCACATGTTTCTAGCGATTCACATGGCATCATCAAATGATACAAGTCTTGGATAAGAATCTACAACGCACTAGAACGCCCTTGTTGACGATCCTTTACTCCGACAGCATCTAGGGTTCCTCGAACAATGTGATATCTCACACCGGGTAAATCCTTAACCCTTCCCCCTCTTACTAAGACTACAGAATGTTCTTGTGAATTATGGCCGAATTTTGAATAGGTGTATATCTATCTAAAGTTTAATGATTAATTTGTGATGAAACAATAATATTGGCAATAATGAATTATATATGGAAAAAGAAATGTAAGCAATGGAATGTTGTTATGGTGTGTGTGTGTTTTTTTAAAAAGAAAAAAAGGATTTTAGGTGAAAGCTAAGTATTCTCCAAAATATTTATAACCTCAAAGAAAGCAAAGAGAAAAAGAGAAATTATAATAGAAACCGACCAAATAAAGGGGGGGAGTGAAAAACAAAAAGGATAAGAAGACAAGCAATGAAACAGCATTCAACCCAAGTATTTCAAATATTGTAGGATTATATAGGAAGGGGGTTTTGTGAAAGGTGGGGACCAATGTAATTGACTAAAACAAAATTCAATTTCACTATTTAAAAGTTAAAAGAAGAGGAAGAAGAAATGAAAGGGGCTAAAGGAATGTTTCATCAAAGAGGGTCAAGATCCATGTCAACCCCCACCAGGTGGGATGACTAATTAGGTGACAATGACCCATCCCCACTACTTGTCAATTTCTTTATTTTTACACCTCATCGTTGTATTGTAACACACCATGGACCTTTCTTTTATATAACATAAAATTCATGGTGGAAACTCCAAGTACAATTTTCAAACCCCATGAGAGTTTGTAACAAAGTCAATGAAAAGAGAGATAGTCTTTTAAGGCACAACTCTCTTAAGCCTTTTACTTTTTTGTTTTCAGATTTTTAATCTGGTTTTTCTGCAATTTTCGGATCAATTATTTAATTTGATTTCATTTTAATAAAATTGTCGGATAAAAATGTGTGTATATAAATTTAAACTAAAATTATTTTCCCTAAAAGGGAAAGTGATTTTAGCTTAAATGATGAGATTATAGGCTTAGAGAGTTGGTAAGGATGATTAGAATGTGGACAAGTTAGAAATGGTGGGATTAAACAATGTGTAGACTTATGACCATATATTAAAAATTATCCTAGATTATGTTTTCCATTAGATGTTACTAGAATAAGAAATTAAATAGGGATTCGATGTTGTTATAATAATTAAATAATAAAAATTGGGTTGAACAAATAAAAGTGTTTGTATCCATAACCTCTTGTCTTCTTGGTGTAGCCAACAGCTTTTCAAAGTTTAATTGGCTATTATTATACGGAGATGTTCATCAAAGTGGAAATCTTAGCTGTTCTTTTTTTTTTATATATATTTTATAAAGGAAATATGAATCATGATGACTGAGCTGTAACGCCCATATTTTATTACGCATTCACAGAGTTAGTAAGTGTGTAATTATATTTGACTTTGGGATTCAATCAAGGATGACGTCTTCAATAAGATATTTTTGTAAGTTTGACATGAATTTTTTTTTATATCTCTATTAATATTATTAAATATTTAATTAAAGTGATATCTCGAATTAATTGTGTACCAATTAACTTTATTTTTCTTTTTGAAAAGCTAACAAATGTTATTAAGGAAATGGTTTAATTTTGATACTAAATTCATTTACTAATCATTGGT
The DNA here is from genome assembly GCF_007990345.1 of Gossypium hirsutum. Classification (NCBI taxonomy): domain Eukaryota; kingdom Viridiplantae; phylum Streptophyta; class Magnoliopsida; order Malvales; family Malvaceae; genus Gossypium; species Gossypium hirsutum. The sequence continues at coordinate 9,712,351 of NC_053424.1, read as the reverse complement.
AAGCATCCCGCAATTATTGTTTTTTTAAGTGTATATGAAAAATTGCTTAATAATTAGATTTGAATATAATTATTTATAATTATATTTATGTGAAATATTTGAGTAACAATTATAATTAACAGGTCTCACTAAATATAGTAATTGGAGCGCATCAATTATTTACTCTTAATTCTTATAAAGAGTTGAAAATAGAAGGAATTATCTATTATCTAAGTTGTAATTCATTAGCGAAGTGTTTATCTTCTTTAAAAATAGTTTGAGTTCAAATTATCTTTATATAAATAAAATTGACGGTGTAATAAAATTTTAAATATTAATTATCCTAGATGTGATTTAAATTCAAATCGTATTAATTACATTTGTTATTTATACTTTACTATTAAAAAATGAAAAGCGAAAGCTAAGAATGTAAACCATTAAATTTGGTAATGCTGGTTTTTCAACCCTTTACATAATAAGTCAATCACTAAAATTATATCAGTTGACTACTGCTAGATGGTTATTGAATTTATTGACTTATGACTTTGCAAGCAGATATATATAGTCTTTCTAGCATGAACCAATCACATCAAACTATTTGATTTTTAATATATATTATAAATTCTAGTGTTAGTGTTAGTGTTAGCTTTGACATGTTCCATTTGCAAACCTTTAAATCCCTTTCAATTTTATGTAGCTAACTAAATTATAATACTTCAGACAATAATAGCTTGAAAGAAAGAACTAAACCTACCCATTATGAAAAAAGGAAAAATATTAGCCTCCATTTTTTTAAATATTTTTAATAGATAATCATATGTGAAAAGGGATTAGTTTTTTAGTAAAATATTTAAAATTTAATAAGTTAATTTTTTTATATAATGCTTAAAATTATTTATATTTTCTTAATCTTTAAATAAGAAGATAAAACTCATTTAAGCGTGCTTAAACTTACATCCTCCTATAATGGTAACATTAAAGATGATAATTAAACTAAGACTCAATTAACAACAACACCGAAAATTTTATTTCATTGTTTAAAATTTTAATTTTTTATAGAATAAAGAACATAAAAATAAACTTAGATGCACACAAATGAATCATGCTTATATAGATTTCTCAAATTACAGATCAGAGGCAGAGATTATACAACAGACATGCTCTCGAATGTTACACATGCAATATCAGCATTTCAAATTTAATATTTCACATGCAGGCACTAATCAAATAACAAATGTATTTATATATCATAATATCGTACATATCAAGCATACTATCACACTATTAGAAATAACATTAACAAAGGCAAAGTATCAGATTTCATGTCCATAATACCTATATAACTCCTTTCGGAACCTATAGAGTGACCAATTTTTAATTGCACTTCAAATATGGCCCTAATGAAGTTTTATGAAAATTGGGCCCACACGCCAGTGCGGCTCACATGGTCTGTCACATGGTTGTGTGGCGTCGACAATAACTTTTTAGCATCACATCGTTTGTTTTTTTTGTTTTTTAGGTTTTCGTTACACACCTGGCCGTCTTTCGATGCTGACACAATCGCCACAATTCCATCACCTAAAAATGACATTCAGAATGAATTAATCTGCAAATGTCATACTAAATGAACCACTAAATCAGACGCAATCATTAGACATTTGGCCTAAAAAACAGAATCAATCCCCCTTCAGACATTCAATTACTCACCCAACAGAACAGTAGTTTCTAAGGCTCACTAACCGTCAGAGGAATTTTCGTCTCAAAATTCACACCTAAACAAATCCAAAATCAATTAAACCAAAATCCTTCAGAACAAAATAAAAAACTTCACATACCTTCCTTGAAAAAGAATAAAGCAAATAAATGATACTACTAAAGAGAACAGGAAAACACTTATCTCTATCAAGAACACATTGACAACCTGTTCAAAACTTGCACAACTACGAATAAACACAGAATAAGCGACAATTTAGGACAAAACGTCTGAATGGCAACAAATGAACAGGAAGAATGACACTGAAGAACCAGGGTTATTATTATCCAAAATTAAAATGAGTAGCAAAAGAGTGAAAAAGAAAAATCCGAAAATGGAAAAATGGCAAAGAAGAGTTTTAATCAACAAAAATGAAAAACAACATAATGATGGAGAAGGTAAGGGGAAATGGACAGCAACACTAGAGAGATTTTAAGGAATTAATAACAACCACCCACCAAATCCTATTAGTTATCCTAATCAATTTTTTCTCAAAATTTAAAACCAAAATTATTCCCATTTGAACTTAGACCAAACAAATAAGAGAATGCTTAACCATTGAATCAACAAATCATTCTTGTCATTAGTTGAACAAAAATAATACATAATTCATACATTCAAGGATAGGGGTTAGGACAAAAATAACAAAAATTTAAAGAAAAGGATTTGATCATAGGATCTCAGACACACATAATTAACACTTAACCACTAAACCAAATTAACTTACTTGGCAAAATTTTCACCCCATTAATTCAAAAATAAAAATTAAAACATGACCGCTCTTGGTTTCACTAACCCAATTTATACTAACCTGATTTTCGGGATGTGACATTATGATTAGGAAATGAATTTAATTCTACTTGAATTGTGTCTTTCTATTTTGGTCAGTTTCTTTTATGACTATATTTCTTAACAATTTTATTCAAGATCCTTATTTTGTTTCATTATTTCAACAATAATATTGCATGCAATAACATTGTCGATAACTTTTTTTATTTTGATTCCACATTTTCTTATAGTGACATAACTTATTGAAATATGTTCATTTCACAGGCTTCATCTTCAAGTACCTGAATCTTTTCTGGAGTTTTAAATGATTAGTTATGTCTTGGATTTCTTTCAGAACAACTGCCTCCACTATATGACCATCTAGATTTCTTATTTTCTTTACAAAAATTTCCATCTTTGAAACTAATCAATCTACCATGCTTCAAGCATGCATTACTTTCATTTATTTTAAATAGGTTGTCCTACTGGGACTTTCAATTCAAATCAAAACATTGGCTAGCATATGACACTTGATTATTTTCATTCGACCAATAAATGCATTTGGTAATTAACTTGCAATAAGGTGAATTATCTTTTAAACTTCTAGTTCAAATTACTCCTTATCAAGATCTAGACAATGATAATTCATTCCAAGTAGCTATTTCATCGAACTATTATTTGCCTCCCCCCTCTAATGTTAGGAAACTATTAAATTAAAATAGTAATCACAAATCATGTCATAATTAAATCTCCAACTCATTTAAAATATATAATAATAAAATGAGACTCATAATTAATACACAATCCCAACTTTCTTTGAATACCTATTTTGTACATTGTGGTGGAGCAACTTGAACATATACCTTCAGATTAAAAAAATTCTAAAATAGGTTGTATTTAACTCCTGACCAAAAGCCAATTGTCTTGAGGAGTATTTATCATAACTTAACATGATGCGTACAAGTGCTTAAGCATGTAAAATATCATATCTTTAAACATATGAAAAAAGTTTTATTCTCAAAAGCAATGGTTTAATTTGTCTGTTAACTAGACGTGTTTAACTCATAATAATGCTAAAATATTTTATACATATAAACAATAGACTTTGTGATACTCACACCAATAATTTAGCATACCATAATCACTTAAAGCCTAGTGACAAACTTACCAACATCAACAAGAATGATCTCAATTGCATAATCTGAAAGTTTTGTTTTTGAACTAATTATTAAACAAGTAATCTCATAAACGACAAGTTGCAAGATGATAACTCACATGTGATTATCTTGTAGATGCAACTACCAAAATTATACTAAAACATCCACTTGATGGATACATGCGATTATATTTCTTTCAGAAATGTAAGGAATTCAACCAACTTTTGCTAGTGAGGTTCTGATAAAATCATTTTCTTTGAGAAAAAGCAACACAGGATAATTCTTTAAAATAAAGAATCTTTAGGTTCTTTAATGAATATCCATGTAAATTATCATTTGTCGCATCATTATTGATCAAGATGGTCTAATCGGTCATGCTAGTTAATTAATATATTTGGACTAGTAAAGTTTTGGTTTAATGACATGTGATACAATCATAAGAATATAGAGAGTCTCAACTAGTGAAAAAGTAGGTATTATTTCATAAAATAATTCATCCAATACAATAGATGTAATAGATAGAAAATAATCTAACATCAATTTTTCGATAACATACATTTTATACTTCATAGCACTTAGACATTTCTAAAGTAGAATTTACTGCATAAAAGGTAATACCATGCAAACAAATATACTAACACTATATTGAAGAAAACATCGAAATGGTAAGGAGGTAGTTATAAATGTTAATTAGAAAAATTCTTGAATACCATATTTGAAACCACCAAATCTAGGACATTAGCCTTAACACGATAAAATCAAAGTTGGAGTCACATGTACTTATTGCAAATAAAATTTATTAATTTATAGAGTATGCATAAAAGAATATTTCTTTGCATAGATATATGTGCAAAATTAAGTAAAGTGTATTAATATCCATAAATGCACAACAATTAAAAGCTAAAATGTAGGTTGAAACTATTAATCTAAATTGCAATATTGAGTTTGATTTATAATTCCTCCCTAATGTGATTATTATTACTAAGACATCCAAGAATTAAGTGATCAATGCCACAATTCATAATAGGATGCAATTCATACTTACAAAAATTTCATCTTAATAAATTACATACAATCCTAGGCGATATGACCATAACACTATGTACAAATATCAAAAATCAAATCATGGACTTAAATTTTAGTAATGAATAGCAATAATAAAAAATTATGGCAACAATTTCCACAATTTGGATTATTCAACTCCTAAAAATTGGCATACTAGAATTTAAATGATCAACATCATAAAAACAATGTCAGTATCCCTTTATTACTTAAGTTTTTCATGATTATCATTCTAGTATGCCAAATTGGATTCAACATCAATCTATTATTCGTTTCCGCACTATTTTCATTTTGTACTTTTAGTGGTGAGAAGAATTATTACGACCACCCATTTGATCATTATTATAGGTCCATGATTATGTTTTTAAAATTTATTATGTGTCGTTGCATTCGCTTCAGGGAATGGAACAAATCCTATATGACGGTTTTCTTGATTTTTCATTAATAGTTCGTTATTTTGTTCAATAACTAGTAAATATGATATTAACTTATAATATTTATTATAACCTTTTTCACGATATTCCACCTACATGAGCACATTTGAAGCATAAAAAGTTGAAAAAGTTTTTTTTCTCTGGTAAGTCCTTATCAGTAATATTCTATCAAAATAATTTTCGTTAAGAAATTATCTTAAATGCAAAGCTATACTCACTCATAGTTTTAAAATCTTACAACCTCAAATGCATCCATTTATAATGATATTTAGGTAAAATTATCATTTTCTGATGATCATAACTTTCTTTTTAAATTATTCCTTTTCTAAAGCAAACTCAATACTTCATATAATTTTTAATCAAATTTCAAATTTTTAGACATATTTAGTAATCAAGAATTAAATAGTCAATCAAGTCTTTAAGCATCCAAATTTCATGCATAATATAATTTAATAATCTAATCTTTCTCTATCCTTTTCAAAATCAAAATAAGTAGATATTCATAACAAGAGTGATTCATACCAAATATAATCTCCAAAAGAAAATTTTAAAGGAATTTAAAAACACACCACAAATGAATTTGATCTAATACACTTGAGTCTCTTTTTTATTTATATTTTAATTCTTTTTCTTCGTGTTGGGGATCGACCCATATAAGCAACGAATAAGTAACACAAAGAAGATCAAACATACATATTTTACGTGGAAAACCCTCAAAGAGGGCAAAACCATGGGCAAAAGATACTTCAGCTTTTCACTAAATGAGTACACAAACGAGAGTACAATATGGAGAAAATAACTTAAATTTACAACTTGTACATTATCCAAAACCCTGAAAACAAAGCTCAAAATGTCAAAGAGTAAACTGGTAAACAAAACCCTAAATCTAATAGGAAATTCACAAAAGAGGTATAAAATGCTTTCCATAATTACCACGAAACTCTCACCAAAACTCATATATGACTATATCTTGTCACCCTCAAAAAAATCCCTTATTAATTGATGTATCTAAATTAGGGTTACAAAGGTCCTTTAAATAGGCAAAGATTAGAGTTCTAATCATACTAAAATACCACTAGATTAATCAGAGTCTAACTGGAGAAGAAGTCCTACTTGAAGTCTAAAATACGGCTGCCAAATAGGAGAACACGTAATGACGCCGCAAAGTCCCATTCACCTCATCATGACATCGTCCATCACATCGTCTTGACAAGTCGACACACCTCGTTTTGACGTCAGGCCTATTTTAGCCTTTCTTTGGTTGCTCGTCGATTCTCATTTAAGGTGTCTGTAATATGTCTAATAAATGCGAGGCACACCCGATAACTCTCCATCTTAACTCGTATTTCTCATGCCTTCTTTTCCATGCCCCATTACGGGCTAAACTCAAATTTTGTAGAATATCAACCAAGTCTAAACCGTGCTCAAACTTGAAAACTGAAGGACTCCTAGTCTTCAAACCAAAGTTGTAAAATGCAACAAGGGCCAATAATACTCGAACATGAGAGAAAACATTAACTCTTTCCACCTTAACTATAACTCTTTTATGACCAACCTTACCTCAAAAACTCTGTGAACCATTAAAGTCCTTAAAACCAAAAGTAGATGAGATTCTTCTCTAAATCATGCACAAGCTTGATATTTGACACGACACCACCTTCAACCTGATTATGTTGGATAACAATGAATCATCACCCTTGTCTTTGGCCACATTAGCTACCTCTGTAATCATTTGGAACTGTTAGAAACTAAAATTTGTGCTCCGTCGAACTTTTTGATATCCAAAAACATTGTTATTCCATCGAACGAGTCGATTTGAGAAAGCTGAACCATAGCTCTAATGCTAGTTTGTTGAGGATTGACCTATATAAGCAACGAACAAGTAAAATAAAGAAAATCAAACACAAATATCTTACGTGGAAAGCCCTCTTTTCCTAAAAGAAGGAAAAAATCATGGTAAATGGAGACTTCAGTTTTTCACTAAATGAGTAAACAAAATAGAGCACAATATAGAGAAAAAAACTTAAATGTACAACTTGTACATTACCCAAAACGGTGAATATAAAGCTCAAAATCTCAAAGAATAAATCGCTAAAAAAACCCTAAATCTCATCGGGCACTTATAAAACGGGTATAAAATACTCTCCATAATTACCATAAAAATCTCACCAAAACTCATATGCGACTACATCTTGTCGCTCTAAAGAAAAGCCCTTTAAATAGGCTAAGATTAGAGTTCTAATCATACTAAAATATCCCTAGAATAATCAGAGTCTAACTAGGAGAAAAAGTCTCGCTTGAAGTCTAAAATTTGGCTGCCAAATAGGAGAAAACATCATGATGCCGCAACATCCCATTTGCCTCATCACGACGTCATCTATTACGTTGTCCCAACGAGCCGACGCTCCTCGTCCTGACATCAGGCCTGTTTTTGCCTTTCTTTAGTTGCTCATCAATTCTTGTCTAAGGTGCCTCCAACGTGTCCAATAAATGTAAGGCACACCCCAAATTCTGATTTCATTTTGTCCCTTTTTTTACGTAGGTTATGTTTAGGGATTACTAAAATAAAAGACTTTTTTCATTTTTTATTTGCTTTATTTATTTATTATTTGTTTTCTTTAATTGTAGTTGTGGTGATATGTGTCTCTAATATTGTGGAATTAAAATAAATAATTTTATGAGAAGCACACGATAGTCCTTTTTCTCTACACCTGGGTAGAACAAAAATGTATCGAGACCTTTGAGAGTTGTATTGGTGGGCGGGCATAAAAAGAGAAATAGTGGAATTTGTGGCTAAATGCCTAACATGTCAAAAGATCAAGATGGAACATCAAGTCCCCACGAGATTCCTTCAACCTATTTTTATTCCTCAATGGAAATGAAAGCGCATAACCATGGATTTTGTCACCGGGATACTGCTATCTTCAACCAAGAAAAATGTCTTATGGGTGATAGTCGACCGTTTAACAAAGTTAGCCCATTTCATCGCAATCTGAATGGATTTGTCTCTACAAAAGCTAGCTGAAGTCTACATTCAAGAAATTATCAGATTACACGACATACCTATGTCAATTATATCAGATCGGGATCCCCGATTCACTTCACAATTTTGGAAGCAATTACATGAATTACTTGGTACTAAGCTAAATTTTAGCACAACTTTTCACCCTCAGATGGATGGGCAATCTGAGAGTGTTATTCAAATTCTAGAAGATATGCTTCGAGCCTATGTGATTGACTTTAAATCTGGTTGGGAATGATATTTACCTTTGGCCGAGTTCATGTATAATAATAACTTTCAATCAAGTATCCAAATGGCTCATTACGAAGCTTTGTACGGCCAGAGATGTAGAACACCTGTATGTTGGTCTGAATTATGCGAAAAAAAAGTGATTGGGGTAAAGTTAATTCAAGAAACATAAGATATGGTTAAAGTGATCTGAGGCAGATTGAAAGTGGCCTTTGACAAACAAAAATCTTATGCAGATTTGAAACACCGCGGTATTGAATTCTCAGTGGGTGATAAAGTATTTTTGAGAGTATCCCCATGGAAGAAAGTTTTACATTTTGGGAGAAAAAAATTAAGTCCTCGATTTATAGGTCCGTATGAGGTCACTGAGAGAGTAGGACCTGTTGCCTATCGACTAACACTACCTGTAGAGCTACAAAAAATACATGATGTTTTTCATGTGTCGGTGCTCAAAAGATATAGGTCGGATCCATCTTGTATTTTATCACCAGAGGAAATTAAACTATAGTCGGATTTGACATATGAAGAGGAACTGATTGAAATCTTGGCTCGTGAAGTAAAAGAATTAAGTAACAAACAAGTTCCATTAGTTAAAGTCCTTTGGCATAGTCATAACGTCGAAGAAGTGACATGGGAGTCAGAAGAAACGATGAAATCACAATATCCTCACCTTTTTTAAGGTAAATTTCAGGGACAAAATTTCTTAAGGGGAGAGGTTGTAACGACCTGAAAGTTGGGGTCATTGAAAAACATACTTCTGGGACCCTGCTTTTGGGTGTTGGGTATAAAATATTAATATTTTAATGTTTGGAGTTTTCTTTAGAAGTTGATTGAATAGTCAAGTAGTAATTTTAATTGGTAGGGACTAAATTAATTATGAGAAAGAAATAGTTACAAGGACTATTTGAGTGAATAACCCACTATCTATATTAGTCAAAAGGAGTTAGTGGAATTATATAAATATATATATGTATATATATATATAGATCATTAATAGATATTATAGGATGGCTATTATGTGTGATAGTTAGTAAAAGAAATAAATAAAAGAAAAGGAAATAAAGAAATGAATAAATAATAATAGGAGATAAAAGAGAGAGTAGGTGAAAAAGAAGGTAAAAAGGAGAGTGAAAGTCTTGTTTCTCTTGCGGCCAAAATTTAGAGGAAGAAAAGAAGAAGAATGTTCAGCCATGGGTGTTAATGCATGTATAAAATTTTAAGCAAGGTTTAGTATCTTGGCATGAAACTTATGTTTGTCATGATATAGTGCTATGAGCTAGGTTACCCATGTTGAGATTTTACGGATAAATGGAAATTATGAAAGTTACCATGGATGAGGAACTCAAAGGTTTGGGATTATTTTGTTGAATATTAAATGTTTTTGAGGTGATGATTTGAGTATAAATTTTTGTAGACTAAATTGGTCATATTGAGTGGTGATTTTATTGATAAGAATTCCTAGGGACTAAAATGTTGTTAAGTCAAAATAACATAGCTTGAATTGTTAATTTGGTGGGTTATAGGGGTTATTTTTAGTGGACTATTAGTATGTTGGAAAAATTTGGGACTTGTTACTAAGTTTATTAAATACATGGAATATGTTGTGATATGAAATTGACGAGCAATAACTAGAATTGAGAAAAATGTTATAATATAAAATTGATTAATATTAGTAGAAATAATAATGGTATTGATTGAGATAAATTGTTAAAAATAAATCACGAGAAGAATAGAGCGAGTATCAACTGAGGGAAGGACAAGACCACTGAGTAGATATTCATTGTATTTTGGTAAGTTCGTAGACTCGAACTTGGTTTTACTTCTAATTATCATTTAAATTAAGTAATGTTAAGTTTGCTCATGATGCAAAAATATATCTTTTTTATTGAACAATAGTAAAGAAAATAAGTGAGGAAAAATGTTGAAATAAACAATTGTTTAATCGTCGATATGTTCGACTAGCGCTAGGCGCAATCTTCGTCAACTTGTCTGACTAGTACTGGGTACATAACTGTCGGTTAATCCAACTAGCGCTGGGCGCAATTATCGTTGGTTTATCTAACTGGAGCTAGGCTCATAATTATTAGCGTCGATATATCCGACTAGCACTAGGTGCAAATATTATTGGTAAATCCAACTAGAGCTAGGCTCACTCTCATTATCCTCGGTTAATCTAGCTAACGCTGGGCACAACCCTTTTTTACGGTTTACCGCTAGACATTGGGTGCCACATAGTTAATGGATCTTATGACAAAATTAATGGGATTATCGAGAGAATTGAAATCTTATTTGGATAAGTTAAAATTTCATAATAAGAGGGATTGTAATTTTGTTAGTTAATAAGTGAGACTTATTAATGATAAATTAATTTACATGTTGCAAGTTAGATATAGAATAGACTTGGACTCAGCATCCTGTGAGAATCCCGTACTCAATGTTGGTAACTTTCCTTTTTGTGTTTTGGTATGTACCTAAGATGCAAATTTAATGATAGTGTCCTTTTGTTTATTGAACACTAGAGTATTAGTTTTCTTTTTCTTTTTGTAAGTGTATATATTTGTAAATACTCGTTGTCATTTTATACTATGTTAAAAATGATGTTTGCTTAAATGAGTTCAATATGAATGATAAATGAATAATGTGCATTTAACAAAACTTATGTTGCAGTAATGGTGATACATGTTTTGAGTCTAATTTGAGTGGGTTTTGAATATCTATTATATCATGGTCAAATGCATATGTTTGATATTAGGTTGGTATCTTTTTGGGCGAGAAATAAGGCTTGGAAATAGTCTATTTTTGTCCACACGGCAGAGACATAGGCGTGTGTCTCAGTTGTGTGTGACACATGGTCATGCACATGGGCGTGTGACTTGGCCGTGTGTCCCCTGTATCCTTAAAATATTGAAATAGAATGCTCAGTTAATTTCACATAGACAGAGACACAATCGTGTGTCTCAGCGATGTGTGCCACAAGCATAGCATACGGGCGTGTGACTTGGCCGTGTAACCTCTGCACCTAATTTATGAATTTTACATTGTTCACATGACCTAGCACAGGGCGTGTGGTTGGTCGTGTGTCTCAAGTCAAAGAGTTACACGAGTATGGACACGAGTTGGGGCATGACCATGTGCCTCACATCGAATTTCTACACGGCCTGGACACACAGGCCTGTGTCCCCTGCATATTTGAAAATTTTATATGTTTTACGATAAATTTTTTGAGTACCCAGATTAACCCCAAACTAACTTTAATGATGATTTTAGACCTTGAGGGATCGTATTAGAGACCATATATATGTTTATTAGTGGCTTTTGAATTGATTTAGAAATATGCATGAAATGTTTGATTGATTGTGTTATGAGTCCAGTAATGCCCAATAACCCTACTTCGGTGACGGATATGGGTTTAGGGTGTTACATTTTCCCTTAAGTGGTCCCTCCATTTGTTTACAAGACTTAACTCATTCATCTAAAGGACCTGTCTCCAAGAATAAATATTGTTGCTTAAGAACAAAGCAAGTAAAGTTTAATAAGGTATGGCTTTTGCATACCTTTTGGAGGTTCTATTTTAATGAATATAGCCTCTATTAGTGCAACCCTGGAAGCAATGGCTAGGCTTTTCTATATGTTAACTATTAGCATTTAACTCATGTCACATACTGTATAACCATGGGATAGAAAGGATTTCTTGGTGAAGCTTATGTTCGAATAGGAGAGGGAACCTTCTAACTATGCTCACCAATAAGTGTGTGACCACTTGAATGTTGAGCTCATTGTTGTCAAAAACCCAATGAAAAACACTAGGTGTGATCCTAACTTTTGTTTCTAGAAGCTTATGTTTATAGAACCTTCTTTCCTATTTTATAGAAAGTGTGGCTCCTGTCAATGATTCCTTTACCTTAATCTCGATAGAGCTTTCTCCCAAAGTTGTTTTTATTACGGGTGAAACTCAAGGAAATGCTATACATTTGCTTTTCAAAAGAAAGAAATGAGAAACTTTAGGCTACCCATTGGCTAAAGATGCCATCTTTGAAGCTTAATCATTTGTTGATGGAGAATGATTAGTTGAAGTAGGCCAACTAAAAGTACTTTAAGGACTTAAAAAGGGAGAAAAAGAGAACTTCTATTTGGGCTTAGGTTGTCTATGTTAGGTTTTACTCTCGCCTCCGCCAAGAGTTGCACCAGGTTCATAGAGGCAATCTTATCTATTCAACTTAGAATGTGGGTTAAAATCCCACCAATCGCAAATTGTGAATTTTCATGCTGGGTGAAAGCTAGATCAAGTTGTACCCATCTTATCCATTCAACTTTTATAAGCAATAGGACATAGGTTCAAATCCCTGTAAGCAAAAATTATGAATTTATATGGTGAGTAAAGGCATTCCCTTCATGAGAACCTAGCATAGCTCTTGGTGAAAGAATGAGACAAAATCTGGGACTAAAACTAGGCATAAGCAATCATGGCCCAATACTATACTTGTTGAGAAGAATTCATCAGCTTTTAACAGACAACGTTTCGAAGACTTATCCATGAATGATAAAAAATTTCCTCAATAAATATAAATTCTTTTTAATATTTTATAGTATACTAAATCATAAAAAATTAAAACTTACTATAAAATCATATTGAGCAGAATTAAAGCTTAAACTAGATGTTCTTTTATAAGTTATTTTTAATTTAATTTAACTCATAAAAAAATCTAATCATGACATTATAATAGTATCTTAACGAAATCTGGAATTAAAGATCTTCTCGAGATAGATTAGGTTTAGGCTCAATTTAAAAAAAAAAGTTTGAGCCCAAGCTGGTTAAATGACTTGTTTTATTATTTAAAAATAAAAACAAATAATTTATTAAATTTAATTATAAAAATATTTAAATAATAAAACGGATGGAAGGAAAGTGAAACTAGACAAAGCGCCCATGCTAGAAAAACTTTAAAAAAATGGGAGGAGACTCGCACTTACTTCTATCCTTAATTCACTCGTGTGGCTTGTCGTGTCTTTATTTGTTTGTTTGTATGTTTGCTGGGTGATAAAAGGAAGGGGTCACTAACTTTGTGTCAATTTTTTAAGCCAATTTGTCTGTTAGCACACCCAAAGCTGACAACAATCTGACATCATATTTTGTATATTCAATTAACTTTATATTACACTATTATTACAACAAATCCAAATCCAAATCCAATTTTACATTATATTCTGTTATGTTAATTTGAGAGAAATTTTTCAATCAATTTTGTTTGCCATCACTATTGTATTGCTTGAGCCAATTTTGAATTCTAATTTTGATAATCTTTCAATATTTCTTTTTAATCTCCAACAGAATAAACATTAAATAGAATTTTTTATAGTTTACTTTGATATTTATATTTTTTTATTTTAATATTTAAATTTCATAATTATAATTATTTTAATTATTGAATTTATATTCATTAAAATTTGATAACGTATCATTTTGAAATTGTATCACATCATTACTTGAAAATTTAAAAAATAATTACACTTTTAAGTTCAAATATCAAAATAGAAAAAAATTGTATTGTGAAATTCAAAACTAAAAACTATATTAACTCAATTGGAAATCTTAAACATTAAATTTTTCCAAGTCCATGGTTTAAATTAATTGTAATTAGTTGTGTTTCTAAATTTTATAAATGTTAAAAGAAGGAAAAAAAGGTTTTCCACTTTGTTTTAAATAATTTTAACTGAATTTAGAAATATAATTTTACATGGATATATTTCTTTAATATTCTCAAACATTCTTTTTGGAGGTAAGCAGTGATAAAAACTTAGGAAGTGGAAATGTGAAAGCAACCAAAGCAAATCGAGATTGAGGTATGAAATTTATGTCAGTTTGGAACAGGGTACAATTTAATGGGTAACATAAATTCAGTATCTGAAAATGACATGCTGCCTCCAAAATACACTAGGCGCAATTTACGCTTAAATTTTGTCTCACAATAATCTGCATGTTACTGCAATAATTACATTTTCCAATAGACCTAGAAATTTTTTAGAAAAGAAAAACACACCCTTGTACTATTGTATATGCATTACGTTGGTGTTTATGTTCATTGTGTTATCATGTAGTCTTGTTTGTTACGAGCATGCCATAATATACTCACCTTGTATACTACAAATATATATTTTGTTGCCAAATTTCATGTAGCACTCTCCATTCTTTTATTTTAAATGCAATAGTGATAGATATATCCTTATGATCTATTTCTATTTTAAAAAAGAAAGAAAGTAATTTTAAGGTTTGTATGAGTCATCATTAGCTATGGAGTTTTGTTATATTTCATATATTAAGCTCCAGGCCTAAATATGTTTATCAATCTAAAATATAATATAAACTTTATAAATGAACAGATTTCATGTAAAGGTACTAGTGAGTCTTTATCTAGATTTGATAATAACACTTGCCTAACAAGAGAAACAAGCAAACAACAAGAACACATCTTTCAAGTAAGGATGTCGATCTAAATAAATTACGCCTCTTGTTATAGTTGTGTAATCCGAACCCCGTTTGACCCAGTCTAAAAAGTTCGAGGTACAACTCACTTGTTAAAGAAATAAAATAGAGACCACTAAACTCAACCGGGGTACGGGGGAAAAGCCCCTGTGGTATGGATCTTGCCGCACAAGTTGAATCTGTATAGGATTATACGGGTTGTTTAACCCTTAAAATTTTGTATATAGCCAAAAACCTCTTGTATTGTTGTTTTTCAACATGAGTAAATTTCCCCTCTTTTACCCGTGATTTTTCTCAATAAGGGTTTTCCACATAAAATATGTGTGTTCTTATTTTTCTTTCTTATTGCTTTCTGATCATTCCTACTATCATTATTGACATATAGTATAACAAATCGGTACAGAGCATTCGGGTTGTTTGTCTTAATCACGGTAATGGCGACATTAAAGTATGATATTCTGCTATTGGATTGTAACACCAAATTCGTGTTGTGGCAGGTAAAGATGCAAGCAATTTTTGGTAGATGGATTTGGATGATACCCTATTAGGGTTAGATAAAATGCCTTCGACATTGGGGTTTGTTGAAAAGTAGTGTCAAGATTGAAAGGCCCTATCGCAATTATGTTTGCATCCGTCGAATGAAATTCTACACGACATGTTGAAGGAGAAGTCCGTCGTTGCGTTATGGTTAAAGGTGAGCATGGGTCGGGCCAGGCTCAACTAAAAATTTAGGCCAGTTTGCTAGTCCCTAGCCCAGCCTGACCCAAAAATGGGCCTAAAATCTTTCCCAAGCCCAACCCGGATAAAAATGCTAAAACCCGGGTCCGACCCGGCCAGCCCATATTAATTTTTATATTATTTTTTATATAATTTTAAAAATATATATAATACATAAAAAATACTAAAAACATCAAAATAAATATTTCTCAACAAATTAAAAATAAATTTTAAAATATATATATATACTTAAATAACACTAAGGTAGATACAATTTAACAAGCAAATGTCTCTAAAATAATAACAAAGTTAACAACAAAATAAGTTTTATACAATATCCAAATAATAACAACAAAATAGTAGCAAAATAGGGAGAAAACAACAAGAAAATAATATTAAAAAAATAGATTCTTTTGTCCTTTAGTGGATTCGATCCGGGCTCGGGCCAAAAATACCTTACTCGAGGCCTGGCCCAATTTTTAAATTGGCTTATTTTTTGTCCGAGCCCATTTTTCGGGCTTATATTTTTTTCCAAACCTACCCACATTTCGAGCAGGCCTTCGGGCCGGGTCAAGTGGCCTGACCCAAAGTGCCCTCAAGAGGTGAAGCTAATTATATGCTAACTTTTATTGATGATTTTTCCAGAAAATTTTGGGCGTTCTTCCTGAAGCAGAAAAGTTATGTGTTTTCACATTTAAATCTTGGAAAACTATGATTGAAAAACAGACGAGAAAACAAATAAAATACCTCCGCACAGATAATGACTTAGAGTTCTGTTATGATGAGTTTAATAAACTGTGCAAGTCAGAAGGGATCGTGAGACACTTGACAGTTTGTCATGCTCCACAGCAAAATGACATTGTAGAACAAATGAACAGAATGATCATGGAGAAGGTTCGGTGCATGTTGTCAAATGCCAACTTACCAAAGTCGTTTTGGGCCAAAGTTGCCTCTACTACATTTTTTTGATCAATCGATCTCCATCCGTTGCCATTGAGAAAAAGACTCCACAAAAGGTATGGTCTGGTAATCTTGCTGACTATTCTGATTTAAAGATCTTTGGGCATCTTACATATGCTCATGTTGATAATGGAAAATTGGAACCGAGATCCATTAAATGTATTTTTTTTATAATGATGGTGTAAAATGGTATAAGTTATGGTGTCCTAAAAATAGAAAAGTTGTGATTAGCAGAGATGTTGTTTTTGATGAAACTGTTATACTACCTAACTTATCTCTTAAAGACTCTTCCAATAAAGAAAATCAAAAGCAGGTGGAGTATCAAATTAATCCAGAATCTACAACAGAGTCAACTCCTCAAGCCAGTACAAAAATTCAGAATAGAGTTACTTCTTCACCGCAATACTCTATCGCAAAAAAAAAAACTAGAAGAGAAATTAAACCTCCAAAGAAGTATGTTGAGGTTGATCTAGTTGCTTATATTTTAAATGTGGCTGAAGATATAGATGCAAACTAAGAGCCATCTAATTATTCTGAGGAGGCTAGCTGTGAAGACTCAGAAAAGTGGATGTTTGCTATGTAAGAGGAGATGGAATCACTCTACAAAAACAAAACATGGGATCTTGTGAAACTTCCTAAAGGTAAAAAGGTTGTTCGTTGTAAATGGGTGTTTAAAAAGAAAGAAGGGACTCCAAGAGTTGAAAAACCCAGATATAAAGCAGGGCTTGTTGTAAAGGGTTACAGTCAAATTCCAAGAGTGGATTTCACAGATGTATTCTCCTCAGTTGTGAAACATAGTTCAATTAGAGCTTTGCTTGGTATTGTGGCTATGCATGATTTGGAGTTTTAGTAGTTAGATGTAAAAACTGCATTTTTGCATGGAGAACTTGATGAGGATATTTACATGCAACAATCAGAGGGTTTTACAGTTTCAGAAAAAGAGG
Organism: Gossypium hirsutum; assembly: GCF_007990345.1. NCBI lineage: Eukaryota > Viridiplantae > Streptophyta > Magnoliopsida > Malvales > Malvaceae > Gossypium > Gossypium hirsutum. Next base: position 9,694,846 of record NC_053424.1, on the reverse strand, counting down.
ACTATGTTTGCTTGTTAAAAAAGTCCCTTTACGGTTTGAAATAATTACCAAAAGAGTGGTACAAAAGGTTTAATTCCTTTATGACTTCTCATAATTTCAAAAGAAGTAGCTTTGAAAGTTGTGTTTACTTTTAAAAAAATTGTGATGGTTCTTTTGTGTATCTACTCATTTATGTTGAGGACATGTTGATAGTAGCGAAAGATAAAGGAGAGATAAGAAAGGTCAAAGACCAACTAAGTGAAGAATTTGTTATGAAATATTTGGGACCAGCAAAAAAGATACTTGGTATGAAGATTTTTAGAGATAGAAAAGTAAGTAAATTGTATCTAAGTCAGAAGAGGTACATTGAGAAAGTTCTTTACAGGTTCAATATGCATAGTGCTAAGCCTGTTAGTACTCATTTAGCAGCCTATTTCAGACTTTCATCGGCTTTGTCTCCACAATCAGATGATGAGATTGAGTACATGTCACATGTTCTATACTCTAGTGCAGTGGGACTCTCATGTATGCTATGGTTTGTTCACGCCCAGATTTATCATATGCAGTCAATGCAATTAGCAGATACATGGCGAATCCTGGTAAAAAACATTGGAAAGCAATTAAGTGGGTTTTAAGATACTTACGAGGTACTACTGATGTTTGCTTACAATTTAGAAGAACTAGAGATGGAGTCATTCGGTATGTTGATACTGATTTTGCTTAAGACCTTGATAGAAGAAGATCTCTCACAAGTTATGTCTTTACAATCGGAGGTTGTACAATCAGTTGGAAAGTCATTTTGCAAACTATAGTCACTTTGTCTACCATTGAAGCTGAGTACATGGCGATTACTGAGGCTTGTAAAGAAGCCATTTGGTTGAAGGGACTTTTTAGTGAATTCAATGAAGACCTTCAAATCAGTACAGCATTTTGTGACAGTCAGAGTGCCATCTTCCTTACAAAAGATCAAATGTTTCATAAGAGAACAAAACACATTGATGTTCGGTATCATTTTGTTCGTGATATTATTGCTCGTGGTGATATTGTTGTGAGAAAAATTAGTACTCATGAAAATTCCGCAGATATGATGACTAAGTCACTTCTTATAACCAAGTTTGAGGATTGCATAGACTTGGTTGGTATTCATTGTTGAAGTTAAACCCTTAAGGGGTTTTATAAAAGAGGTGGATAACTTGTTAGTTGAGAGTTTGTGATGAAAAACTTGTTCATTGAGAATTCATGTCAAGGTGGAGATTGTTAGAATTGAGTGATCTGAATCCTTATTTAAATAAAATACAGTGGTAAAATAAAATAAAAGTAAAATCCATATAGAACTACACTTCTTTTATTTTATTTTAGAATAAGATTTTTTAAACCTTATTAAACTTCATTTGATATTGAGTGGAATAAGGTGTTTCAATCTTACTACACTCCTATTAGAATATGGTTTTACAAGCCTATAAATAGACATAGTCTACTCCTCTTGTAATCATTCGAATTCGATATAATAAATTTTCTTCTCCTCTGTCCGTGGTTTTTTTCCCGAAAGGGTTTCCTCGTAAAAATTTATGTGTTCTTTAATTTTTCTTTCTCTTTTCTTTGCGATATATATTGTCATTATCGACATTCTATTTTTTTACACAACCAATAGGAAAAGACCACATATATATAACCTTTATATACCCAATAATTGCACGTTCCCCTCAAGAAAAACAATGTATGTGCCATAATTAGTATTAGCCATTTTTCGGACAATTGCAACATCACAATGATTTGCTTAAAGCCATAACTACATATTTCATTACTAGTATCAACAAACTCAAACATGTTTGCCTTCACCATAGTTAATCAAAATTGAACACCCAACCAACACTTAATTTTTTATAAACTTTCTCCTCTACCAAGTTCTTTACTAAATCCCCTATGAGTAAACAAATGAGATAGTAAGAGCATTTTTTGAGTCGAAGTTTTAACTTGTCAACCATAAGCCCTTTATAATCCCTCAAGAGATAAATTTTTAACACCTCAGGAGATAAATTTTTTTTTATCTCTTAAGGGATCAACTCTTACCCTTTATGAGGTAAAATTCTAATCCATCAAAGGCTAAATTTTTAGTCTTACAGATGATAACTTAATCCATCAAGGGTCATTCCTATATCCCTCTAGGTATTTCAAAATGGGATTATCCATGCATTCTTTAAGGGATGATTTCTTACTATCTCAGAGGATAATTTACCAAAAACCCTTAATGAGCAATAATGAAATTCCCTATAGACTCTTACAGAGGATTGATTGTTAAAATCTACAACAAAAAAATCCCTTCACCTAATAGAATTGAGTCCGTTAAGGGACCTATCAAGCTAAACCGACTTCATTCAAATTTCTTCACAATTCTTTGTATAACGCCACCATCACACCAAATAACTACTTTAGTTTCTTGCACCCTATGAGATTGTGATACAACTAAAGCATCAAATATCAACTTTCTTAGGTCCCCACTAGGTCACTTTATAACCAACCTCATACTTGAGGGGGACATATTATTATACAACAAATATCAAGCCTAAAAAATAAGCACCATATGCAAATATGTTAGATCAACCTAAAAGAAAAGAATGTTCAGAAATGGATAAATGTCATGCAAAGGGCAACTAGTGAGTCCCTATCAAGATTTGATAATAGTACCCACCAAGGATTAGGTAGCAGGATTAATAAGAAAATGGCAAGAACACCATTTCCAGGTAAAGACGTTGACCTCAACCAATCATAAGCAATGAATGGTTAAGCCTTAGGTTTTCATGAACTTTCATGTTGCCTAGGCACCCATGACACCTTTAGTATAAAAGGCTCAAGTATATTCACTCTAAAGTTTGAGCTTACCATTATTCATACTCTACTTAAGCATTTCGTAAACTTTCTTTATTCTTTGTTTCGGGAACCAATTTAATTTTTTTTTTTGTTAAACATGATCTTTTATAATAACAAATTTTGTTATAAAGAATTGTTTGCTTCTCTGATGAATTAATGAGAATCTTTTGTATATATAAGACACTGGGTTGAAAGTGAGTATCTGCTTTGGAGTGTCCCACTCCTTCGATGGAAGGTATTGTCTCTGTGTAGTGGTTGTCTCTCGTACTCCGAGTAGAGCCCAAAATGGTTTATAGAGTTTAGGGAGTGCCTCGGTTGGTAGAGATATAACTTGCAAGCTCACAAGAGAAGTGTTAGTATTGTGTTAAATATTATTTATGCATATTGCGCCTATGAGGGTTCGAACCCCCAAGGCAAAATGATAAAATATTTCCTTGGTAGACCAAGCGCTCCCGTCAAAACTCCTTGAACCCTTTTGGGCTTTCCTAGGAGTAGGAAGACAAAAAATTGAGGCTTAAATCGGGCATAGACACCTCTGAGACAATACCTCTACTGTTCAAGGGTCCAATCACTGCTCAGAGGACGACACTCAAAAGCTTCTCCCAATAAAAGAGTGAACCACCTCAACACAATGTAAATTACATATATTTTAATAATCTCAAAATTTGTTATAATTTTTCATTAACCTTGACAATTTTTCCTTGCACAAGCAATTCCATCAATATTGTATTTGTAGCTTGTATTTTGCTTTAAAAAAAAAAGAATAATGATTTTTCTTTCTAAACAAACTGTAGTCATAGTTTTTTTTTCTTTTTTTTATTTAAGAAAATACTGTAGTTATAGTGGATCCGATTTTTTTAAGAGGTGAAGTCTTGCATGACCCGATTCAATGGCTAATACTTACAAATTTTGTAGTTCCTGATTTTATTCGTCTCCGTAGTAAAAATTTAATAATATTCTTTATAAACAATATTCTTTAAATATAAAGGATAGAAATGTTTATTCCAAATATTTAGTGTTTATATTGAATGTCATTTGGTATTTGACTTTCTTTGAAATAATATAAAATGTTTAAAAAATAACCATAAAAAATATATATAATTTTCATTTATCAAGTAATTTAATTATATTTTGTACTTAATTTCAAATAATATATCAAATAGATTTTATAGTTTAATTTTTTTAAATGAATAATTTAAATTATTTTTTGAATATAAATTTTATAATTTAAATTTATTATTTAATTTTCCTTTTTTTTTCAAATAAAACTTAATATTCATAAAATAATATTTAAAAAAAAAGATAAATCTCAAAATTATACATTAGCTTTGATTTGGTGCAATTTATTGAAGTTTATATGTAGTTTTTAGATTTATTTCTATTTAAAACTACTTTTTTTAAAACTAAATTACTCCATTTAAAACAATGTTCAAATTCTAAAATATATCATTGGACACGTATGACTAGGATTATATAAAATAATATTAATTAGACTAATCAAAAGAAAAATAATTCTATTATGATATTAATGGATAAGATAACAAATATTTAGTGGGGGAGAAGTCTCTCTTTTATATTATTATTATTATTTTTTCTATTTTTGGGTAACAATAATGCATTAATAATTAATGAATAAGTATTATCTAATATATTTTCTGTTTTTAGATTAGCATGCACTTTTTTATTTGCTAGAATTTTATATTTAGGTATAATTAATTGATGTAATGAGACCTTGACAATATTGATAACCGTGACCTTAAGATTTTAATGCTTTAAATTTGATTCTGAGTAACTTTTAAATTTATTCTGACTTAAATTTTAACATGTATGATTTTTTTTCAAAAATAGAATATAATTTTTGTTATGCAGTCCAATATGTGATTTTCTATGCTTAACTATGGTTATAAATTCCAATAGGTATTGTTAATTTATTTTTTTGATTTTGATTTTGTATAATTTTTTTTTAATTCTAACATTCATATATTTTATTTTATTTATGAAATTGAGATTATAACTTTACAAAAAAAATGGGATATTTATTTTTTTTATCTTTCAAAAGAGAAAAAAAATGAAAATATTAATTGTAGTTGAATATAAAAAAGAAGAGAATTGATGGGTACGTGTAATATAAACAAGACAAAGGGGAAGTGGGGGCAAATGATTAGGAAGAAGAAGGGAAGAATAAAAATGGTCATTTTCGGGGCTCTGACTCTGAGAGAAGGGGGGTGGGGTCCAAATGTCCGTGCACGCGCGCACGCCGCGTGGACCCACTCGTTGACTTAAGTATTTCAAAGGTCATATAAAGGAGAAGATGACGTACGCTTTGTTTATTGTAATGTTAATTTAAGGGACTAATCAATTCTTCTTTTCTTAGTCTTCCCTCCCTCTGCCGCCTCTCTACTTCTACCTCCCACTTTCCTCTTTTTTACCTTTTTCTTTTTCTCAACTACATACTTGAGATTAAGTTTTATGGATTAATGGAAATTTTGGTGAGGAGATAAAGAAATCAAGAGAGTAGTGAAATTTTTCAAAAACTTTTTGTTTTCACCATTGGCCATAATTACCATCCTTTTCTAAAAATACAAGTTTTTTTTTTTGCCAAGAACAATATCACTTTACTTCAAAAATGATAAAATTTTATTTTAACCACTTAAGACGATAAATTTTTATTTTAATCATTTTCAAAGATTAAAAATAATAATTTTATTCTCTTAAAAAATTATAATTTCTTAACCCATCACTCTAAACGTCAAGCCTGCTGACTTTAATAAATCACTATCAACAGAGACATCAACATGAATCATTTGAATGAAGTATGGATCCTTGGCTGCCAAAATATCTTGATTGACATATGCACCAACAAAGTCTTAATCCCATCGACAATCAAACAAACCACATGGTTAACATTGAATTTATGGTAGGGAAAAAAAGAGATTTTGGGAATGACCTAAAGATGCCAAATTTTCTTCATGATTAGGACCAAAAAATGAAATTAATATTAGTCAACTGAAATTGGGGTGAACCATTTAGTGACGGCAATGAAAGAAGAAATGACTGCAAAAAGTTAAGGTAAGAATTCTCAACATTTACTACATTCCTGAACTGGAAATGGATTCCTTCACATTCTGTTTAATGCTCAATAAATAATTATTATCATCATTTTTACATTTCCAAGTTTAAATTAATTTGCTTTAAACATTCACTTCGCGTATCCCAACAAACACTTTCTTTCACCATTCCTCAATTCACAAATAACATCCCCATTTTTTAGACTTAGCTCAACCTACTCCCTATTTTTCCCAAGGAGGTTATACGAACACTTTCACCCAATTTGCTGTATATTATCTGCTTTTATTTAAAATTTTAAGAGGAAATTTAATCATCCTTTTGTCTGATTAATATATTTTTTATATTCATTTTACTGTTTGTGAAAATTTAATTTTTCAAAATTTATGGCTACCACTCTGAACAATGTCATATTTAGGATTCAAACCTAAATTTCTCGATCAAATGCAACTCCTAGGGAGAGCACCTCTCTCCCTTGAAAATTTTTTAAGAGAATTTTAATATACAGTCAACTCTCCTCATTTGTTTGTCAAAATTTTGGATGTTATATAGAGGTACATGTATAACAACATTTGAAATCTAGATAATATTAGAATTTTTAAAATTTTAAAATTAATAATAGGGTAAACTACAAAAATAGTCACTTTTGTTTGGCTCAGGTTACATTTTAGTCACTTATGTTTGAAATATTACATTTTAGTCATTTATGTTATTATTCTGTTACGAAGTGATCACTCTTCCGTTAAGTCTCATTATCTTCCTAACAGTAATCCTACGTGCCAGTCCAACTAGATTTTAAGTATATCTGTTATGCTTCATCGGGCTAAATTATGCATTTGATTTACTATTATAATTACGTTCTTCAACCGGGGGAAGGATGACTATCCTTTGTAATATACGTCAATGAAACTTTTTAATATCGTACAATTGTTATTAATACTCGGATTTATAACAAGCCATATGGAATGCTCATACTCACACTAATATATTGTAAAGTTTCATTGACGCATATTTCAAAGGATAGTCATCCTTCCCCTGGTTGAAGAACGTAATTATAATAGTAAATCAAATGCATAATTTGGCCGGATGAAGTATGTATTAACAGATATATTTAAAATCTAGTTGGCACTTAAAATCTAGTTGGACTGCCATGTAGGATTACCGTTAGGGAGATAACGGAACTTAACGGAAGAGTGATCACTTTGTAACAAAATAATAACATAAGTGACTAAAACATGACATTTCAAACATAAGTGACTAAAATGTAACCTGAGGCAAACAAAAACGACTGTTTTTATAGTTTACCCTTAATAATATTATTAATTAGTGAGGGTTAGATTGGATATTTAATTAAATTTATAAAATATTTTCATTTAATAAATTATGATTAATATATTTTTATATAAAATTCAAAAATTTTATATAAATAATATCTTAACTAAAATTTATTATTTTCTTTTCAGTTATTAATATAATTAATTTTACTAAAATTTAAAACAAATAGATCTTATAGAAAACAAATTTAGTAAATGGTGTACTTCATACTTTATATTATAGGGTAAAAATAAAACATAAAAAAAAAACAGCTCTACAACAAACTTAGTCATTATAATGAAATATTATTAAAAAAAGGATTGATTGTTAATTGCAAAAATTTAAATCTGTTCTTTAAGAATAAAGTTTTCATTTTAATTATTTCATTTCATAACATTATTCTAATTTAAAATAAGTTAAAATAATAAATAGATGAAAATTTTTAAATTAAGAGGGTTGATAATAGTGTTAAATTAAAAAACATGTAAACTTTTCAACCAAATGCAACATGTGTGTTCTCTTTTTCTAGCCTATTACATATATTTTCCAATGTGTATTAGAGTATATAATAGAATGAGTGTAATATAAAATATGCTATAAATTGGCTCCTCCAAGGTGGGATTTAGTTGTTATACTAATTAAACTAATTATAATCACTTTTTGCTCTAATTTATTTTAAAACAACAAACTTATAATTGCACTTCTTAGATTTGATCCTACAATCTCAAGACAAAGACATTTGATGAATTTGGGTTAAGGATAATAACTACTCATCTACTTTTTATTTGTTTGAATCATAAATAAGACAATTTTATTAAATCTAAAAATTCTACAAGACTGGGTTTTAGATAAATATATATATATACCATATTTTATGGTTTGTTTGTGCATATGTTGTTGGTTTTCAGACTTCTAATTAGTATTTGTTTGAATGGTAGCTAAAAACATATTGATTCCAAATTTTATGAGATTGAAATAAAATTTAGGTCTTAACCCAATTAAAATTAAATCATGAGCTATGATTTCATCACCATATCTTTTTTTTTTCTTTTTAATTTTATTGTTGTATTGGAATATCATTTATAATGTATTTATTAAAATGAAACTATTTACTTTCTAAGAAAATTACCCACTTCTTTAAAAAAAAACTACACGCTAATTAATTAAACTACTTATTTAACTTTTCATCATTTTAAATTACTTTTTTCTAAAATATAAAATATATATGAAATATTGTGTTTTTCCCCTAATATTTTTAACATAAATAAAATTATTATTTAATATACGAATGATGTTATTTTCCAATCCTACTTATAAAATTTAAAAACTCTATCTTTACTATATCAATTAATTACCCAAAAGAATAAGGTTTTCATGCAAACTATGAATCGATCCAATAGAGAAGTTGATAAGGTGACAATCTCATTCACACGTCAAGCATTTTATAATATTAAAATAATATTTTATTTATTTATGAAATTAATTTGATTTTATGGTTTAATTTTTGGAACAAATTTTATTTAACTTTAAAATCAATTTTTATTTATTTCTTTACATTATTATAAATGGATGTCTCGTTTTTTGCGTCTCTTTTGTATAGTTTGTAAGCTTTTAACATTTGGTGTACCATTTTATTTTTTCCACATGTTTTTTTTTATTAGTTTTGTGAAAAGTTAAATTATTATAGAATGAAAATCATTGTAATTTTAACTATCAAAGGTTTTAAAAATAAACATATATATATTATTGTGTTTTAATTTTTTAATTATGTTTTTGTGAAATGTTATAATTTTTTAAATATTAAAAAACAATTTAATTAATACATATAGTTAATTAGTATATATATAAACACCATTCTAATTTTTTAAAAATTCAAAATATAATATATATAATTACAATATCATATATTAGTAATGTTATATTTTAAAAGTTAAATATAAGTAATGTTAAAATCAAATAGTGGGTGTCTATAATTAGCTCAACTTCGTGTTTTCCTTTAGAAGTCATCTTTGGCATGAATTAATTGTGCAAATTAAGCAGACCCTACATATAAAGTAATGAAAAAAACACTTTGAAAAAGGAGAGAAAATCAAAATTCCTATATATAACAAAAAATGACTATGCACCATATATATATATATATTAAAATCAATTTCAAAACTTTAACAGAAAGTTAATAAAGCATCTAAAATATTAAATCCAAAACAGAAGGGAAAAAAAATTCAATTTCAAAATGACCTTTCCCCTTGTCTTATCACCCCTAGAAATGTCAACCACATCCTGGTTACTTGTTTCACTATAGTACTGCCAATTAAGCTGTTTAATCCTTTGGCTGCTTTGGGTGTGTATGTTTGTGTGGTTATATATATATATAACCTGAGATGCAGCATTTCTATCATTTTATTCAACCATAAAACCCCCCTCAAACAAGCCTCTCCATCAAACAGGTCCTTCACCATAGCAACTGTAAGGCAGCAGCTGAGTTTTATAGCCATGGCAGATGAGTTTAATACAGGAACTAATTGGTGGGATTCATCAAGGACAGCTGGTTCATCTTCTTCATCTTCAGGGCTTAATAACAGCTTTGGTTGGGCAACTGAAATGGTTGATATCAAAGCAGCAAGGTCTCCAATGGATTCGGTCTCATCAGTTTCAGGCAGTTCAGTTGTTTTCCATGATAACCCAAAGCTTCAAGTTGGACTCGGACCTGATCATCATCATCATCATCACCACCATCATCATCCACCTAGTGATTTACAAATGATGGGTTTAGGACTTCCTTCTCAAGCCATGGATTGGAACCAAGCTTTGCTGTAAGTACTTAAAATATACTTTGATATGTTTATATGTTTATTGTCGGTTTAAAGTTTTAATTTTTGTTATGTTCTTTTGTAGTCTTAACAGGCGTGGGGATAAGAGTGAGGTTAGTTTCAGGTCGATGCTTCAAGATCATAACTTGAATGCTTCAAATGCAAACTATCAGCATCAACAGCGAGAAACAGGTGGGATTGGATCGTCTCAACTTCATTGGAGAGACAAGATGTTTACTGGGGATGCCGGGTTAAAGCAAATCGGGAGAGGGTTTTCACTGGATCAATCTCAGTTCAGTCCCCATGGAAGTTCCAGTGATAGCACTGTGACTTGCCAGAGCTTGCCTTCTAGTTTCCAGATGGATTCTTCTACAGCTTTGTATGGGAGTCCCTCAACCATTCTGCAAGGGCTATTGGGGTCAGAAAATCAACCACAACAACAACAACAACAATCCTCTTATGAGAATCGTTCAATGAATTACCAATATGGAGCAGCCGCCCCTACAAGTTATGGAATGAACACTAATGATCAATTGTTGCCTAATGCTTTGTCCAAAGTCCCACAATTCTTAAGAAGTTCACCTCCAAAACAACAACTCCATGGTCAGTTACATTTCTCAAACAATGCTCCGTTTTGGAATCCCTCTGCAGCAGCAGCAGCTTCCATGACTGATCATGTTAGGCCTGGGTTTTTCCCCTCATTGCAAACCCAATTTCAAACAGGAACTTTCGATGAAAAACCAAAGGTGAACCCCCCTCCACGAAAAAAAAAAAAGTGGATTGAAGAATCTTTTACTTCCATTTTATTTCTATATTAGGGTTTGGAATATATGTGTAGTTAGAATTTTTATTTATTTAATTTTCATATGTCAGCAGAATATATCCGAAGTTCGGGAGACGAGCACTGTGGTGAAGAAAAGTGGAAACGAACCCGCTTCTACTAAAAGGCCTCGAAATGAAACCCCATCAACGATGCCAGCTTTTAAGGTACCATCACTTTGATAAAACTTTTCACAACAGGATTTTTTTTTTTGAATTTGTTTTATATGATTCGATAGAAATATAAATGAGAATTTCATTCAATAGCTTTGATTGATCATAGGTGAGAAAAGAGAAGATGGGGGACAGAATCACTGCACTCCAACAATTGGTTTCACCTTTCGGAAAAGTGAGTTTTCTCTTCATCTTTTCTTTTTTTACTGTTCGTCAGTCTTCAGAGAAATCAAATTAAATGAATTTTTCTTAATTATTTATTTGTAGACGGATACAGCCTCAGTGCTATCTGAAGCCATCGAATACATTAAATTCCTCCATGCACAAGTCAGTGTAAGTTCCATGAACACCCCCACCTAGTATTCCCTTTTATGCAAATCATAAAAATATTAACAGTGTTGTGATAAGGTTTTGCGTTTTTCCTATAGCAGGTTTTAAGTACCCCATACATGAAAAATGAAGCCACCATACAACATCCTCAACAGGTACTATTAATATATTATTAATACAACATTTCTCTTGGTGTTATTGGTATAGAGTTGATATCTCATAATCTTTAATGGCAGAATCCTGAGAAGTCCAAGGACCCAGCAGAAGGACCTAAACAAGATCTAAGAAGTCGAGGACTATGCCTAGTGCCAGTCTCCAGCACATTCCCATTGACAAATGAGTCGCCTGTGGATTTCTGGACACCAACATTTGGAGGAACTTTCAGGTAGATGACTGAAATGGTGGGGGAAAAAAAAGGGGGTCCATAGATATTATATGTAAATGGAACAGATTCTCTGCAAACTATAGTGTATATTCTTATCAGGAAAATCAAAACCCTAGATACAAGTTGTTGGAGGGATGATAATTGATAAGGATGAAATTGGAAAGAAGTCCAGACTCCAAGAAGGGAAAATTGAAAGGAAAATTAGAAGATAGAAAGGGAAGAGGACTCTTCAAAGAAGAGGGGGCAATAGCAAGGTTCCAACAACAGGCAAAATGATGCAAGGATTTGGGCATTGTTGAAGGGGACCATATGAGATATAAACTGATATTAATTTGTTTTTGTAATAATTGAAGAATAATTATTGTGAGATGAGAGGTTATTTTATTGGATTAGGAATATTAATTCAGAATTAAACAATAGTTGCTGATTTTAGAGGGCAAAAAAAAAAGAAAGAAATAATTTAGAAAGAAAAATTGAACCCTTTGTTCCTTTATTTATTTATTTATAATTTTAAAATTAATTTTGTGTTTACCAACATTGTGAATAGAGGTGCCACTACTACCTTTAATTTAACAAGTAAAAAAGAAAAGAGAAAAGAATAATTGAAATGTTGAATTATAAAGAAATGTGGGGGAAATGTGAATTGATTGGAAATCTCACTTTTGATTTTGTTATTTGTTTGGAATATGTTAGTGGAAGTCAGAAGGTGGCCCACTCCAGCTCCTCCTCTCTTTCACCCTTTATTTTATTTATTTTCATTCCTTCAATTTTATAATATAATAACACAGTAATAGCATCAAGGTGTATATATAAGAGAATTGGAGGAATGTATGTAAAAATACTATCAGTTCATGCTTTTTGCTTTTCAATTGAGTGGTCACATTGAAGAGCTTCCATTGGAAGGTAAAGAAAAAACACTTTATTATTTATATATCCTAGATAATAATGCTTTCTTGTGAAAAAATATCCTAGATAATAATTAGTATATGTGGCCTTCCCACCTCCTCTTCATCAAAACTACTTTTTTTTTTTTTAAGATTATGACTATAGTATCATATTAATATTACAATACTTTATAAAAAATTAATCAAATTCATAATAAATACATGAATATAAAATGTTAATTTTTGCTAATGCAAATTGTTAAAATACTGATTTTTAAGTAAGTTAACTTTTTAATTATGAAAAATTAAAATAGTATTTATAAAAGAAAAGTGAGATAGAACTGATTAACAGTTAAGTTATATTTCATCAATTATTGATTGAGTTGGATTAATTTATGTAAAATGAGGATGGCTTTAACATTCACAAAATCATTAATACATCTATTATTTATGTTTGTGGTTTACCAAGTTCACTTCTTTTGCATTTTAAAATGAGGTAGCATATGGATAAATTTTTTTTAATTGGTATTTAATACATATGAAATTTATTTATAAATATTAATTAAATAAATTTTAAATATAAAATATTTATCTTCACAGATATAAATATTTATCACCCAAACACCATCGCATACAACATCCTAAAATTATTTACTAATTAGAAAATAACATGAATGCTAGTTTTATTTTAATATTTTAATCATGCATTGATTAGAGAAGACTCTCATAACCTACCCTTACCTTATAAATAAGTGTAAATTTCATCACTAATTTCATAAGCTTTCTAGAATAACTTATTATTTAAAACATTTATAACCATATATAATAACTTATTATTTAAAACATTTATAACCATATATATATATATATAAGAGAGAAATAATAATATTTCAATTGATTTAGAAATAACTTAAAACTACAATTTATTTTATTTTTTTCATTCTCAATTAATTTAAATAAGTGATTCTTTTTTATTAAAAAATTAAAAAAAAAGTTAATTTTAATTCCATGTTGACTAGAGAATATTCTCATAGCACACTTTTCAATTATTTTATTTCTACATTGACTATGAAATACTCTTATAGCTCACTTCTTCATTATTTTATTAAAAATTAATTTTAATCCCTTAAAAAGTTAATTTTCACCTCACATTGATGGGAGAATTCTCCCATACATTTACCCTATAAGTAAGTGTAATTTCTTCGCAATTTTCATTAAAATTTAAATTTAATCTCACATTGATTAGAGAATACACTTGTAGCTCGCTTCTTCACTACTTTCATTCAAAAGTTAATTTTTATTCTACATTGACTAGAGAATACTCCCATAGCTCATTTCTACACTATTTTCACTAAAAGTTAATTTTAATCTCACATTGGCTAAAGAACACTCCTATACTCACACTTACACTATAAATAATTGTCAATTTCTTCGCTATTTTTATTAAAAAATTAATTTTAATCTCATATAATTAAATCATAAAATATTTAAAATATATTACCTTTTAAAAACTTAAGTATATTTTTTAACTATTGTTTCATCAATAATTTTTAATTAATATGTCATTATTTAAATAATAACAATTTTATAACTTCAGTTTATTATTCGAATAAGATATACCGACCAATACATTTGAAGGCTAAGCATCTAAACATCTTTTCTCACAAGTTCAAAATAAAATATATAGCATGAATGCTTTAAAACTCAATAAAAGCACCATGAAGGCCCTTGTATTAAGAGATAGATTGTATTTTATTTAATTTATTCCAAAAATGAACAAATTAGTCTATAGACGTTAAATCAAATAGCAAACTAGTCATTTCAGTTAAAATTTCTATCTATTTCTATTGTTAAAAATTGGCGTAGCTGATCGAATAACTAAGCAAGTACACGTAGCGTGTCCCATATACTTCATGTCGACATACATGAACCAGTTTTTAACAATAGAAATGAAAAAAAAAACTTTTAACAGAAAGACTAATTTACTTTTTAATCTAATGTATAATGATTATTTTATTCATTTTTTTAGTAAAGAAAACAAAATGTAATCTAACTCTTAATATAAGAGTCTCTATAATACTTTTACTCGATAAAACTATTTTTGAGTATTATTATCACATTTTCAAACATTTATAAATAAAGTTAATTGAAACCTTTGTAAATATATGGGTAGAATTACTTGGCTACGTATGAATTGGGTGTATTTTTTATATTTAAATTTGTATAGCTTGGGAAAGAAAATCTTTGGGTTACCTCATGATTAACAAATCTAATTAAAAATTTCCAAGAAAACCCTACCATTTATAGGACCAAAAAAGAAGAAAGCTTGACATATATAACAAACTAATCATGAAGAACTTTATGAGATTCTACAATCTAATAATCTTCTTTTGTACTCTTTCTTTTTCTTCAAAGTAAAGAATAAAATGCACTAAGAATGTAAATATATAATCTCAAAAAAACTAAATAAATTATTTATATTATATCTTTACTCCTACTCTAGTTGGCCTCAACTTTTGCACCCATTGGCTACAAAAGAGCTTTGTAAACATATCTTGTACAGTTCCTTGGGATCAGTATTCTTTGATGATCAATTCACTTTATAAAGTTGAAAAATTAAAATTTCAACTAACATTAACTTTAGTGAACAATGACAATAATATTATATGTACCAGAATGAAAGAATCTAGGCATTGATCATTGCTCATCTCATAGTCTTCCATGTGATCCCCAAGATTTCTTAGGTTTACTTTTAGTAGTCTATATTTGTCATATCTCTTTAACAAGTTTTCATTTTTGTTTCCAACTCTTTTGTTTTTTGGGGGCCTAATATGTCAATTAGTATTCTTTATTTAAGTCTTTATTCATTAAAACCCTTAATGGAAATATACAAAAATGTGAGAATCTTGTTTTTATCTTCAAATCTCTTGAATAATACCTTAATAGTTAAATTTAAGTGAAAGAAAGGATCAAATTGACAAAATATACTAAATTTATCATTATGGCTAAAAAAAATTTTTTTTAGTCTTTCATAAGAATTTATGGAGTCTTTTTTTTTTTTTTGCATACATGAAGAATTAGTTCTTTGTTTTACTCGTTGGATAAAGCTATCCGTTTTACGTTAGGTCTCCTAAAAAATTAGAAATCAAGCTAATTGATAAGTATTTATCTATAATGTACCTAATAACTAATCATTCGCATTATGTAGGCCCATTAAGGGGGTAGACGCTGGCCACAAGTTTTAAAACTATTCCATTGAACCTTCAACCACTAGTTAAGTTAGGAGAGACTCTTATCATCTCACCTAACTCCCGTGGTTATATTGTTGTTTCACTTTACTCATTGATAAAGAATGATATAGGCTAGATTTAAATTTAAAATGCTTGGAATTGATGAAAGAGGAGTCATAAAATGTAAGCCCCACTATTAAAATTTAATTCCAAGCATTTTATATTTGAGCTGTCCAAATTTAATGTTAATTAGTTAGGGCTTTTGATATGATATAATATCCCTTCCTACTACAATAATTAAGCTATTTTTCCAGAGTATTTATGCCACTTGAAAGCTAAAATATTTTATGTTAAACCCATCATTTTGGAACATAATTCATTTCATCAAAAAAGAAGAAGTAACTTGTCTTCAAAGCTCCCTTACATATACTTTTTATTTCTCATCATTTTTTGTTTTCTTTTCTCCTCATTGTTTTATATTGAATTTATATCTAATATTCATTTTCAAATTCGAATAATTTAGTTTATAAAATTTAAGTAACTTTTAGCCATCGGTGAATCTCCTTCACCCGAAATAATCATTTGTTTAATGTTTAGATTAGTTACTAAAGTTCGAAGGTTTTTTTGAGACTGTTAAACTACATGAAAGAGAAATATCTACATTTTGAATCAGGTCAAATCTACATTTTGAATCAGGTCAAATCTAAATAAACAAAATGTTTGTTGACATGAGATCCAAGTTTAATACAAATTTGATCCTTCTTGAACTATAAATATCTTTAGTACAGATGAAACAAAAAAAAATTAAAATCAAAATTAAATTATAAATTTTAGGGCCAAAACACCAAATTTATCATTTTGTTGGCTATAACTTGTTAGGTTATTTAGTGTATGAACATAAGAAGACTTAATTCATACATAAATATTAAAATGATTTGGCATAACTTAATAATAATCAGTACAAAATTAAAATTAAAATGATGAGTTCTTGTTTCTTATTTTTCTAAATAAAAAATTACTTAAAATAAGTTAAAAAAATTTCCTCCCATTTCGTGACAAAGTGAAAGTAATTCATTACTAATACATGTATTACGACATGTTAAAAAATAATACCCAATCAAATAAAACAAATTCATGTATTAAGATGTGTTGGAAAATAATATTCCACTAAAATGAAGCAACAAATATGAAAGGTTTAAAAAGCAATTTTATCAAACCTTTGCCTATGCGGTCCTCTAGAATAAATTCGATAATATATATATTGGGGATCCATTAATATAAATAACGAACAAGAAGAATAAAGAAAATTGAACACATAAATATTTACATAGATAACCCTCAATTTAGTGTATAAAAAATCATGAGTAAAAGAGACTTCACAAATGAGAAGAAAATAATTTGAAAAGTACAAGATAGAAATAATAAAAAAACAAACCCTGAACTCAAAATACAAAGTCCTCTGAAACATAAAATTCTCTTAAAGCTCTGTTAAAGTTATTTCTTAATCGTGTTATGTTGTATTTTTTATCAACATTTCTAGAGTTACTAAGGCCCTTTTATAGGCTAAATTTAAAGGTCAAATATGATTAAAATGTCTTAGATTAATCAAAGTTCGATTAAAAAGAATAATCAAAGCTTAATTGAGAGAAAAAATTCAATTTATGTGAGAATACATCGTGACGTCGTATGTCACTTCGTCGAAACGCCGACTCTGTTCCGTCCAAAATGCAAATAGTGTGCGTATACCTAAATAGTAGGTTTCTATCGGTCATCAAAATTTGATAATTCTGAAGCAGAAAGAAAATGTTAGGTGGATATAGGTATTTTTAAGTAGGGAAATTGGTGGACATCTCTATCGGTTTGGTCTTACAAAAGCTCCCCACAGCCATTTACATAAGGGTCCCTAAAAAAGGCAACCACTTGTAATAGCATAAAAAGTGGGGAATATAATTGAACATTGCCATTCCAACTCAAGGACCCAAACAAAACAAAAGCCTATGTTAATACACAATTTGACATTTAATAAATCACCAAACTTACCATAAATCAGAAACCAATGTAAGGTGTAACACACGTACAAGCATGTACCGGGACATGAATTATTGCTTTCTTTTCATATTTGTAAAATATAGAGAACTGAAATTCTAGAAAGTAAAAAATCAAAAGGACAAATTGTGGTTTTCTTGTAGTAATTTGAAATCAGGCAGCTGTCTTGAGTTTCTTTGTGATTCCGGCAATGTACTTCCCTTGGTGGAAAGCTTGCGCGAACTCAAGTTCGGATGGCATTCTTGTTCCGTCCCCAGCATAGGTTCCTGCACCGTAAGGGCTTCCACCCTTCACTTGCTCCATCTCAAACATGCCAGCACCAAAGCTGTATCCGATGGGAACAAAAATCATCCCGTGGTGAACAAGCTGAGTGATTGCAGTCAACCTGTGATTAATTTGGAAAAGATACAAGTTAGGTTTTCATAGCTGTTCCATTTAATATTTGGTTGTCGTAAGTCTATCATATGATGCTGATATAAGAACTTACGGTGTAGTTTCTTGTCCGCCACCTTGAGATCCAGTGCTATAGAATATCCCAGCAGGTTTTCCAGCAAGTTGCTGAGTTCTCCATAGACCACCAGTTGCATCCATAAATGCTTTGAATTGGGCAGACATCATGCCAAATCTTGTTGGGAAGCCAAAAATAAACCCATCAGCCTCAGGAAGGTCATGTGGTGTAATGATCGGTACATCACTTTTTGGTGGTGCACTCATCTTTCCAAGAATCTCATCTGACAGAGTCTCAGGGACCTGTACCAAATGTATGCCACAGTTACTTCATTTACTTTATCAATTCTATGAATGTTGCCTAACAAATAAATCTTGTGAAGCTTCTTATCTATATATATATTTGCAACAGCAGAGCTTTACAAAACTTGGTTAAACAAATGGAAGGCAACGAATCAAATCAAGGAGGTTCAATGCAACAACAAAGCATATTTGTAAAGATTTCATCAATAAAGAATATCAAACCAAGAAACCACAAGATGTTCAAATAACTAATGGGCAATAAGATATGGGATAGCTGATTAAGATCTCTTATAGGGAAAATGGTCAAGGGTTCTCAAAAGGAGACAGCAAAATGACAAACTTTTAAAAAGCACTAATTAAGTAAAATATAGCTTGATGGAGAAGAACAGAAGCATTAGAAAAGGAGGCTGGGGAAAATATATACATTGCAATCGAGTATGAAACAGATGAGACCAAAGCCTAGTTAATGACTTGTGACCAGACATTCTAAACAATTTACCAACCTTGAAACCTTTGGAGAATAGGACCAATAGATTGCATTTTAAAATCTCTTTTCACCTTCCTTATCCATAAATAAACTGTTCATTGCTTTTAGGTTATCGAGACTACTATAAAGAAAGCAGGTATTTCAACCACAGCAGCATGCTACAAATTATTACCTGCCATAGTTTCGCTTCAACACCTTCAACAGATGCCGCCCCTTTCTTTATCTCCTCTGCTAGTTTTTCCACATGTCCATACATGGAATAGTATCTATAACATCAGCGAGAAGTTTTGATCAAAAATTATTTAAAAAAGAAGGAACAAAAGACGTTCCAATAAAAAGAGACACTATATTTGCAAAAGGATTAAGCATAACCGAGGCTAAGAGAAAAGTATTCTAATGAAAATAATAAATACAAAAAAGAACTTGATTGAACCAAGAAATATAATAATTGAAACCAATGTATGTTTCCAGGTAATAAAAAGGACATAGCAGTTTTCACGAATTATATTATACATTATGGTCATGAAATTTTGGCTCGACAATGAGTCATTAGGCTATCATCAAAAAATAGTATGGTCAAAAAGTTTAACTAAATTTAAGACACAACTGGACCACTTAGTTTGATTCACACGACAAACTGCCAATCACAACATCATACAACTTTGTGCAATCATGATGAACAAGCTACAATAAACCACCAATCAGCAAGTGTTGAAGTCTAAGTTAAAATCACACAAAAGCTATATCACAGTTCAACATTTAGTGTGCTGGCTCATAAAACTCAATTTTGATAACTATTTTAAGGAAAAATGGAGATACACTAGACCATCAATCATGGGCAGATACATGACCCAAAGAGTAGGGGAGCTTGAAGATCAATGCCAGGATAAATTTGTGGCAGAGGAAAATTCTAGAAAGGGACATATAAGGGGTCAGAAAACAGAAAAACTATGAACCAACCAAAAATTGTCTGCCCATCTTACCATACATCAGTATTCATCTACAATAACACAGGGCAAAGGGTTCTAAGGTGAAAGCTGCCACAAACTAGGATATCAGAATAAAACCAAAAAAATTAAGCAACCAGTATTAAACTAGCAGATTGAGTGCATAATGACAACTGAATAGTATATAACTAATCACCCCTGAAGAGAGCATGCTATGCCATACATGATACCTTGTTACAAGGGAGAATAGTTTCGGTCATTTCTATAATAAACTAATGTCAGATGTCGCTTGCAGATGGTGCCAAGAAATTTATCTTATGTCAATACCTACAGATGTCATTGCTTTTGAATTCCAAGAATGCATATGAGTACAGAATAAGCATACAACAAAAGCATCCAGAGATATCCAAAGTGCATACAATCTATAGTAATATAGTAATTCAATAACATGCCAAATGTAAGTCTAATATATGGTCATACTAAAAAACATTGCTAATGGTATACGATTTTGTAATTCAAAACAATAATGATGGAATCTAATGTCCTTAGCCCCACCATTCAGAATCTCAGATAGGTTTAGTTTCTTAAGAACT
Source organism: Gossypium hirsutum (assembly GCF_007990345.1). Classification (NCBI taxonomy): domain Eukaryota; kingdom Viridiplantae; phylum Streptophyta; class Magnoliopsida; order Malvales; family Malvaceae; genus Gossypium; species Gossypium hirsutum. The sequence continues at coordinate 9,674,164 of NC_053424.1, read as the reverse complement.
TGCTCTGGCCCCAAATAAAATAAATTGCTGACTCCACTTGAGCCCTGTTTAAACTTGCTCTTGGAGGAACCTCACAAACAAGTACAGATAAGGACAGTAGCAACTGCAACTAAGTGACATTGACTCAAGTATATATATAGGGAATAGTTGTGAGGACATTCTTGATTCATCTAAAACTCAAAAATATGTCGGCAAATACAGAACTAGATCCCCACTCCCACCCCCCTAAAACCGACAACCTGTCTCCATATTATTGTTCAACAAATTCAGTTCCTTACACAGGTTATGTCTTAGTTACCACGTCGTCTCAGAGAGCAGTACAAAAATCGCTAGTTAATGCATAATGCAAACGTAGTTTCATCTTTAATACAGATACTAGCAGACATTTAAGAAAAAAAAAACAATTAATCCGACAGCATAATAATTTTAGAAGCTAAATCTCCAACTAGAACAATAAAACATAGCCTTTCTCAACCCAAATCTATATGCAACATGTAAGTTTTCCAACAAATAGCAAACAATTAAATCATGGTTTAATAAAATATGCAAAACAGATCCAGTTAAGAGTTCATGGTTTACTGACTAAAAAACTGTCCTTGATAGGCTCATTTCCTTTTCTACTTCCTAATCAGTTTTCCCATGTATCAATTCAAACAAACATAACCAAATTGAACACAGCTTTAATCTGATTGACCTTTTTGATTGTGCCTCCTAAAATAGCCAAATTAATCCCATTACCAACAAAAATTAGATGAAAAAGAATCTGAAACTACTGACATCGTAACGTCTATGGTTATTTCTTAACTAATTGACTCCAAAATCAACAGACGATAAACAAAAACCAATTGATATTGCATTTCTCCGGTATCCAACTTGAAATTAATTTCAAACTCAAATGATTAAAAATCGCATTTTTCCAGCTCCAGAAATTATACTTTGGGGAACTAAATCTTACTCTAATTATTGTAAGATTAATTGAAATTCCAAACTTTCCGTTAAATTATAAATACAGAAAAGAAAAACCGAGTTCAGCAGAATCAACTCAAAGCAATAAACTAATTTAAAAAATTAAATCAAAAGAAAGCTAAAAAAAGGGAAAAAAATCACAAATCTCAACTCAACTGAAGTAATAAAAAAATCAATCAAGCATCACAATCAAACAGCATTTCAAACCCCACACCCCCCCCCCCAAAAAAAAACAAATAATTTTTTTTCAAAATTTAAGAAGAGGGAAATAGAATTAAACTACATACACAATATACACTTTGGTTGCCATCGATGAATTCCTCAGAAAATTATGACAAGAAAATTCCCTTTTGTTTGAAGTTTGGTTTTGTTTTGTTTTTTTTTTTTTTTTTGCTTTTTAATCAGAAAAGAATGGTTGCAGAATGTGGGAAAATGGAGGAGGCCGAAAGCTGTATTTATAGTTGATTGCAGGGTTTAATGTAAAGGGTGTTTAATTAGTTAGTAAAATTGAGATTAAGGAAACGGTGGCGTACGTAAGGGGTTTTAAATGGGGTTGGTGGTTGATTTTAAAAACAATTATGAAATTTAATGATGAGATGTTGTTGTCACGCTCATCATCATGCGGGTCGTTACACATAATAAATTTAATGCTTCCTTTATTACTTTTTATTAAATTTGTTGACTAAAACTTATTTATACCTTTTTTGTTTTATATTTTTAACTGTTCTTTAGGTCTAATTATGGCCTCAGTCTTTCTATTTTTGAACTTTTTAATTTTAATTTTTTAAATTGGCCATTTAAATATTCAAATTTAATGTAAATACAATGATAATATTATTAATTGAACTTCAATTTTTTTTAATTAGATAAGTAGAGGGAGAATTATATATAGAGCGATTGAATTTGAAAATCCAAAACATATAGGGAGTGAGGGCATAGTTAAACTTTTTTTTGTAACGAATTTAATTGTTTATAAAATTTAAAGAAACGGTTTGGTAGATGATTTAATTTGTAAAAATGTTAGTCAAGGTTTGATTAATGGGAAAAAAATACAAAGGATATTGGTACAAATGAAAAGATTTGTGTTAAGTAAATGGGGGGACAAAAAGATGGGTGTTTTAATTGCAATGGGTGAAAATGAATTATTATTTGTTTTTTTAGATTATTGGAATTTGGGGTCCAATAGAAAAAGAAAAAGGATGAAATTGAAGAAGAGGTGGGTTAATTAGTGGCATACCAAAATCGAACTAATGCTTGCCTGACAAATATGGGATGACGTCTCCCATGCTACATGCTGATCCATTTTTAGTTGAATGCCCCACTTTGAATATAGGGTTTAGGCTTAATTCCTCTTTTCATCCTTGTATTAGAGTTAAATTATCATTTTAGTGTTTGCACTAACTTTTTTATCAGTTTACTGCTAATACTATCATTCTGTGATTTCCTTGCCTAATCCAAATTTCCGTTAAAAATATAGAAAAAAAAAATTAAGTCTAAAATTCCAAACTACTGAATTTTTTATAAAATTATTTTGATGTTCTGGATGCTTATAAATTATAAAATTATTTTTTATTTCAAAATCTAGAAAAAATTATTTCATTTTCCAAATAATATTACATTACTAATCATCGATCTGACAATTCATGTTGTCTCAAGCTTCTTTTATCACAACCTTGAAATCACCTTCTATTTCAACAAACCGAAACCCATCTCTTGAGCAAATCTAATTGCTTGAGTGCTGACTAAAGCTTCTGCTATTAAACCGGCTCTATAGACAAACTTTTCCCATAATAAGTCCATCACTTTTCCTTTTCACAATGCCCATACTTGATTTAAAGCGGAAAAGCATTGAAAACCAGACAAAGAGTTGAAAAAAAAGAAGAGAATTTAAACATATTTTTTTTAATACTTTTAAAAATTTAAAAGCAATTGAAATATGGTTTTTACATTTGTAGAGGAATAGGAAATTAATTTAAAATATATAATTAATATATTTAAAAATACATATTTTATTTTTTTAAAAATATAACATTAAAAGTAAATGAATTTTAAAAATGGATTTTTAAATAACTTTTCATTCCTTTTCATTTTTTTTTTAAAAATAACATAAATTATAAACATTTTAAATATAAAATTAATTCATGTTTAAAACTAATTTTAAATGCTGACTAATAAAACTAAAAAGTACATTAAAAATTTAATTAAATATTAAAAATTATTATAAAAAAGCATATGGAGATATATATGAGGACAAATATGTTTTTGAATTTTACTTCACATTACGTTTTAGTCACTCAATTTTTAAGACTTGTGTAACAGCCATTAATATTATTAAATTGTTATATTTTAGTTACTCATCCGTTATTTCCCGTTAAAATAAACATTATATTTATCTAATTTGATCAACTAGAATGCATATAAAAATATATACTTATCCTATAAAACGAGTATTGGAAAATGTATATAATTTTTTTAAATAAATCCTTTTAAATTTTTATTTTTATTAGTATAGAGACAAAATAACGATATTAAAAGTTTTGGTATATGTTTCAAGTAGTATTTTGATCTCTCAAAAATTATATAAGTTTCACCTAATTCTTTCAAAATTTTTAAAATAAAAAATTTATATAATAATAAAATTATTCTTTTAACTTCAAATTTATAATTTAATTTTGATATCTCCTAAAATAATTTTTTTGACTTTATACTTGATTATTACTAATAGTAAAATGGGTTTAGCTATCATTTTAATTGAATATGCGTTTTGTTTCTGAAATATTTTCTATTTTCATTTTTAATTATAGAACACAGTTTTTTATATTTTTATTTAAAAAAAAACACGATAAGTAAATAAAAATAAAATTTTGTATTCAATAATGAAAACATGGAATATGTTTGGCACCTGTTTTTTTTTAATAATAAAAACATGAAAAATAAAATAACATTTATATGGATTTCAAGCAATGTATAAAATTTAATATTTGAAAAACTATTATTTTTTCTTTTTTTCTGTATTTATATGAGTTTGAACTAACATCAATTTGTTTAAAGTTAAAAACTTTTATTTTTGCCATTTTTTATAATTGTGAGAGAGGAATGAGGTTACTTGAAATCAAACCCAAACTCTTATACCTACAACATACTATTAGTGCTACTGGGTCAACAATTTTTTAATGGTTTTTAATTTTCACATAATTTCATTTACCTTCAACCAAACACGATTTCTTGAAACTAAACGGAATCTTAATTTTTCATTTAAATTTAAGTAACTATTTTCGTAATAAAAGTTTAGGAGACGTAAAGCTACCTCAATTTTGGGGTTATAGTATGCCACCGACTTCATAAAGAATTGAAAATGGTACTTACAAAATACTTGTAACACCCCAAAAATCATAGTATTAGAATTAAATTAGAATTAATAAAACCATTAAGAAAGGAGGTTTAGTCTAAGTGGCAGAGAGCTTAGTAAATTTCTTAGAAAGTTAAGGTTCTAACCTCACTCTTTTAGTTTTCCTCTTTTATTTTTCAGCTAGAAACAAATTTAATCTAGTACATATATTAAATGTGGTAGAAAGTAATCAAGTATGGTTAGTAGCCTAAGTGGTAAGGCTTCTAATCCCTTTTTACAACCAAGTTTGAATCATGCTAAAACCATTCCCCCATTTTTTTTTAAAAAATTTCGAATAAAAAGGGGTATATTACCATTTAGCCCTTTTACTTTTTGAAACCCTAACTATTTAATCCATTTTCCTAATTACATGTGGATTTCTACTTCTTTTCAACCCTAATTAGATTTATTCCCTTATTTCCTTTTCATAAAAATCTTCATCTTTTTTTGCTAGAAATCTTATTTTGATCCCAAGATTGAAACCGAGTCTGTTCCATCGATTTAGCGAAACACCATCAATTACATCTCTAACGTACCAAGATCAGTAAGAACATTCCAAATCTTGATAATTAGATCTCGAATATCTATAGAATACCTGTTCGCAACAACTTCAAGATCGATAAATATCTTAATCGAATTCGAACACCATTGTAGGTGTCCCAAGCCAGACTTGGATGTGAGGATCATCGTGCAAAATCCAAGAAGTTAGATGTGTGTTCTTTTATGAGAAAATTGAGGCAAAACCTAACCTAGCCCAAACCACAAGAGTGTGTGGGCCACTCATGTGGACTTCACGACCCCATACACAACCAATCCACCCTTGAAACCCTTGGATTTTGCTTCTCACACGGCCTAAGTCCTTCCACACACCCATGTATTCCTTGTAGGTTGAATTATCGAATTACCACACGACCACAGTCTCTCACACAGCCTAGCCACACGATCGTGTACCCCTTCCACACAACCCAAGGCTTCCCACATTATATAGTTGTGTGTCTCTTATAACTTAGATATTATAGTTTTAACCCAAATTTTTATGTTTTGATCAGATTAGTCCCTGAATAAGTTCCGAACTATTTTTAGTGAATTAAATCATGCAAATAGGTCCCTGATGATGATGATATGAGATATGGTAGAAATCATGATTGATCGATTTAATGTGACAAATATTTGCATGAGTTATGAATAGTATATGTTAACTTTGTATATATATACTTGCAATCGTATGAATGACATGCCTATATTATTATTCATACTGAATACATGAAAAGCTTGAATTGCTACTAATTGGCCATGAGTCAGATTATTTAATATGCCTTAATGTATTGCATGGGTTGGATTGTTATGAATGAAGGAGGATGAAGCAATATATCTGCAAGAAAAATGACAAGTGCAGAGCATAGCCATGCGACAGTTCTTATCTGCAAATTGTTGTGTATTCACAGCCAAATGACAGATTCCATCTGTGGGTATTGTTGTGAACCCACAACCAAAGGTCGATTCCAACTGCGAGTTTATGCTGTAGAATCTATAGCCAAAAAACAGGTTTTTATCTACAGGACTTTTGCTGTGAACCAATAGCCAAAAGCAGATTCCAACCACTAGGACTTGTTGTATGTGCACAAAAAATATAGCAGTTGTTATCTGCCAACCAGTAGTGGTTTTTCCATGATGTGGTGTAAAAGTAAAGGAGTTATAGGGAACTTCTACTGTGGTGTGTAGTTGTAGGGTAAAAATTATTCTGTTTAAACCCGAAACTATATGACATCATTTAAATCATGTGTATACAAATCTGAAAATTATATTATGATGCAAATGCGTGAATCTATATATATGTTTATATATGCATGGAATATGATTATTGTGGCAATTCTGATGATTTGATTATCTTGAAAATTGTTATTGTGATTTCTGATATATCAGTGATGGTTGCATTTGAAAAACCAATATTATGAACTGAATTGATATATTTGATTATTCTATGCAATATTAATAAATGTGTCCTAATGAGTATCACATTGATTTTGTTGTAAATGGACTCATACTGAGCATCAAAGCTCACTCACCTTTTAATTTCATCCTTACAGATAACCCACCAAGTTAGGACGCGGGCACGACATCTAGAGGGTGTAATAGCCCATCTGGAGAAGTTTTAGTATCTGGTTACTGTTTGGCGTCCTAGTAAAATAAGTGTAGATATGAGTAAGTAAAATATTTATTTTCTCTAAATATAGGATTCTTTGTATGTGCCACTTGGAAAACTCTTAGTTTTGGCATAGATCTATGGTTTGGTGGACTCTTCTGTTAAGTGTATGCCACCTAGATGCTTTGGAAAACTCGTTTGGTTTGCAGTTGAATAGATTTGTTTAATATTTTAGTAAGGAAATTTAGTTAGTTAAGTTGAGACTTAGTTAGAGTGGAACTAAGCTATTGTAGATGAAAAGATTTTAAATTATGATTAATGCATTTAATCACGGGAATAAAAAATGTTAGTGGAATTATCTGATTTTTTCATGAAACCTTGTCTCCGTGCTTAAGCATATATGGATAGTAGTGCCTTCACTAAAAAATCTTTGTGTTTTCTTTGTATTCATCTTCCTCATTGGTTTTTTTTGCACTTTCTGAAAAACTTAAGTCCAAAAAACATCTTCGAAGTTAGGTTTGCTGTAGTAAGCTAACTTACACGTTTGTTTTAGTTTATTGGTAATTTTTGATGAACCTTAGGTTATTTTTGAAGTTATTTACGTATTTTTAGTTCTACATGCATAAGTGTTAGATTGGTGTGTAAGGCATAAAACTTTTTGATTCTGAGTTTAATATTGATGTTTCTTACATGCATGTTTAGATTCGATAGAGTAGTGATCTGATATGTTGAATTATCCATATTTTTAGCTCAAGAAGCTACTGAAGGTCCGAGTGACAAAGGCAAATGACCTGTTATATAGACTTTGGTATACTTTTGGTGAGTTCCTTCTTACTTCTATGTGTGTGGTATTTTTACCTTATAGTTTTGTATGGTAACTATTCTTACCTTGTAACGGATAACAAATATATGTGTATAAATAATGGTTGTCCAGAGTCGTCAGTCTGAGTTCAGTATGCCTGGAATAAAGATTATGAGTCATTTTCATGTTAAGCCACAATCATATGCTTCTGATATGAATGATATGATCTGATCTGATATGTGGATATGAAGTTGAAGATATATGTTTGTGTAGCCTCTGGTAGACAGATATATTATAAACTAGATTGGCAGATCATGATAAAACATGTTACTGATTGATTCTGATATGGGGAGCTATAAGGAGAGAATGTATATGAATGAAATGAAAACATGTGATATGTTTCTGACTTTGAATCTGGGTATGTGGCTGACATGAAAATGGAATGTCTGAGTTATGTCGTGTTGGTTTATAGTATTCGCCCATGTGATACGCCATCAGTGTATTGAGTATGTGAGTCCTGTATACGCCATTGGGCGTACTCTATGATACTATGAGAAATTTCTTTGAATGACTGAGTTGTACTATTAGTATTCTTATTTAAGATCTCAGTGGAACTCACTAAGTTCTTATGAACTTACCCCGTTACACTTTCCTTTTGGCCTATTGAGTAAAGGATAACTATTCAAAGGACTACGCGAGGGAGCACCTGCTACTGTGAGACATTTGTTTATTTGTACTATGCATGACATGTGGAAGTGATGTCTAGTTGTATTTTGATAAGGATTTGTATTTGAAACTTATGTTTGATAAACTATTTTATTGAAGATTCATTTAAGTTTATGAAATGGTTTCGCAGTGTAATATTTCGAATGATATAAATATCTTATTGAAGTTTATACGCCATTTGACTCGTACTTTATTTCAGTATTTTATTAAAGGTTTAATTTAAACACTTAGATTTACAAAGTTTACGCTAGAAACAGTTTTAAAGATAGATGATTTCTAAGTAGTAACACGTCATACTTGATCCTTTTAAGGGATCGGGTTTGGCGTGTTATAGAGGATCTCGGCACAATCCAACTTATTTTCAATTTATTAAGACGTATTCTTTTGGTTTATTTTATTATTTAAGGCCTATAATGTTTTATTTGAATTGTGGCATGAGATTTAAGATTTAAAATGTTTTTATTGTTGCATGACATTTAATTATGATTTTAATTAGGATGTTAAATTTTTACTATTAATTGATGATGTAAGAACCCCGATTTTTATTAAAAACTTAGGTAAATACCATATTTTCCGCTGCTAAAAGATAATTTAAACGTTAAGGAATTATAACTCGACATCTAAACTAAGTTTACTATTAAACTAAACAAAAATATTAAATCAACTCTTTTCAAAAACTCCGTTAGCCCTTTAAGCCATCTCGGTTTCTAATGTAGTCTTTTGAATTCAGGTTTAACGTCTAGATTGAGTTAGGGAGGTTCCAATACTTACTGAATGAAATTACCATAAACTTGAATTTTAATATTTGCTTAAATGCTAATAATTACTCAACCAGATGAATTAATATTTGAATAATTTTCTTAGATTTTAAAATTGGATGAATATTGCGAATGTTTAGGCTGCTTAACAAAAACTTTTGATAGCCACCTTTATTGAAATATAGTTTGTACATTTGTAGAGGAATAAAAAATAATTTAAAATATGTAATTAATATAATTAAAACATAATTAGATTTAAAAAAACATATTTTAAATTTTTTTAAAATATAACATTAAAAGTAAATGAATTTTAAAAACAGGTTTTCAAATAAATTTTCATTCCTTTTGATTTTTTAAATAACATAAATTATAAAAAATTTAAATATAAAATTTAATTCATGTTTAAAACTAATTTTAAATACTGACTAATAAAATTAAAAAGTAGATTAAAAATTTAATTACATATTAAAACAAAATATTAAAAAAAGCATATGGAGATATATATGAGGACAAAGATGGCAATTACATGTTGGTTGGAGAAAATTTCAAGGTAATGTGTATAATTTTATACAAAGTGTATTAAATCATTATAAATATTAAGATACACAAGAATAATTTTATGTGTAAACTACAACCATTGTCTCTTAATTTTACCTCAAATTATGTTTCAGTTATTCAACTTTTAAAACTTACGTAATATCTATTAACGTTATTTAACTTTTACATTTTAGTCACTCATTTATTATTCCCGTTAAAATGATGAGGAGGCGTTAATAACTTATATGACCCTTAAATTATAACTAAAATATCATTTAAATACTTTCTAACCTTATAAACTAACTTTTATGAATTACTTTTATGTTTTAAGGTATAATGTATATGTACATACATATAATAATTTAATTTAAATCTATTAATTTTTTTACCATAATATAAAATTTTTTTAATTTGTACCATAAATAAATAAGTCTAAATACAAAATAATTTATTGCATTTTAATTAATACATACAATTAAATAATGTATTGCACAAGAATAAAATTAGTAATTTAAATACGATTATGGTAGGTAAAAAAATATAAATGCAACACAAATCATTTGAACCTGACCCTAGCTCTGTTCAAACATTATATCTATCTAATTTGATGGATTAGAATGCATATAAAAATATATGCTTGATCATATTGAAAAATGCATATAATTTTTCTTTTAAATGAATCCTTTTAAAATTTCATTTTTATCATGGTAGAGACAACATAATGATGTTAAAAATTTTGGTACGTTTCTCTCGAAAATGGTATAACTTTTATTTAATTCCTTCAATTTTTTTGAAATAAAAAATTCATATACTAATAAAATTACACTTTTAACTCTAAACTTATAATTTAATTTCGATATCTCTTAAAATAAATTTTTTGACTTATTACTATTAGTAAAATGAGTTTAGCTATTATTTTAATTGAGTATGCGTTTTGTTTCTGAAATATTTTCTATTTTCATTTTTAATTTTAGAACACAATTTTTATTTTTTATTTTTTTAAAATTAAAAAAAACCTTAAGTAAATAAAAAAAATTGTTTTCAATAATGACAACATGAAATATGTTTGGCCCCTATTTTTTTTTTTATAATAAAAACATAAAAAATAAAATAATACTTATATGGATTCGAACTATAATACAGAGTTTAATGTTTGAAAAATTTGAGTTTTTTTTTTTGTGTTTATACGAGTTTGAACTAAGGCCAATTTGTTTAATGTTAAAAACCTTTGTTTTTATCATTTTCAATTTTACAAAATATATATATATTTTTTGATAATCATGGAAGGAAAATGGGATTACTTAAAATCAAATCTAAGCTCTTATGTCTACAACTTACTATTATTGCCATTTGGTCAACAACTTTTTAATAGTTTTTAATTTTCACATAATTTCATTTACTTTCATCCAAACACGTTTTCATAAAACTAAATAGAGTCTTAAATTTTCATTTAAATTTAAGTAATTATTTTCGAAATGAAAAGTTTAGGAGGCATAAAGCTATCTCAATTTTTGGTGTTAGGGTATGCCACCGGCTTTTTATAAAATTGAAAATGGTACTTACCGAATAAAATTACTAGCGAAACTTGAATTTTAATACTTGCTAAAATGCTAATAATTATTCAAGATGAATTAATATTTAAATTGAAATTGGATGAATATTGGGATAGCCACCCTTATTGATATATTGGATCAGAAACAATAAAACATGGAAAAGCTTGGAAGCAATTAGCTTGGCAGCATTTGGTATTAGTATTTGTAGTCGAAGGTTTGAAAGAACATTGCAATTTGCAAAAGTTCTGTTTGATAAAAAGAATTATTTTTCAGTAAAGGTTAGCTTTTGTACTTAACAGTAACTAGGAATTCTCCACATCATGGGTTACATTAGACAGCTTTGAGAAGCCAATTCAGCTTTTTTCAAGTCAACAAAATCCAACTTCCTGTCATGCATTCATTTGATTATGTATAATATGCATTTGCATGGTCCAATGCTCCAACCACATAATAATAATCATCATCATTCAATACCAAATACTAATTTATATCATTTTATGTGACTCTTAAAAAGTTGAGCAAGTTTTCACATGATTTTGAGGTCATTGGCGCTCTCTTACCTAACTGCAAACTTTAGTTAAAAGCTTATCGAAACTCCCTTTAATTACTTGCCCTGAATTTGATTGATAGTAATATATTCCTAAACATTTTATTTGAAAAAAATTGCATTTTATCTTGGTTTTGAGAAACCCTTTTAGGAGTAAATAATACCACTAAACTTGGTTAAAAGAATTTGAATGTTGAATCAAATGGTAAGTTAGTTGAATCCATATATAGGTCAAATGGCAGCATTTGGTTGAAGATGGAAAAGTAATCATATAAACAATAAAGGTCAATATTTTTTTTACCATAATCTCATTAATACAACCCTATGAAAAAGGGAGATAAAGATGTTGATTCTTCCAGAATCTACAACCCCTTTTACAGGAGGAAATCTTATTTGATTTCTTTTTTTTTTGTCCATACTTTTCACTTGGTCCTTTTTTCAATTTTTTCTTCATTTTTTGAATCAAAACGACGTGGTTGATATTGATGCATGGAGATTTGTTAGAAAGACTGAGGAAGTTCGAGAAGCAGATTGAAAAAAATTTTATATTTGGAATTTTCTTGAAGATGAAGAAAATTTATATAAAAAAAATCGCGTAACCAAAAAAAAATTGAATAAAATTTCGTGTTTAAAATTTAGTTAGAGATAAAAAAAAATTTTATAAAAGAACTAGTGTTGGTAATCGGAAGAGTTGTCCTATAACATAGGACTATCGAGTGCTATTATTAGAGACTTGAGGTATTCTATTAAAATGTGATTGGATAGGGGTGTGCATAATTCGGGTAAAACCGAAAAAATTCGGTTAACCGACCGAATTCGGTTAATCGGTCGGTTAACCGAATTTTTTCGGTCGGGGGTCGGTTAATTTTTTTATGATTTTTCGGTTAACGGTTAATTCGGTTCGAAACCGGTCGGTTAACCGAAAATTTTCGGTTAACCGAAAAAATTAATAAATAAAATTATCCAACCCAACCCAAACTCAATTACCCAACCCAATAAAACTAAAATTAAAGTTTACCCAATTACCCAATCCAATAAAACTAAAACTAAAAGACAACCCAATTTACTAAATTCTAAAACCCAATTTACTTTAATAATTTATAATTTTTTTAAATTTTAAAAATAAAAATAAAAAAAATTCGGGTATTTTTCGGTAATTCGGTTAATTCGGGTAATTCGGGTAATTCGGGTAATTCGGGTAATTTTTAACCAAAATAAAAAATACATAATTTTCGGTTAATTCAGTTAACCGACCTTATTAACCGAAAAAATTTTGGTTCGGTTAAATTTTTTAAAAAAAAATCGGTTCGGTTAACGGTTAAAATTTTTGGAAGGTCGGTTAATTCGATTATAGTAATTTCGGGTTGGTTAACCGGTCGGTTAACCGAATGAACACCCCTATGATTGGATGAAGCTTAAACTTTATTTTAATAGAATTATTGGTTGACTACTTTTGAAAGATTTTATGGGATGTGATTAAAAAAAGTTTAAATTGATCCAGTAAGAATTCAGCGAGAAGTGTATTAAAATTTGGTGAGTTCCTTTTGTTTACAATAGTTAAAGTAGTGTAACAAAAATTAAGTTGTATAAATATATAAAATTTTATTTTAATTCGATTAATTTATGTATTTATCTTTTTAAGTCAATAAATCCTAACCCCATGCTTCCATCTCTTTCATAAAATATAAATACCCCCCATAAATTATCTGAATAGAATAAAGACCCCCACCAAGAATGGAAAATTGACTTTTGCTTCAATGACCCCTCACACTGTCATCACCCCTGCCATAATGTTTCAATCCTTGTTTAAATTTTTAGTCTTTTCTTTTTTGCTTGTTTTTAAAGTTATAAAATTAACCAGCTGTCTCAGCTTTGCTTACCTATAATCTGATGATATTACCTGTATGATTGAAAAGGCAAAGACTGATATAACAAGCAAAAGTGGTCCTGGATTAGCATCAAATTTCACATCCAGGAGGAACCTTAAGGAAGTTCAACAGCCGGCCACCACTTTTACTATTAACCTAAGCCACTTTTTTGGACCATCTTTTATGTTCTTTTTCCAGAAATGAATGATATCTAAAGGAATGGGGAGGCTTCAACAAATCCATTCCAGGATTAGATTGAAAGTTGCTGCTTACCCCCCTTTTTTTTCCCTTTGCATTCATTGTAGAAAAAAAATTTGAAAGTTGAGCCTGGAAATTGTCAGCATGACAGCATCAATAACCAGTTACAGCTTTTGCAATCACATTTGGTTTTTGCTTATCCTTTTCTTCCAGGGTGATGATCCCAAAGTCATGTCATCTTTGAAGTGATAAAATAAAAGTCCATATGTTCACATTTAAGGAGGCAAATTTGTGGAGGCCAGAAAAACGAAAAAAAACCGAAGTTTCTCTTAGTGGATATGTCCTTCACATTAAACATGTCATATTCCCATGATAAAACTGAGTTATATATGATTGAACTTCAAGGTCCTTAACTCTCATGTCCTAAAAAATTCTTAGGTGCTTTGCAACATATTTAGGGATACTTCAAGGAGCCAAATTTTAGAGGTAATTTGGTCTCAGCTCATTGTAACATATTGGATCTGGCAACATGTTCATTAGAATCTTAACTACTTTTTGTCAAAATGAATCAATATGCTGCAAAGGCTTCATGTTCCGTTAATGATATTAATCAGCATTCATGGTTTTATGGAACAGATATATGTCATGGGACCGACTCATGGTTTACTGTTAATGTCATCATTGATTTCGATTCAAGAGGGAATTCATTTTCGCTTCCCAACATCAGAACCAGAGATGACATGGTTGGTCTCCCCTTGGAATGCTATTGTGCACATATAAGGCTAAGTGGATCCATTATGATCTCCATGCCTGCCGCAAAATGAAACCCTTATAGCAATTTTGTTTCGAAAAAGTTACAGGTAGAAAATACAATATCGAATACAAAATTAATCAAACATTTCAATCATCAACCAACGAACCAGTAGGCAGTACTAACTAGGCGAATTCAACACAGTTAAACTAAAGCCAGACATGATGAGACTTGAACTTGAAACATAAAGATTCAACGTCCTACTCCCAGTCACCAAACCAAGGCTTGTTTTGCTTTTAGCATCCGTATGTTAGTTCAAGATACGAAACAGAAATAACGACAATAGTATCTGTTGACTCTTGCATGTTTAATAAGGTTGTCATTGTTTTTATGGCAAAACCCTCGAACTTTCTTCAGTTTGGGTTATAGAAAAAAAAATAGAAATAAAATGTACATGAAATAAGCTGGCTATTGAAATGTTACACTACAGTCTCAAGGAAGAGCACACCAGAATTTTCCAGCAATCTTTTTCATTTAGTTTGTAGATCCTAAACAGCATCAAGGAAGCAGTCAGGCTAAGATTAGCAGGGTCCAGAAATGTCAAAGCAGAGCATTAGCAGAAGCCCCATTGAATCATGAAACTATATTGTATAGGTAGATACAGATGTCACTGCAAAATCCCATAATTGTACAGGAATTTACAGGTAGTAGAACTATGGTTTCTTGGATAATACACAATCTATCCCCCAAAGCAAAAAAGAAGAAAAAGAAGGTACCTACTATTGATCACTATCATCAGGCTCTTACTCTTCATCCTCTTCTGAAGAATAATCTAAAACGAGAGATGAGAGGATATCCTTGGCATTGGGATCATCAAATTCCACTAATTTCCACCATTTTTTTGGATGAACATAGCCTAACTCGAGAGAAAGAGGAGATGGTTGCCCAGTTCCAAGCAGGGGTATCGAAAAAGGGATCTTCCTTATATTTGAGCAATTTATTATTGAAAGATATTTGAGAGACTCGGAAGGGATTCTAACTCCGCTACTACAAATGCTTTTCAATTCTGGTAATTTGATCAAGTGCAATGTCTTTAACTTGGGAAAAGCAAATGTTGTTATAGAACCCCTTCTGTCTACATTTTGATTTTCTTCATCTTCTTCTGCAATTATTTTCTCCAACTTTTTACAGTGCTTAACTTCAATATACTCCAAGTGTTGGAAGCCCTGCAATAGATGAACTGGAAACAATTTCTTTATGCTAGAACAATCAATCAGATAGAATTCTTTAAGAGAAGTGAAGATGCCAGGTGGTGTTGGAGTGTGAGATGTAGATGCAACTGCTGCTACTCTTACAAGTTCATTCAGGTTCCACAAGTTTCTAAGACGAAGAATCTCAATGTTCTGCAATGAGTTGCAAGACGATAATGACAAATCAACCACGCACTCTATCTCTTCACACCAACTAATGGTACATGTCTTCAACTCATTTGCTTCACAGAACAAAGAAATATTGCTCAAACTTTTGAGATTTCGACAGTGCTCAACAGTAAGTGTCTTTGTGTCTTTTGGGAGCACCACAAAATCTTCATTCCCCATCTTGCAATTAATAAAACAGACCCCTTTGTCAATTTCAACATCCTCAAGGTTATCAAACCTACGAAGGTTCTCCAAGTAGCCTGTCTTAGGTGATCCAACTCGAAGCCAGTAATTGGTTGGCCATTGACTCGATAAAGACTTGGCATATCCTTCAAAGTCTTGCAGCACACGAAAAGCTCCTAAAAGAATCTCCAGCTTTCTGAGTTTGGCTGCTTCCTCTCCATTTAAATTCAACCAAGCTTTCAAGACTTGGAGTTTAGAAAACCTTGATATTATTCCCATTGGTAGATTCTTTAGACCACTTGCATATAAATTGAGATATGTGAGGTTTTCTAGCATTTCTATACCGTGAGGGACTTCCTTAATATCTGTATTAAAAAGATCCAACTTCCTCAATGCTGTGAGCTTTGCTAATGAGGGCATGTGTCTTAACTGGCGGCACCGTCTAAGTATAAGTGCAGTAAGACTTGTCAAGGTGGAAATGGAATTTGGCAGATCCCAAATTCCAGTATGAGAAAGATCTAGAACCTTTATCTTATGCATGTGCTCAAAGAAAGATCCTAAAATCTTTTCAAGGTAATAATTTTTTTGCAATAACAAGGTTGACAAATTAGGGCATTTCGGTGATATCATAAGAACTTCTGATATTGAATTATTCATCAAGGAAACCTTCTCAAGAGATTCCTTCCATTTATGCTCACTTGGTATTTTCTCCAATTCAGTACCAGCTTTTACCATAAAGTGATCACCTCTTTTGATAGACAATGCCATGTCTCTCACAACATCATGCATCTTCACTCCTTCCTTAACATTGTCAATCATTACCTTCTCTAACAAGCAATTATTTACAAGCTTATTTAGAACAGTATGACCTCTGTCATGCATTGCCTGTCTATTCTCTAATTCATCAATGAGTTCTTCATCTATCCAATTTTCAATCAACCCCTCCTTTTCAATGTGATAATCCTCAGGATACAAGGAGCAATATAAGAAGCAATTTTGGATTTTTGAATCTCTCAAACGATCATAGCTGAATTTCAGGTGCTCAAATATTATGGTATCGGATCCTTTCACACTTGTAACCCTTTCACGTAGTTCATTTAGTGCATTCTTCCACTCAAAGGCATCATCCACACCTTTCATGCTACTAGCTATAGTTATGATAGCAAGTGGTAGACCACCACATTCGCCAACAATAAGGTTCACATGTTCTTTTAAAGTTGGATATTGTAGAACACCATCCCCCACCTGACGCAAAAATAAGTTCCAGGATTCCGCTTGTGAAAGAGGCTGTACTTTAAACACCTTGCAACCCATGGAATTGCACACCTCGATTGATCTACTAGTGATTACCAGTTTGCTCCCATTATGTGATGCTGGTTCAGGGATTCCCACATCCGAGAGAGCAAACTTTTCCCAAACATCATCTAAGATCAGCACAAATCTCTTTCTCTCCAAGATTTCCATTAGTACAGTTGGCCACTCCAATTTATTTTTAGGAAGACTGTGGTCCAAAGCACATGCAAGATCTTCTTGTAATTTTACAACATTGAATTCTCTGGATACCGTCAACCAAATCACTGCATCAAACTGATTTTCCTTTAACAATTGATTGTTGATATGCTTCATGATGGTGGTTTTGCCTATGCCACCCATTCCGCATACACCGATCATTCCAACGTCATCGACCCTCAGATACTCACAAATTTGTTCTTTTACATCCATTCGGCCTTCTAAATCTGTTGTTAGCAATGTCACTCCAGTGGCTGGAGGACCATCAACTGCCACACCTTCCGGGAAACTGCCTTGTTGGTAAATTCTCTCAACTTCTTCAATCTTTCTGCAAACAAATCTCCCTAGGCGTGCACGAGAGAAGTATGAAACAACACGAAACTTCATTTCTATCTTCTCCATTTCAACATTTGTGCTTCGGACAGTTTCAAACCAATTCTCCACTTCTTTCTTCACCACTTTTCTGCAACGAATCTCTGCTTCCTTTTTTAGTTCGAGGTCTTGCTTTCGGATATTTAAATCGTTCACTTTTCTTCTAAGGTCATTAACATTTTCTTCGAGTTTTCGGTGTTGATTTAAATATCTACTGGTTGGTCCCCCCAAACACTTTATCACTTCAAACAGTGGCACTAAAAACTCCATATTTATTAGGCCTCCTTCCTGTAGTTCACAAAACAAACATATATAATACATATATATTAATTATATCTCCCAAAAAGCTGTTCCCAACAACATTTATACATCAACTCTCTTTGTTGTTTATATTAGGTGAATGCATATATTATTTTTCCAACTTAAAGAAAAAAACATCATAATTCCTTGAACATATATTGCCTATGGTTTGTAGTTTTGATTTACAACAATAAAAAAAAAAGGAGGGAAAAGAAGAGAGCTAAATTAAATTTCAACAATAATAAGCATAAAAACCCTAGAAAATATTAAGGTTGTCAATTCTTGATTAACGTAATCTAACATAAGTAATGTTACATCCTTACAGAAGACGTTTGGGCTCTGTTTAGTTAATGAAAATTTACAAGGAATAAAGAAATTAAAGGAAGAAGAAAATAAATAGAAGAAAAATGACAATTCTTAGCTTGTTTAGTGATATAAGAAAAATATGAAGGAAAATTTTATCATCCATTTACTTAAATAAGAGAATATTAAATGGCAGTGTTAACCTTTTTTATTCATTCCATTAGGAAAAAAAAATTACAAATTAAAGTGAAACTCAAGAACATTCAAACCCTATTAGTATGATCAATCACACCCAAATGAGTCAGTCGTCCAAGATTCAACTAAATAACTAATATGATCCACTGACATGGACAAAAAAGCAAACACCTGGTTTGCAACTTCAAAACTGCAAACTTCCAAGAGTTTATTTAATGTTAATCCTTTATATTTTCCTTAATTAAAGACGAGAAAAAGTTGGAATCCTTAAATTTCATTTTCCCTTTTCTCCAAATTTTCCATAAATCAAAAGGTCCTTAAGAAATGATTGCAAGAATAAAAATTGACATTAAAAGTACCTGGGTTTCTTTTCCAAATTATATTCAGAAAGATGAACTGAAAATTAATCCCCTTGGCTCCTTGGAAGTAGAAAGATGTTGGGGGGAAAATAGCTGACATAATGCAGGGAAAAATCTACAGTGTTATACAGGTTAAAATCTAATATGTTAAAATCGTAAACTAGACAATTCCATCATTAATTACCTGGTGTGATCAGGTGATGAGGCAATTGATAAGATGATACTTCTCTTATCCTCCGTGGGTACTGTTTGTATTTGTAAAAGTATGGAAATTAAGATCACTTTCAAAGCAAATTTAGTCAAGAAAACAGCAAAAATGAATCTCTTTCTTTGCTAAACCCTCTACGATTAGAAGACAGTCAATTATCATATACCATTGGCGATAGAGAGTAAGTCAATGACAATAAGGTATGATCAAAAGTAGTGTCACCGAACTTGGATAATTAATGAAAGGTGGAGACGAAAATAGATAAAATGATATAAATATATTAATAATAATTTGTGGAATATGAGATAAAAAGACAGTAGGAAACCTACAAGGATTGACGATTAAATTTTACAATTACCGAATGGAATTTCTTGATTATTTACAATCTGGGTTTAGAAAACTATTTATATAAATATCAAGTTTTAAAATCAAGTTCCAACATTAGTCAAGGCAGCAAACTTAGACTAGTAGCTAATTATTGGGTTTTAGTAAGGGGTGAGAAATTTCTTCAATGGAATTTAGTGAGTGCGCGAGATATTAAAATTAAAATTATTTTATTTAAGTCTTTTTATAATTTATATAATTTTAAAATAATAACGTTAAAATTATACTTTGATATTCAAATAATAAAAATTTAATTTAACCTTTAAAAATAATAAATATACTCTATTAAAATAATAAAATTATACTTTTACTATCGTAAAAATATAAAATTTAATCCCCTAAAATTATCTGACTTCACCCTTGATGGGATCCCAAATGATAATGATCCAAACCAGAATTAAGTTGACAAGACTTTTTACTTGTATACTAATTTGCTTTTGCATCTGCAGCATAATTCAAGAATCTAAACATTAAATTTAAACAATTTGTTGAGGGAACAAGAATTATCACCACAACAATTATCTTCCTTCAATCTCTAACGATTACTGAAAAATATAAAACCAGATGACTCTTGATTGATCTTATCTTGCTCAAGGTTCAAGTGAGATTAATAGTTTGGAGCATAACAAATTGAGTGAGCCATACAACCTCTTTCTTATCTGGCCTCTAATAATGATAAACTTATTTCATTTCTCGAAGACGATCCGTCGTTTCCGGATGAACAATCTGCTTCAAAGGGTTTCTTGTAAAACAAGAAACCAGGTTGTTTAGGCAAAGGCAATTCATTATGACTTCCCAACATTAGAACCACGGATGACATGTTTGGTCTTTCCTCAGGATGTTGTTGTATACATAACAGGCTAATGTGTATGCATCTTAGCAAATCGGATAGGTCTCCAGTCTCTGCTAAGAATTCATCAGCAAGATCCAAAGGTTTACCTTCTTTCCATAACCTCCATGCCTGCAGCCAAATTCAAACCTTTTAGCATTTGTAGTTTTAAGTGACAACATAATACGATAATATAATATGTGTTGATGTTTACATGTTCAATGAGGTTGCCGCTTTGATTTACATGATAAAATCCCCTGTTCTTCTTTCCACTTATAAGCTCCAACAATAATATCCCAAAACTAAAAACATCTGACTTTACAGAAAACACCCCATCAATAGCATATTCTGGTGCCATATAACCACTGCAGAATATTGCCAGATAAAAATATGAAGTTATGTGAATTTGTGGATCAAATAGTATAGCAATGTCATAATAGTAGACCTACTAAGTTCCAACTACTCTATTGGTATTGGCTTCTGATTGATCTCCTCCAAAAGTTCTTGCCATGCCAAAATCTGAAATTTTTGGGTTCATCTCACTATCAAGTAGAACATTACTAGTTTTAAGATCTCTGTGGATAATCCTCAACCTCGAGTCTTGATGAAGGTAAAGTAGTCCCCTAGCAATCCCACAGATAATCCGAAAACGCTTAGACCAAGTTAAGACTGTGCGTCTCGTTTGATCTGGAAAGTAGGCATTCGTATTAGTCCTGCATCTGATTTGATCATTGAAGAAGCAAAAGTGAAAGCATTGAGAGGTTTGTAATGATTTTCATACCAAAAATGAATAAGTCAAGGCTTCTGTTAGGCATGGATTCATAAACCAGCATTCTCTCATCTCCTTGCATGCAACAACCGAGAAGCCTTACAAGATTCCGATGCTGAAGTTTGGCAATCAACTCTACTTCGTTCTTAAACTCGTTCAGTCCTTGTCCGGAACTCTTTGAAAGTCTCTTCACGGCAATTTCTTGTCCATCTGCTAGTGTCCCCTGGAAAATTTTGCAACACTTCTACGAGCTTTCAATATAATAAAGAAAGATCATTGTGCTAAATTACAGCAAATTTTACCTTATAAACAGGACCAAAACCTCCTTGACCTAGCTTATTAATAAATGAAAAAGAATCAGTAGCTTGAGCTATGGTACCAAACTCGAATACTGCAAGCTCCATATCTTCATTCTCGTCTTTATCCTCTCTACCATTTAGATTCTTGTGTTCCACTTCATCTGTAAACAGTATAAAACATTGGGTAGCATTTCCCATTGCCTATTTTCTATATTGATTGATTTATAAACATGATTCTGTACAAGCACTTGGTGCATACACTATGGGACTCTCTGTTTCTTAGATCATACAAATTTGTTAAAAATTCAAGTAAAACAGGAGAAAAGATAAATAGTCCTGTTTAGTTTTTCTAAAAAATGGGATGGAGATTAGGATTTTCCATTATGAGCAATTTCTAACTCTTCATTTTCTTGAAGCATCTAACACATTTTTGGATTTGGGTATGAGATATAATCCTCCAACTGTCCTCTGAATACATAAATTTAAAAAACCAAATATATCCATGTTGGACAAAATTACTTTGGCATTTTCAAAGAACAAAATCAGTACATTTATGAGGACCATAATTAGCGCTACCTTTAAATTTTCTCCTGCTTCTGCGAATGTAACAGACGATTAAAAGAAACCCCCAAAGCGCAGCAATTACTGTCCCAAGTATGATAGCAAGCTTCACCTTAGCCTTTTTCTTCTGTTCTGCCATTATCAATATTGATAAAGAAGCACAAATATTAATTCTTTATTACACAAAAACCCAAAAAGCATTATCTAAAGATGTAACAAGAACATGTAGTTTATAAAGCAGTACCTGCTTCTGAAGCAGACACTCTAACGTAAAGATCCTGACCATCTGATTGAAATTGTTTGATATCAAGCAGATCATCAAACCACATGGCGCAGCCACTACCTCCTCTTGTAACATATACATTAGTGTAGGCCATGCAAGAACAGTTCCTCAAGCATTTAGCCCTACATTCCTTGAGATTCATAGTTTGATTGACCCAAGAATTAGTGGCGTCTGGGGTTTTCACCTTCTCAATTCTGATAAAGCCATCTCCACTCTGGCAGTTGAGTGGCTCACTGTGTATGCACCCGGCGGAATAATCCGATGAGTTCCATCTCTCGAGCCTTCTCGGCCTGAACCCTGTCAAACATTGACAAGTCGGGAGCTTATTGCCATCACAGTCCACATTTGGACCACAACGTCCAAATTTGTCACAGTAGTCGCTTGGCATCATTGAGAACTGCATCCAAGTTTGAGCTTCTGGGTTCCATGTATACCTTTGTCTTACACTTTGGGTTTGGTTCAAAACAAACCTCGACATCACTGATTTGTTTTTGAGGGAATATATGTAGTAAACCTCATTATCGTTCCAGATAAAATCATAATCAAAGATGGGATTCAACCTTAACTTTGGTGTCCCACTAAATCCATCGCCATTCCATAACCCACTCCGTTGGTACTTTTCTGAGCCTTTCCTTAGCACCATCTCTGGGCTTCCAACCCACTCCGTTGGTACTTTTCTGAGCCTTTCCTTAGCACCATCTCTGGGCTTCCGTGGAATTCTACACCAAAAGTAAGATCACCTGGAGATGGATCATCCCAGTTCTTCCAGGCTGCTAGTCTTCTATGGAAACCAGTTCTTAAATCAATACCAATTTTCATCCCTGGTAACATTGTATCTGATGGATAATCAAAGCTTTGCCAAAAGTAATTCTCTGGTTTACTATCCTTTCCATCTCTGACAACAAGATTACCAGAATCCAGGAGCTGCAATACTGGATTCTCAACTCTAGCTGTGGAATTAGTCGACCAAACAGCTGTTGTGTTCTGAACTTGAAGCAGGATTTTCCCATTACTTTGTATCTTCAACAAGCCAGTGGAATCGTTTATTGGGTTTATCCTGTTTGCAACCCAAACAACAGTATGAATGGGGATGTTGTTGTACCAGATTCCCAGGTAGCGGTTCTTAGAACTGCCAGGAGTGAAGAAACCCAATTCAAAGCTTCCGTCATTGGAGACCAAGGTCATGCCATCGGTGAGTGACTCTGATAGAGTAAGGGTGTCGATTGCAATTGAAGGTTTTGAGAAGATGGTGAGGAAACAACAAGCAGTGTAAAAATAGAAACCCATTTCTTGGATGTCTAATCTGATAGCAAATTGGTCTCCGAATTAAGTATAGATTCCATTTTAATCAACATTTAAGTTCATGCATTGACTAGATGACCATAGGCATGGGGTAATCGAAGACTTGCAAGGCTTGACCTAGTAAAAAAGCAAATCCTCTGCTCGGGTGCCCCCTTCATCAGGTAATGCAACGTGTTTCTTCTTTTATCTTTAAAATTTTTTTATTAAAGTTTACTTATTCTTGGGTAAATTCTCTAATTGATCACCCAACTTTTACTATGCTTTCATTTTAGTATAAAAAAATTCATTTTGGTCACCCCATAATGTCGTCGTCGTCATGAAGCAAGTTACAAGAACAACGAATTGATGTAGACCGAGTTTGGTGTTGGAAGCAAGGGCATGGGAGGAAAAAAAAGGTTGGGTTAAAGAAGAAGAGAATGAAAGGAAGAAAGAAAATTTTGATTGGTGCAAAAAGAAGTATTTTATAGTGTGATTTGATCAAATGGTTTAATGATTGAGTGATTAAAAGGAGAAGCTTTTTCTAATGGTAGTGAACAAATTGAATGGGATTTTTTTTTTATCAAACTAAAAGTTGGATCAACAATTAAGTAGTTTATCCTTTTTATTTTCTAACTAAAATGTAAGAATAAAAAATGACAATAATAAATTAAAAATTAAATTAATTCATTATTTTTAATTTATAAAATATAAAAGGGCAAACTACACCAACTCTGCCTAAGCTTTAAAATTTTTTTTGAAATGATCCTTAAGCTTTGATTAAAATTATATTTTGATCACCCAACTTTCAAAAGTTGTATAACTCACTACCATTATCAAATTGTTACATTTTTATCACTCAAGTGTTAACTTCAATTAAAAAAGTAACATTGCACCTTAATTAAAAGGGTTAATAACTAATTTGGTCCCATAATTAAAAATCATTGTGATATTTTTAAAATTTCTTAAATATAATTGTAAAAAGAATTTTTTAAAAAAATTAAAAAAATTTAAATATGTAAAAATCTAAAAAAATTCTTTAAATTAAAAATAAAAATAATTTTAAAACACAACTTTTATTATATAAAAAATTTAAAATTTTCAAACTAAATTCCATTAAATTTTCACAGTTGATAAACACATTCACGTTGTTTTACCTAGAAATTACTTTGTCAAATTTTTTTTCTCAAAGTCTCAGCAAAAGACATCTCAATGCAAGATTCGAATTTCACTATTAAATTGATTGTTGCTACTCGAGTTTTCAAGAAACAAAATCTACGCTTGCAATATTGCTTTCATTCTTGAGATTCATAAAAATTTCTACCATCAACGACTTATCTTTTCTTGATAATTATAAAAAAAAAGGAGAAAAAAATTAAGTAATAAGACGGTTCTTTAGCAAATTATTTTGTTTTTTTTTCTTTTAATTTATAATACAAAGTACTCTACTTTTTTTCTAACCCATTAATTTTTTTTAAGTTCAATAACTAGATTGATTAGGTATTTGAATATCTTTTTATATTAGAATTTTGAATTTTTTAAATTTATATACAAAGTGCTGTTCTCCTCCTTCAAATCCAAAATTTCTTCTTCCAAATTTCAAGTATAAATAAAACATATATATATATATATTATATTTAATGATCTAGGAGCCTTCATCTATTTACATGAAAAAGAGAAAAAAAAAAGGTAAAGAAAGATGAAAATGAAGAGAGCATAAGATAATAAAGCAAACGAAAAAATGACTATGATTAAAGTGAATGGATATTTAATAAATTTTTTTTTTGTGAAAGTTTAAATATTGTGAACTTTGGTGAGATTCAACATGAAAAAATTAGCTGCAAAATTCTTGGGTCTTTATACAATTTATTTATTTATTTATAAGATTTTTTATTTTTTTTTACAATTTTTGTTAAAAAATTTTAAAAATATCAAAATGATTTCAACTTTAGCTCAGGGACCAAATTAACTATTAACCCTTTGAATTAAAGTGTAATGCTACCTTTTTTAATGGAAGTTAATAGTTGAGTGACAAAATTGTAACAATTTGATAATGTTAGTAACTATTAGGTAACTTTTGAAAGTTAGATGACTAAAATGTAATTTTAAATAAAGCTTAAAGGTAATTGGTTAAATTTACCCAATATAAAACAGAAGAAGAACAGATTTTCTGATGCTAATTTATGAGGTTAGATTTGTAAGATGATTCTTGAATTGAATTTATAACATTGAATTAAATAATTAACTATCTTAAATTACAACTGTAACATTAAACAACACGTAATTATAATGTTTGGGAACATATTTATTCAATTATTTTTTATTCTTAATTAAATTCTATCTTCTAATTGTTTGGAATTATATTTGTAGTTATTTTGTACTTATATTTGTATTGTAGATAAAAACTTTCAAAAGAAGTTTTCTACTTCAATATTATTGATATAAAAAAAGTTAAATTTAAAATAAATCTCAAAAGATGTATTTTTTATGGAATAAATTTTAAAATTATACATGAACTTTGATTTAATGTGTAATTGTATACATGAACCTTAATTTGATATAATTATACACGTGAAACTCTAATTGTGGTTCTAATGTATACTTAAAACTTTAATTTTATTTTAATCATACACATTTAAAGAAATAAATACATAAATCTATTTTTATATTGGATAAATATAATTATTTATGTATGCAATATATAAACATAAAATGATGTTATATCAATAATTGTGTTAATAATTTACAAGAATTGAATTAAATCAAAATTTCATGTATAAAATTACACAAAATCAAAGTTCATGTATACAATTATACATTAAACCATGGTTCATATATGATTTTGAGATTTATCCCTTTTTTTAAGAAAAGTTAGATTTAAAATAAATCCCAACTCATATTTTTTTCTAAATTCATTTCTAGAATATTCAATTCTTTACTAATGTTCAAATAGACAAGTTTTTTTTTAATGTTAATAAATATAATATAATTACAAATATAATTGAGTAATTGAAAAAAATAATTTAAATAATATCAATATCATATTAATATATTATTATTATTATTATTATTGTTATTTACTTTCATAAAAAATTAACTTAAATTAAAATTGCTTTAATATGATTAAGAGTAAAATATAGGAGGTCACAAGTTTCCTTTCTGATTATTCAACTATTAAAAATTTTAAATTAATCACTTAATTTAGTCGATTTTAGTTAAATGTTTGAAGGGTGGTGAGTTGTTTGTTTAAAAAATTATATAATAATAAATTTAAAAGAAAATTAAATAAAATTTAAAATTCAAACTAGTATAATTTTAAACTTTAAAATTATAAAAAAAATCTCAAAAGTTGGTCCTTTTTTGGGTAATCACATGGAAATATTAATCAATGTTTATAAAAGCTCAAAGCTGGACTTACACTGTATGGTTCTAAGATCAAACGCCATAGCCAAATTGACAGTGAAATCCCGCAAAAGAAGATGATAGAAACATACCAATTTCAGCACCTCTTTCCACAACACAGACTTAGAAATCAACATTTTTTTTCTTGACACAATTGCTTGAACCTTATAGCTGCAGATAAGCCATGAAGCCAACCCCAACAATAACAACACCATAATCTATAGACACCCTGTCAATTTCACTGCTATAACTCCTAATTTCACCAACAAGACCCGTTAACCTCAAAAATCCATTTCTATTTCTTTCATGTTCCCTCAAAGAGACATGATTTGGAAAATAACAAGATGAGAAAACACAATCAAAACCTAATCTAGAGCCTAAAGAAGGTGACTTTTGATTGAAGTGTCGAGAAATATTGCCTTTTTGGAGTGGCTGTTGGACTTGCTCTGTAATACCCCTACCCGTATTCATTGCCGGAATAGGGTACGAGGCATTACCGGAGTTTACGAATTAATTTTTTTTTTGATATTCAATATAGCCCCTTTATAAATATCTAACCTTCCCTGCAATATTAAATCGAGACCAATCCACATCAAGCAAACCAATTCAACATATTTTCAAGATAAATTCATGCATATTTATAAGATAACGTCATCACATACCTAAAACCAGGTTTGTTAACCATACCAATGGCTAACTCTACATTCATTTCACAGAATCATTTACTTTATTAGCTTATACATGCCATTGATTTCCAAAATAAAGTTTCTTTATATACCGAAATCCTGAGGTTGATAGTGTGATGTGTCTCCGACCAAATCTGACTTCCGAGCTCTTAACACTACAAAACAGGAGAAAAGGAAACAGGGTAAGCACTTTGTGCTTAGTAAGCTCATGTAACAAGAATTATACTTACCTAATATTTTCAATACAATACAATAAACATTCCTATATCCATTCAATGCATTATTACCCTAATATGCACAAACTCAACATTCAAGTTCATACAATAATTTCCATGTACCAATAATATATATTATGATTGATGAGCTCATCAATACCATGATTTCCATTTCCTTATATTTTTATTTCATATTTATCCCGTTGAATTTCTTGGAATTTTCGATGGATTTTCAGAGGTACACTTTAGTGTACATTTTTGGGTCCGTCAATTCATATTCATGTGCACACATTTCCATTTCAGAGAGCACACTCCCGCGAACCTTATCCTTACAGCGGGATTACCAGTCCAGGCTAAATCCCCTGTAATATAAACTTATAGAGTATTGTCGGGATTACTAGTCCAGGCTAAATCCCCTGTAACGACAATTACTCTAATGAGCTTGGATCTGAATTACCAGTCCAGGCTAAATTCAGACCCTAATTTGGATTACCCGTCCGGGCTAAATCCATTTTCCACATATTCTTCGGGAGGGCTATATCAGAATAGGATCACCCATCCGGGCTAGATCCTTTTTACCGTCAATTCCTTTTCAGAGATCCATCTAATTTTCCTTTCATTCAACCGGGATTTCTTCCCCTTTTATCAAATATATCAATGTTTCATAAATTTCATTAAATGAGCATTCAAATCATATTCATATCAAAAACATGCATTTCAAGCATTTAAGAATATAATTCAAGTTACATGAACTTACCTTGATACTTGTTTGTAAACAAAAAAAATCTACTAATCCTGAACTTTTTCATTTCCTCGATCTAGCTTCGTATTTGAATCTTCTGGATCTAAATAAATAAATTTAATTATCAATTTAATACATTTCATGTTCATATGCAACATTCTCTATAATTCAACTATTATTATTTATAGTTTATTCAAAGCTGTCTATTTGAGTCATAGTCACTAAATTATTTATAAATCGAGATACAAAACTTCAAATTAAGATCCATTAATTTTCCCTGAAACTAGACTCATATATCTTCTTACCATAAAATTTTCAGAATTTTTGGTTTAGCCAATAAGTACAGTTTATTCTTTAAAGTCACCCCTATTCTGCTGTCTGACAGTTCTGACCCTTCTTCACTAAAAATTAATTATCTCTTCATAAAGGATTCAAATGATGTTCTCGTTTGTTTCTCTTAAAAATAGACTCATTCAGAATTCTATACATATAAATTTAAGCCCCTAATTATTTTTCTTCAATTTTTTTATGATTTTTCAAAGTCAGAACCGGGGAACCCGAATTCATTCTGACCTTGTCTCACAAAATTCATTATATCTCAAAATTTACAAATCCATTGCTTACACTATTTCTTCTATGAGAAACTAGACTCAATAAGATTTAATTCCATATTTTGTTCATCTTCTAATTAGATTTAAACAATTTATGGTGATTTTTCAAATTTAGTATACTGCTGCTGTCCAAACTGTTTTTGTACAAGCTGTTTATTACCATTTTTCCCCTAAGCTTTTAATAAATAACAATTTCGTCCCTACTCAATTAGCCTCTCAATTGAGATGATTTTTCTCAATTAACACTTTATTCTATCACCTTAAACTAGTTTACAACCTTTAAGAATCAGAATTTCAGCAATAGACTTTAATTCCAAGCATTTTCACAATTAGGTCCTAAAAATCAATTTCTATTGAAATTACCTAATAAAATCATATCATAAACAAATTAAAGATTTAATTTCATTATATTTCATCATAAAATTACAGAACTCAATCATGGTGACTTTCAATTTCATCCATGAAATCAAAAACTAATGAATTTAATAGTAGGACCTAGTTGTAAAAGTCTTAGAAACACAAAAATTACAAGAAAAAGGTAAGGATTAACTCACTTGGTGCAAAAGTTATGAAATAACAGCTTAGAGAACCCTTATATGGCATTTTTAGCTGCAGGAATTGAAGAGAAATGAAGAGAAATCTAGATATTTCCTATTTAGTCCTAGCTTTATTTAGTTAATTTTGCAATATTCCAGTTTTGCCCTTAATTTATCAATTTTCCTGCTGATTTCATGCCCTTGCCGTCCAGCCTAAATAAATTTTGAGTCTAATTGCCTTTTAAATCCTTTCACATTAGACTCTTAAGCTATTTAATCATCCCATCCACTTTTACACCTTTTACAATTTAGTCCTTTTCATTTAATTAACTACGCAAACATTAAAATTTCCTAACGAAATTTTAATACCGCATTACTAACATTTCATAAATATTTATAAAAATATTTTCAACTCGGTTTTACGAGATAGAGGTCCCGATACCTTGTTTTTACCCAATTTCTTCAATAATTTCTTTTTCTAACTAACCACTAAATCGGTAAAATTTTTCTATCAATATTTTCATACGATTTTCCTATCATATCAATTTTCATGCAAAAATATTGAAATAAATTTCTCTTTAAATTGGATTTGTGGTTACGAAACCACTGTTCCGATAACTTTGAATTTAGGCCATTACATGCTCGAGGTCGAGTGGCAAGGCTCGTAATAGTTGCAGCAAATCTGAAGCTGAGTTCCATTGTCGAGTCAAGGGATTGTTTTCTTTGTCAAGATCCCAAGGTAAATAAATTCGTTTTTTCTTATTAAATTGAGGAAAAAAAGGAGTTAAATGTGGTAAAATTACATGTGACAATAGTGGTGATAAATATGTGACAAAATTATTCAAGTGAGTAATAAATTAGTCTAAAGGAAGATTTATTGTTCGATATGTCTTTGTTGTCAATGCTGATTACTATACCAAGATATCACCTACAAGTAAATATTTTATCCAAAGATGAAATATGATTGAGTGCTTGATATATTGATACGAGGTTTACCTTTATTCAAAGTTATTAATTTAGCTTATATTAAAGTTTTATGTGAGCTTGTTTTGTTCAATTCAACTATTATTATACCAACATTACTGTATGCATTGATTATATTCTCATGTTAAATGATATGAACTTCAAATCATGGCAAGAGAATCTTATGACAGTTCTCGAAGTCATAAATCTCGACCCTACGTTAAGGTTGATTCTCCTCCATCGCTTACACATGACAATACCTTAGATCAAAAGAGGGAGATGGAAAGGTGAGAGACATCAAATCACATGTATATGATGATCATGAAAAAGGCCATTCTAGAAACATTCAAGGGCACTATGTTTGATAAGATTACCATGATTAAAGAATTCATGGTCAACACTGAAAAAAGGTTTGTCAAGAATTAAGAGGTTGACATTGGCATATCCTTAACATATCTAACTTCAATGAGGTATACAAAGAAAAACAAGAAAGCTATGGATAAATCATAAAGGAAACAACAAAATGAATCAACTAAGATGATTGTCTCTTTTGTAGTGCGATAGGTGCACTTTTCAATTTTATTTGTTTAAGGTTAACTTGATTTCGGTACCTAGACACAATTGACGGATAGATATCAATGCAATAATTCACATTAGTGTGTTTATGTAACATCTTACACCCGATCTGAATAATGAATTCCAATACAAGTTGCCACATTTGTTGCTAGAGAACTCAAACGAACAAATATACAAATTGCAAAATTTCTGCATAATTGAATAAGTAAATGCAAATACATGTAATCATGGTGGATGGGGCCCACTTATGAATGCCCGAGGTCATAGGCACTTACAAATGAGGCCAAGGTACAAACTTTGAGCCCAAAATATCAAATTGCACAATCATGTCTCAAGACAATAAAGTCATGTTTCGAGACATACTTCTCTTGAAAAACTAATTTAGCTTCAAAGTTTGGTGTTTCGAGATAAGGCATCTTGTCTTAAGACCTTAAATGTATTTTATCCTAATTTAGGTTCGATGTTTTTTGTCTTAAAATAAACGCAATGTCTTGAGACAAACATGTCATGTCTTATGACGTTTAATCAAAAGCTCATCAAATGGTAAAAAATATTCTTAATGGCTTGAGAAATTAATATAGATATATAGAACTTGCCAATTTTTATTTTGGTGAAAAATGATAAACAGAATTACAACTTAACAACTACTAAGAGACTCTAAAAGCTTTGTCTTGTTGGATTGTAACACCCTTTACTCGTATCTGACGTCGGGACAAGGTACGAGGCATTATCGGACTTAAACATAAACAATCATACAAAATCGGGCCATAAAATTTCATTGAAATTAAAATTCATTCATAAATAAGCAAATCGTCCCTTATATAGGCCTACGAAGCCTAAAACATACATTAGATGTGGTTCGGGACTAAAACGAGAGCTTTGAAGAACTTTGGGGCAACTTAGAAAAATTTTCATAGAATAGGGTCACACGCCCGTGTGCCTTCGACACGCCCGTGTCCTCAGGCCGTGTAACTCTCTGTTTATGACATCATCAAACAAAATGAACCACACGGCCAAGCCACACGCCTATGTGCTAGGCCGTGTGATGAATTAAATTCTCGCGAATTAAGTGCAGACTTCACATGCCCTGGTCACACACCTATGTCTCTAGGCCATGTCCTCCACATGGCTGAGACACACGACCGTGTCTCTGCCTATGTAGCCAACACTTAAGCTATTTTCCAATCCTTTTGTTGCCCTTAATCCCAACCATACTTATACACATCAAAGGCACATAGCATAGCATCAATTTAATGATTAAACATCCTCAATTAAGATTCAATTATAACATTTGCATGTCATCATACATGTGAGTCACATACTTATTTTATACCAAGTTTAAACATACTAATTCACATTCATTTAGCCTTGTCATTTTGATGGCTACATTTACCATTATACTATGTTTATCCACTTGCCAATTAATCTCAACTTAATCATCAAGCATTCTTATTCAAGGTATTATTCTCTTATTACCATATCACACATTAATTCCATGGTTATGACCACTTAGATTGGTTGCAATGCATTCATCAATCACATATATCATGACACTAACCCTTCATAACAAATAAGCACAATCTAATAACCATATCACAAGACATTAGCGCATAGTATAAGGGAATAGGCTTACAAACCCAGAATATAAGCCACATCTTATGGCTATATAAAATAAATCAATATGGGCCAACATCTTTGGCCAAAACATGAGAACACGTATCATAATAATTAAACCCCTATACATGCCACTCACTCGAAAAAATTTAAGACTTTCAATACCCCAAATTGATAATTTGATAGTGTAATGGTACCTCCGACGATCTCCAACCCCGAGCCAACCTGACAACACTAAAAGAAATGGAAAGGAGGGAGTAAGCTTTATAGCTTAGTAAGCTCGTATGAAAATAATAAGCATTTCATTTACATGCATTTATCAAGTTCATCAACATGTTCTCGTAATTACTAATTATTCGATTATAAAGCTCGTCCTTTTTAAAACTATAATCATAGCTTATCATGCTCAGGTTTTAGTCAAGCAATCATAATCTCTTTATAAATAAGCATCTCAACATAAGTACTATAATGCATATCACTTATGTGTATTTATGTTCCCCAAGTCATATAGCTTGACATCATTCAACGAATTACAACCTTAAAGAATAAACACATCGTGTCTCAAGTCACATTGATCTAAAAATCTTAAACATGATCAGTAATCAGATTCATCACACATTTATACCTCATGAATATAAATCTATACTCACATGGTCATTATAGAAATCATTCTCGTGAACATAACTTCTTTGTAAACATTCTTACCACATATTTCTCACATACAAAGCTCATTTCTCACGAGTTTGGAGTACATACCTGTACTCTTCTATCCTTTACCATTTATATTCTTGCCTTTAGCATACTCAATAACTTACTTGTTGAATTGCCAGTTGGACTTCCCGTTGAACACTTGGAATATTATTGGATACACGGAGAAATATCATGCCAATGCCATATCTCAAGTATGGTCTTACATGGGATCTCGCACCTAAGTGCCTCATATGTAGCCAATGCTACTTCATATCACATGTTGCTCGCTTTTGAGCTACTCACGGGTCTACTCACACAAGCTGGCAGTTAGGACGTAACTACACGGGCTGCTCACACAAGCTAACAGGTACCCGCAACACATCCGGTCTACCCAACCACCAGTAGACGTACAAGACTAGCACCCGGAATGCCATAACATGTGTCATATGTCTCACGAACTTAGACCACAACTCAATGAGTTCGGATGTCACATATATCATGAAATCATACACAACTCAATGAGTTCCGATCACATAGTTCCTAGTGACATGTCATGTTGTATCCTAAACTATTCTTAAGGTTCAAACGGGATTCTTTGATACCATATTTCTGCCGAACTTGCTCATAACGTCGATTTCAATACCTATAGTACCAATCACTTATTCATGGAATAATCAAAGCATAATTCATGATAACATTTAGGCAATAAATACAAAATACAATATCATATTAAATATGTATACACTTACCATACATGCAATATTAAAGCATTTAAAGTATGGTACATGTTACATTATTTGCAAATGAACTTACTCAAAGAGTCGTTTTTACAACTCATAGAACTCTTCATAATATAAGCTTTCATTTCATTTCACTTTTTCACAATCTATGCAATTCAATAAAATATCATGTTCCATCAAATTTCCAATGCATTCAACCATCACATAGCACATTGTCGACACTTGGATTATCGAAGATTTCATGGGGTATGTCACTATCACGTACATATTATCGTAAACATATAACTCATCACAATCAAGTTAACATACCAACTTAGGTTTCAAGCATAAACAACAATAACATTAACAGCATGCTTATTTTATCATACGAACTTACTTCGAATCCAAAAATGGCTATTTATTTTGATTTAGTCCACAACCTTGTTCTTTCCCGATCTAAGCCCGAATTTCATTTTTTCTCGATCTAACAAATCAAATATATCTTATTTAACACTCACATTATTCAAATCGGTCCAAAAATCATACTTTAGAAAATTTACAATTTTGCGCCTAAACTTTCTCATATTTACACTTTAGTCCCTAGGCTCGTAAAATGAAATGTACACATTTTCTTTGTTACCCAAGCCTAGCCGATTCATATTCCTTCTCATAGCAGCCCATATTTTTCTTTATTTCACATTTTTACTACTCACTTTTTCATCTTTTTACACTTTGGTCCTTTTAGGTGTTTTCATGCAAAATCACTTAGTAAATATTAAACACACATCAAACTTTTGTATTCTTCCATTAAACATCAAAACACAAGCATGACATGCATGGGCCAAATTTTGAACATGAACCCTACTTCAAAATATGGGTAGATCATGCTACGAGGACTTCAAAAATGCAAAGAACATTAAAAACGGGGCTTGAGTGCTCTTACTATTGAGCTTAGAAGTGACAAAACCCTAGCCATGGCTTCCTCCTTGGTTCACACAGCCATGGAGAAGAAAGATGGACAAATTTTGGCCTTTATTTTGTCTTTTAGTTAATTTAATTACCAAATGATCAAAATGCCCTTCATGCATTTCTTTGAAAATTTTCCAATCCAAGCCCATTTTTTTTCTAAAATTTTAGAACTTAGTCAAATTGCTATTTAAGGGCCTCTAATTTGTAATCCAATGCACTTTCATGCTAAAAGATTCTAGAACTCATATTTTACAATGTATTCAATTTAGTCCCTGAGGTCAAATTGAACACTTTTCACATAAGATTTCTTCATGAAATTTTCACACAAGCATGCAAACATATCATAAACCTTATAATATTCATAAAATAATTATTTCTACTTCAGATTTGTGGTCTTGAAACCACTATTTTGGCTAGGACTTAATTCGGGATGTTATATAGATAGCTGTAACCACCAAATTAGGAGGTACTTCAAATATTTGAAATGTAACTCGTTGTTTAAAGAACTATTCAGAGTTCCTAGAGCTCCTTATAAAGCTTATTGGAAAACCCGTTGTCAGACTTGATTAATCGCTCTTTGTTGTTCAAAATAAATTGTTTCATTTTTGTAATTTTCTAATTGTTCCAAAATCTTATAAGTTGAATTAATCAAATTCAATTTTTCTCGTTCTATCTCAGAGTATCCATTCACTCGAAACTGATCCACCTGTATTTTTACTTTTCGTAAGCGGGTCCGGGCCTTTTCCAGCTGTTCAATAGCCTCCCGCGTAGTTCTTCTGAATTTCAAATAGTATTCAAGATCCTTTCTTTTCGATTATCTAATAAATCCCTTAATGAAAGTAGATTATCTTTCTATTCATTTTTTTATTTAAAAAATTCCATGATCCCTTCCCGAACCAAACATGAACCTTTTGATTCATTTGGCTCTTACACTAAATTATTTCTTATTTATTGGGAATTAATTCCCAATATCTTTTTTTTTCTAATGTAATGAGCTTACATGATACTAATTTAATGACATACATATCAATTAGATCGACAAATGAATCAACAAAATCCTCTTATTTGGATTCTAAAATTTTCTCTTTTGTAGAAATCTCTCACTCTTTTGTACCCCTATACGAATCAAATCGAAACTCAGATTGATTAATTTTATTTGAAAAAAATGATAAAGTTCATAACGAACTTAAAATCATCGTGTATATCAAAATGGCTAGTATTATTATTACTGATCAGTAAAATTCACATTCAAAAAAAGGGGGGAAATTTTTTGGTTTTATGTTAAAAATTCATTCATCTCAATTATTTTTCAAGAAAAGAAAAAGAAGAAAACAAGGGTCTGTTGAATTTCAAATAGTTAGTTTCACCAATAAGATACGAAGACTTACTTCACATTTGGAATTGCACAAAAAGACTATTTATCTCAGAGAGGTCTACGTAAAATTTTAGGAAAACATCAACGACTACTATCTTATTTATCAAAGGCAAATAAAATACGCTATAAAGAATTAATTTGTGAGTTGGATATTCGAGAATCAAAAAATCGTTAATTTGCAAATTTTGAATTAGTCGATTTATTAGATTCTGAAGGGAAGTCTGCCAAGAGAGACTAATCTTTGCCAATTGATCTGCAATTAAGTTACACTCCCTAGGAACATACTTAATTTCCCACTGACCTTCAGAGCGCGTTTAACTCTTTTGAGCAAGGTAATACCGGAGTCCACTGTTTCCTCCATGGACAAGGCCCTGACCACCTCAAGATTATTTGTCTGAATCCTGACTTTCTTGTAGCCCTTACTTAATAAAATGTGAATTCCATCAAGAATACCCTAAAGTTTTGCCTCCAAAGGTGAACATCTGCCCAAATAATGATTGAAACCCAAAATCCAATTGCCAACCCGATTACGAACCACGCCACCTGTGAAAGCATTTTCGGAAACTCTAGCCACTACTCCATCAGAAAATAAATAGACCCAATTATCTTCATAATGATAATGAATTTCTGACTTGGGTGAATTAGGCTTGATCCTAATTCAAAAAGGTTCAAAATGTTGAGCCCAACTGAGGAAAGTTTTTATAACATCATAATCTGTCCAATTAATATTTTGATAGATGAAAAGATTCCAGTTCTTGCAAATTCTCCAAACAATTAACCCAAATAATCATGACCAAATAATTCCCTTATCCTAGATCTAAAAGGTACCTAAAAAAGTCTAACATACAACTGAACTTTCATGCACAAGTTACACATATTAAAACTAACTCAAAACATGAATTTTTATAATTAATAACTGTAGCATGACAAGTAAATTAATCGAGTGACCACATAAGTGTCAAAACAGTACCAAAATGATTGCCACATAAATAATCAAAGTGACTAAACAATACAATAGAAAGCATCCTAAACAGCGCACGTCGTTTATTGCTCTAACGTAAAAACAAGATCTCTTTCTTTGCTAAACCCTATATGATTAGAAGACAGTCAATTACACATACCATTGGTGATAGAGAATAAGTCAATGACAATAAAATATAATCAAAAGTAGTGTCACCTAACTTGTATAATTAATGAAAGGTGGAGGCGAAAATAGATCAAATTCTATAAATATATTAATAATAATTTGTGGAATATGATCTAAAAGACAGTAGGAAACCTACAAGGATTGACGATTAAATTGTACAATTATCGAGTCGAATTTCTTGATTATTTACAATCTGGGTTTAGAAAACTAATTACATAAACATCAAGTTTTGAAATCAAGTGATAACTGAGTTCCAAGATTAATCTGCCAGCCAACTTAGACTAGTAACAAATTATCAAGTTTTAGTAAGGGGTGGGAAATTTCTTCAATGGGATGTAGTGGAGATGGCAGGCGGAGATATGAAATGAAAAATTTTCATTTAAACACATTTATAATTTATAAAATTTTAAATTAATAATAGTAAAATTGTACTTTACATCTCAAAATGATAAAAATTTAATTATAACTCTTAAAAATAATAAAGATATAGATTATTAAAATGATAAAATTACATTTTTATTATCGTAAAAGTATATAATTTAATTTCGACTCAAAAAATTTTCTTTCTTCACCCCTAATTAGATCCAAAATAACAATGACCCAAACCCGAGTCAAAAGTTGAGAAGCCTTTTTACTTGTATACTAATTTATTTTTGCATCTACAACATGATTCAAGAATCTAAACACTAAATTTAAACAATTTGTCGAGGGAACAAGAATTATCACCACAACAATTATCTTCCTTCAATGTCTAAAGCTTTATGAAAAACCTAAAATCTTGCTTGATCAAATAAGTGGGACTGATAGTTTGGAACATAACAGATTGAGTGAGCCATACAATCTTTTTCTTATCTAGCCTCTAATAATGATAAACTTATTTCATTTCTCGAAGACAATCTGTCGTTTCCGGATGAACAATCAGCTTCAAAGGGTTTATTGTAAAACAAGAAACCAGGTTGTTTAGGCGAAGGCAATTCATTATGACTTCCCAACATTAGAACCACAGATGACATGTTTGGTCTTTCCTCAGGATGCTGTTGTATACATAAAAGGCTAACGTGTATGCACCGTAGCAATTCGGATAGGTCTCCAGTGTCTGCTAAGAAATCATCGGCAAGATCCAAAGGTTTGCTTTCTTTCCATAATCTCCATGCCTGCAGCCAAATTCAAACCTTTTAGCATTTGAAGTTTAACTGACAAAACATAATGATAATAGCATTTGTCGATGTTTACATGTTCAATGAGGTTGCCACTTTGATTTACATGATAAAATCCTCTGTTCTTTCTTCCGCTTATAATCTCCAACAATAATATCCCAAAGCTAAAAACATCTGACTTTACAGAAAACAACCCATCGATAGCGTATTCTGGTGCCATATAACCACTACAGAACATTGTTGGATAAAAGAAAATTTAGTTATGGGGATTTATAGGTCAAATAGTATAGCAGTGGCATAATAGTACACTTACTAAGTTCCGACTACTCTATTTGTATTAGCTTCTGTTTGATCTCCTCCAAAAGTTATTGCAAGGCCAAAATCTAAAATTTTTGGGTTCATCTCACTATTAAGTAGAACATTACTAGTTTTAAGATCTCTATGGATTATCCTCAACCTTGAGTCTTGATGAAGGTAGAGTAGTCCCCTAGCAATCCCGCAGATAATCCGGAAACGCTTAGACCAAGATAAAACTCTGCGTCTCGTATGATCTGGAAAGTAGGTATTCTTGTTAGTCTTGCAACTCATTTGGTTATTGAAGAAGCAAAAGTGATAATATTGAGAGGTTTGTAATGATTTTCATACCGAAAATGAAGGAGTCAAGGCTTCTATTAGGCATGTATTCATAAACTAGCATTCTCTCATCTCCATGAATGCAACATCCAAGAAGCCTTACAAGATTCCGATGCTGAAGTTTGGCAATCAACTTTACTTCATTCTTAAACTCATGCAATCCTTGTCCGGAACTCTTTGAAAGTCTCTTCACTTCAATTTCTTGTCCATTTCCTAGTGTCCCCTGGAATATTTTACTACACTTTATGAGCTTTCAATAAAATAAAGAAAGATCATTGGGCTAAATTACAGCAAGTTTTACCTTATAAACAGGACCAAAACCTCCTTGACTGTTAGAATTGTGTGACCCAAATTCTAAGAGATTGCTTGCAAGTCAAGTTAAACAAAAATATATTTTCTTTCTAGAAGATTTAGTATTTATTAGTATAATATATTTAGCATTTATTAGTATAGTTTATTTGACTTACTAATTTAGCCTATAAATAGGCTCCTTTACAATCTTAGAATTAAGAGACACCAATTAGATTAGAACTCATAACACATTCAGAGAATTTTGTGTTTACGTTTGAGGGTTCTTTGTTTTTCGGGTTTTCGGGGTTTAGTTTTTATCTCCATCTTTTGTACTCTTCATTCTTTTGCCATTATAGTAAAATTATCTTTGCCCGTGGTTTTTTATCCTCTTTTGAGGGGTTTTTCCACGTTAAATTTGTGTGTTCATCTTCTCAATTTCTTCTACTATTTTTACTTGTTCGTTGCTTAATCGGGACGATCCTAACAAGTGGTATCAGAGCTAGTTTAACTTTCATAGATCAGCCCGGTCAGAGATGGCAGCAACAAGGTTTGAAATTGAGAAGTTCGATGGTGAGACAAATTTCAATCTGTGGCAAGTTCGGATGATGGCAATTCTAGTTCAAAATGGCGTGAAAAAGGTTGTTACAGGGAAAAAGCCTGAGAATCTAAATCAAACAGAATGGGAAGAGCTTGATGAAAAGGCCTTGTCTGCAATCCAGTTGTGCCTCGCGAATATAGTATTGCAGGAGGTATTGATGGAGAAGACCTCATTCGCCTTGTGGAAAAGGTTAGAAACTCTTTATGCGACTAAGTCTCTAGCTAACTGTTTAGTGTTGAAACAACGTCTATTTACGTTTCGCATGAACGAAGGTGAGCTTCTTAAAGATCACATCAGTCAATTCATTACTATTTTAAATGATTTAAAGAATGTTGAGGTTCATATTGACGATGAAGATCAAGCTATGCTATTATTGTGCTCTTTACCCTCTTCATACAAGTCTTTCAGGGAGACCCTGATTTATGGCAGAGACAAACTCTCGTTCGAAGATGTGAAGGGTCATTTGTTGAGTAGAGACAAACTCGACAATGAGTTTGATTTGAATAGCAAAGCAGATAGACAAGCTTCCGTTTTGGTAGCATCAAAGAAACGAGACAAAAGGTGTCGCTATTGCAAAAAGTTAGGTCACGTCAAAGCAGATTGTTATAAACTGCGAAATAAAAGAGCTGCTGAGAGTAACGAGGAAGATGTAGTTGGTGCTAATTTGGTCGATGAAGGCGGTGATGATTTCTTGTTAGTGTCAACGAGCGATAACTCCAAGCTTACGTCTGAGTGGATCCTAGATTCAGGATGTTCTTTCCACATGTGTCCTAATAGAGAATAGTTCTCCACATACAGTTCAGTTGAAGGTGGAGTTGTGCACATGGGAAACGATTCATCTAGTAAAATAATCGGTATTGGTACTGTTAAAATTAGGATACACGATGGAACGATTAGGACACTCTAAGATGTCAGGTATGTACCTGATTTACGAAAGAATCTCATCTCCTTGAGTATTTTAGACTTGAAAGGATGCAGAATCAACATCGAGTCGAGTGACATTAAAGTATCTCGTGGAGCTCTCATTTTGTTAAAAGGTAAAAGAACCGGCAGTCTTTATATTCTGGAAGGTTCTACAGTGACCGGTGAAATCAGACGTCCCTCGTCCGTTACGGAGTCAAAGTCAACTCATTTGAAGCGGAGGCAACTTGGTCATAGGAGGGAAAAAGGTATGACCGTTTCGTTGAAGAGAGGTTCTCTTTTGGATGCAGGTTTTGAAAAGTTAGGGCACTGTATTCGTGAAAATCAGACCCAGGTTAGTTTTGATTTGGCAGTGCACAAGTCGAAGGCTAGAAGTCTTCCACCTTCTAAGCATAAATTCGACTCAGTTAATTCCCTGCATAGTTCAAGATAGGCCCGTGGCGGGTTTTGGCAAAGATGGCATTGAAAGAATTTGTGTCAAGGTGGAAATTGTTAGAATTGTGTGACCCAAATTCTAAGAGATTGCTTGCAAGTCAAGTTAAACAAAAATATATTTTCTTTCTAGAAGATTTAGTATTTATTAGTATAATATATTTAGCATTTATTAGTATAGTTTATTTGACTTACTAATTTAGCCTATAAATAGGCTCCTTTACAATCTTAGAATTAAGAGACACCCATTAGATTAGAACTCATAACACATTCAGAGAATTTTGTGTTTACGTTTGAGGGTTCTTTGTTTTTCGAGTTTTCGGGGTTTAGTTTTTATCTCCATCTTTTGTATCTTCATTCTTTTGCCATTATAGTAAAATTATCTTTGCCCGTGGTTTTTTATCCTCTTTTGAGGGGTTTTCCACGTTAAATTTGTGTGTTCATCTTCTCAATTTCTTCTACTATTTTTACTTGTTCGTTGCTTAATCGGGACGACCCTAACATTGACCTAGCTTGTTGTTAAATGAAAAAGAATCAGTAGCTTGAGCTATGGTCCCAAACTCGAATACTGCAAGCTCCATATCTTCATTCTCGTCTTTATCCTCTCTATCATTTAGATTCTTGTCTTTCACTTCATCTAAAAACAGTATAAATCATAGACAAGCACTTGGTATATGCACTATGGGACTCTGTTTCTTAGATCATACAAATTTGTAGGAAATCAAGTAAAAAGGGGAAAAAAATCAATAGTACTGTTTAATTTTCCCAAAAACTGGGATGGAGATTGGGATTTTCTATGATGCGCAACTTCTAACTCTTCATTTTCTTGAAGCATCTCACACATTTTTGGATTTGGGTATGAGATATAATCCTCCAGTTACCCTCTGAATGCATAAACTTAAAAAACCAAATACATCCATGTCGGACACAATATGAGTATCGAACACACAAGTTCGAGCAAGCAAAATGACTATGGTATTTGTAACAAAGAACAAAATTAGTACATTTATGAGGGCCATAATTAGTGTTAACTTTTAACTTTCTCCTGCTTCTGAGAATGTAACAAACGATTAAAAGAAACCCCAAAATCGCAGCAATTACCGTCCCAAGTATGATGGCAAGTTTCACCTTAGCCTTTTTCTTCCGTTCTGCCATTTTCAATATTGATAAAGAAGCACAAATATTAATTCTTTATTACACAAAAA
The DNA here is from genome assembly GCF_007990345.1 of Gossypium hirsutum. Classification (NCBI taxonomy): domain Eukaryota; kingdom Viridiplantae; phylum Streptophyta; class Magnoliopsida; order Malvales; family Malvaceae; genus Gossypium; species Gossypium hirsutum. Next base: position 9,631,195 of record NC_053424.1, on the reverse strand, counting down.
CCCAAAAAGCATTATCACAAGATGTAATAACATGTAGTTTTATAAAGCAGTACCTGCTTCTGAAGCAGACACTCTGATGTAAAGATCCTGACCATCTGATTGAAACTGTTTGATATCAAGCAAATCTCCATACCACATGGCGCAGCCACTACCTCCTCTTGTAACATATAGATTAGTGTAGGCCATGCAGGAACAGTTCCTCAAGCACTTGGCTCTACATTCCTTGAGATTCATAGTTTTATTAACCCAAGAGTTTATGGTGTCTGGGGTTTTCACCTTCCCAATTCTGATAAACCCGTCTCCACTCTTGCAGTGAAGTGGCTTACTGTGTATGCAGCCGTCGGACCAATCCGATGAGTTCCATCTCTCGAGCCATTTCGGTCTGAACCTTGTCAAACATTGACAAGCCGGGAGCTTATTGTTATCACAGTCCCCGTCTGGACCACAAAGTCCACTTCTGTCACATAAGTCACTTGGCATGATTGAGAACAACTTCCAAGTTTGAGTTTCTGGGTTCCATGTATACATTTGTCTTACACTTTGGGTTTGGTTCAAAACAAACCTCGACATCACTGATTTGTTTTTAAGGGAATATATATAGTAAACCTCATTTTCGTTCCACACAAAGTCATAATCAAAGATGGGATTCGACCTTAAATTTGGCGTCCCACTAAATCCATCGCCATTCCATAACCCACTCCGATAGTACTTTTCCGAGCCTTTCCTTAGCACCATCTCTAGGGTTCCTTCAAGTTCTACACCGTAAGTAAGATCACCTGGAGATGGATCATCCTAGTTCTTCCAGGCTGCTAGTCTTCGATGGAGACCAGTTCTTAAATCAATACCAATTTTCATCCCTGGTAACATTATATCTGATGGATAATCAAAGCTTTGCCACAAGTAATTCTCTGGTTTCTGTTAGAATTGTGTGACCCAAATTCTAAGAGATTGCTTGCAAGTCAAGTTAAACAAAAATATATTTTCTTTCTAGAAGATTTAGTATTTATTAGTATAATATATTTAGCATTTATTAGTATAGTTTATTTGACTTACTAATTTAGCCTATAAATAGGCTCCTTTACAATCTTAGAATTAAGAGACACCCATTAGATTAGAACTCATAATACATTCAGAGAATTTTGTGTTTACGTTTGAGGGTTCTTTGTTTTTTGGGTTTTCGGGGTTTAGTTTTTATCTCCATCTTTTGTACTCTTCATTCTTTTGCCATTATAGTAAAATTATCTTTGCCCGTGGTTTTTTATCCTCTTTTGAGGGGTTTTTCCACGTTAAATTTGTGTGTTCATCTTCTCAATTTCTTCTACTATTTTTACTTGTTCGTTGCTTATTCGGGACGATCCTAACAAGTGGTATCAGAGCTAGTTTAACTTTCATAGATCAGCCCGGTCAGAGATGGCAGCAACAAGGTTTGAAATTGAGAAGTTCGATGGTGAGACAAATTTCAATCTGTGGCAAGTTCGGATGATGGCAATTCTAGTTCAAAATGGCTTGAAAAAGGTTGTTACAGGGAAAAAGCCTGAGAATCTAAATCAAACAGAATGAGAAGAGCTTGATGAAAAGGCCTTGTCTGCAATCCAGTTGTGCCTCGCGAATACAGTATTGCAGGAGGTATTGATGGAGAAGACCTCATTCGCCTTGTGGAAAAGGTTAGAAACTCTTTATGCGACTAAGCCTCTGGCTAACCGTTTAGTGTTGAAACAACGTCTATTTACATTTCGCATGAACGAAGGTGAGCTTCTTAAAGATCACATCAGTCAATTCATCACTCTTTTAAATGATTTAAAGAACGTTGAGGTTCATATTGACGATGAAGATCAAGCTATGCTGTTATTATGCTTTTACCCTCTTCATACAAGTCTTTCAGGGAAACCCTGATTTATGGCAGAGACAAACTCTTGTTCGAAGATGTGAAGGGTCATTTGTTGAGTAGAGACAAACTCGACAATGAGTTTGATTTGAATAGCAAAGCAGATAGACAAGCTTCCGTTTTGGTAGCATCAAAGAAACGAGACAAAAGGTGTCGCTATTGCAAAAGTTAGGTCACGTCAAAGCATATTGTTATAAACTGCGAAATAAAAGAGCTGCTGAGAGTAACGAGGAAGATGTAGCTGGTGCTAATTTGGTCGATGAAGGCGGTGATGATTTCTTGTTAGTGTCAACGAGCGATAACTCCAAGCTTACGTCTGAGTAGATCCTAGATTCAGGATGTTCTTTCCACATGTGTCCCAATAGAGAATGGTTCTCCACATACAGTTCAGTTGAAGGTGGAGTTGTGCACATGGGAAACGATTCATCTAGTAAAATAATCGGTATTGGTACTGTTAAAATTAGGACACACGATGGGACGATTAGGACACTCTCAGATGTCAGGTATGTACCTGATTTACGAAAGAATCTCATCTCCTTGAGTATTTTAGACTTGAAAGGATGCAGAATCAACATCAAGTCGAGCGACATTAAAGTATCTCGTGGAGCTCTCGTTTTGTTAAAAGGTAAAAGAGCCGGCAGTCTTTATATTCTGGAAGGTTCTACAGTGACCGGTGAAATCGGACGTTCCTCGTCCGTTACGGAGTCAAAGTCAACTCATTTGAAGCGGAGGCAACTTGGTCATAGGAGGGAAAAAGGTATGACCGTTTCGTTGAAGAGAGGTTCTCTTTTGGATGCAGGTTTTGAAAAGTTAGGGCACTGTATTCGTGAAAATCAGACCCGGGTTAGTTTTGATTTGGCAGTGCACAAGTCGAAGGCTAGAAGTCTTCCACCTTCTAAGCATAGATTCGACTCAGTTAATTCCCTGCATAGTTCAAGATAGGCCCGTGGCGGGTTTTGGCAAAGATGGCATTGAAAGAATTCGTGTCAAGGTGGAGATTGTTAGAATTGTGTGACCCAAATTCTAAGAGATTGCTTGCAAGTCAAGTTAAACAAAAATATATTTTCTTTCTAGAAGATTTAGTATTTATTAGTATAATATATTTAGCATTTATTAGTATAGTTTATTTGACTTACTAATTTAGCCTATAAATAGGCTCCTTTACAATCTTAGAATTAAGAGACACCCATTAGATTAGAACTCATAACACATTCAGAGAATTTTGTGTTTACGTTTGAGGGTTCTTTATTTTTTGGGTTTTCGGGGTTTAATTTTTATCTCCATCTTTTGTACTCTTCATTCTTTTGCCATTATAGTAAAATTATCTTTGCCCGTGGTTTTTTATCCTCTTTTGAGGGGTTTTTCCACGTTAAATTTGTGTGTTCATCTTCTCAATTTCTTCTACTATTTTTACTTGTTCGTTGCTTATTCGGGACGATCTTAACACTTTCCATCTCTGACAACAAGATTACCTGAATCCAGGAGCTGCAATACTGGATTCTCAACTCTTGCTATCGAGTTAGCGCACCAAACAGCTGTTGTGTTCTGAACTAGAAGCAGGATTTTCCCATTACTTTGTATCTTCAACAAGCCAGTGGAATCGTTTATTGGGTTTACCCTGTTTGCAACCCAAACAACAGTTTGCATGGGGATGTTGTTGTACCAGATTCCCAGGTAGCGGTTCTTAGAACTGCCAGGAGAGAAGAAACCCAATTGAAAGCTTCCATCACCGAAGACTAAGGTAATGCCGTCGGTGAGTGAGTCTGATTGAGAAAGGGTGTCGATTGCAGTTGAAGCATTTGAGAAGATGACGAGGAAACAACAAGCAGTGTAAAAATAGAAATCCATTTCCATGGATATCTAGTCTGATAGCACATTGCTCGCCGAATTAAGTATAGATTCCATTTTAATGAACATTCTAAGTTCATGCATTGACTGTAAATGCAAGTCTTTTGTCTTGAATAGATGACCGTAGGCATGGATATCGATGACTATTGTTAAGAGAACAGGGAGACTTCAAGTTTTCTTTATATTTTACTGACTTTGAAAATGCTTATATTCAAAGTGTCTTGCTCGTCTTCTAGAAAAGCAACTGAGTTTGCAATAGTGTAGCATTCAAATCTAAAGTGATGCGAGGTTAGAATAATTCTAATCAAGTATTGCAACTAGGGTTGTCAACAATCCGGAATGATGAGCAGTAACTATGAGTCTGACCAAGAACGATTCAGAGCGCAACTAGAAAACATTCACTTCTATACTTTGAAAAATGATGAATAATTTGCGTATCAATAATGATGAATAAAGTGAACATGGTTTACCAAAACGTCAAGTCTTCCGGCAGAGTTTCTATGAAGAAATTGCTAAACACAGACCGTTTCAAGGATCAAATAAGGTTTGGCCTTGTTTAAATCATAGTATTAAATTTATCCCAACTCCCGACCATTTTTATTTTATTTTTGAATTAATTTTAACTCACGTGTTACATGCTAAAATATATAATTTTGGAAAATAAAATAGTATAAATTTGTAAATTACTTCATATTAAAATATATAATTTTGTATAAATTATAAATATAATTAGTCATCCTTCTCGTATTGAAATATACCATAATTACATATTTAGTATTACAAAGTAATTTTCATCAGTGATATATTGCAAAGTAACATACCAGACATAACAGTACATATCAATTCAACAGAAACGTAAGACATCTAACCACCATCATACAAAGCATACAAACACAAATGTAAAAACTTAACCCCCTAATAACAACCAGACAATGTTAACAAAAATCACCCCTATTATAAATCAATGTTTATCACTAGCAATGATAAATCCCCTATCAATAATAAATTACTTTATAACAATTATAAACTAATAAACATCCATCCATTCAAGTATATAAATTCAAAACATGTATATAATGTAAGAAGGTCACTTCTCATCAATTTATTCGGTCAAAAGAGAGAAGTAAATTGTTTAATTTTATTTACGCTATAAACATAACACAATTTAACTTTGATATCAATTGTTGGAAATATTCGATTTAGAAAATGCTTATATTGCACAATAAAAAATTAAAAATTTTAAAACTAGGCATTTGTGTTACTTGTATCAATAAACAATTTACCAAAACAGTACCGTTGTTTTGAGTTAGACGGTTTAGGTCGTTTCCCAACTTTCTATCAATACAATCTTCTTTGCTATTCTTGAATCCTCGACTTGTTTAGTCTCTGAGCTCTAAATTCATGAACCAATTAACACAATGAAAACTTTATTGATGTACCAATAGAGAATATAATTTCTCTATATGGGTTAGAAACTAAAAGTTGAACTCTATTGAAGAATATACTTTATTTGAAGAATAAATCACATTATAATTTGACAAAGTAACAAAGCTTAATATGGTATGTTTTGATCTAGTCAATAGTCTCTATTTTATAGATAACAAAAAAAATAATATTTAATAGAAAATACATAGTCCCACTAGGACTACAAATACTTGCTGGGAAATGTGTCCATATTGTAGTAAACATGTAATTGTTTTCTATGTATTTGAACGATAAATAAATAAAGTTAATTTCACATTTCACAATTATATCTTTTGTGTTTCTATCTTTCATGTTTTATTTACATAGTAAAATTGTGACAAGCAGATATTAGCTCATGGATTGTCTAAGTTCAAACTGATGATAAGCAAAACAGTAAGAAAATTTACATTGCGAGAAAAACAAATTACTTCATTAAATAATCTAAACGACTCTGTAATCTCGTAAAAGAATCAAAGTTAGTGTTTAATTCAAATACTTAGAAAGATTATTATGGTGTCTTAGAAAGATTATTATGGTGTCTACAATTCCAATTGAAAGATGGCTAGTCTTGGCTATCAGAACAGTTAACTTTACGGGTAAAGACATAAATGTACTCATTGGAAGAATGATACATTGGACTAGACCCAAGTTGAATTAATTCTGAACCCATTTGTGAATTAATTCACTAATTATGTTCATTGTGTGATTTACCTAAATATTGACTTAAGTCACTAGCCATGCGTATGTAACTCATGTGCTTTGATATAAGTGGAGGCTTATACTTGGCTTATGCTTTAAAGATGATCGAGCCCAAAGGTGGTATGCTGGGTACATGACTTTACTAGCAACAATAGAATTCATAACTCGATTAAAGAGTTAACAATATTCTCTTATTGACATTGTGTGGATTAATAAATATGGAACGTGGCCACAGGTTGCTTATTCTCGAACAAGCAATTTATCATAGTCATTTATTAACAATGATCATATTAATCATTAAGAAGACACAATGGTGACAATGAGATAAAATAGGATTGTATGAATGAACGAATTTAACTCAAAGGAATCAATGACACAATATGAGGGTAACACACACAGGGCGAGGTCATTGGAAAAAGCAATTGGATGAATTATTTTCATAAATAGTATACAATAAGGAGTTCTCAATCATGGTACTTCTTGTGGATTGACTTTATGATTAAGTAAACAGCAAATTATCAGAATGATGCTTATGGACATAATTGCAATTACTAGATCCTAATTGTAAATGTCCGATTGGTCTCTTTACTAGCTCAACAAAAGCTCGATCAGATTGCATTTGAATTAAAAGAAAATTTTACAACTTTGGAAATAATTTAATTGGGTCGATTTATTTGACGTGGAATTAAATTGGGCAATTGTGAGAATTGTTCAATTAGAGAAGTTGATTAAAGAAATTTCTTGAAAAATTAATTTTGATCAAGCAAAATTAAATTAATCAAATTAATTAACATAAATATAATGTTTTTGGAAATTAATTTTCAAGTCAGACAATTGACCCAGTAAGTAATTAAACATAAAAATTGGACTTGAGATTGAAAATTGAAACCGAGACCCAAAAATCGAGACTGAGACCCAAAATTGGTCGAATCAAGCTTGGTATGTGAAACTGGGCTGATGGTCCAATTGGTGGTTGGGCCGAACTGGTCGGATCGTCATTGACCCAAACTGAACTAGCATCAGTCGAATTGGCTTGGGGTATCGTGAGGGTGTCGCGCCTGCGATGACAACATCGAGCACAGGGGTGCTGGCGGTTATGACTGTAACATTCCGATGGTTGATGGATGGTCGGTGATAAGCTATAAAAGTAACATATTTTAATCTCATTCTTAATGCATTTTCAAATGATTATTTATGCAAATTGGTGAATTTGATGTTCTTAATCCCTTTAATTCATGTTCTTACACCTAGGTGAGCATTTGGGAGCAAAACAAGAAAAAATCGGAGAAAAAGAGTAGCTTTCAGAAGTCACATGGGTTGAGCATACGCCTATGTGTGCCACACGGGCTGGACAGGTGCCCACGTGCTAGCCCATGTCGATTTTCACTCTATTTCACAAATACGGGAAAAAACACAAATTTTAAGCTTTCTAAGCATTCTAAAGTCTAAAAATACTAATTAGAAGAAGACATAAGAGAGTCATAAGAGAAGATTGAAGAAAACACTCGAAGAACACCATCGGAGCCAACTTGGAAGCGGATCTCCATCGAAATCAAAGATCTCCTTTTAGTTTCTTTTAAAGTTTTTATGAGTTCCTTTATGTCTTGTGGTTCTTCTAACTTTGAGATGTTTTATTTACTATTATGAACTAATTCTCTAGATACCTAAAGAGGATAAAACCTATGATGAATTCTATTATTTAATATATGTTTTACATGATAAATACTTGATTCTTGTTCTTTATTATTTGTACCTAATTCTTATTTTAATATTTTTGGGATATTAATTCATATTTAATGTGCTTAATTCAGTGGAGCAAAAGTCTCTGTTTAAGATTAAATCTAGCATAATTGACTAGAGTTGTATGCAATGCTAAAAATATGACAACATAAATCTACTGGATTAGAGTCAAATCTAATAGGGAAATCTATAGATCGAGTTAATGCAATTTGGATAGGGGTTTTAATTGTGAATTGAGGATTTTTCTTAAGGACAAGCTAAAATTTAAGTGTGGGGATATTTGATAAGTTGTAAAAGTAACATATTTTAATCTCATTTTAATGCGTTTTTGGATGATTAATTATGTAAATTAGTGAATTTGATGCTCCTAATCCTTTAAATTCATGTTTCTATACTTAGGAGAGCATTTGGGAGCAAAAGGAGTGAAAAACGAGCCAAAATCAGACAAATAGAGCTGTTTCCAGGATCCACACGGCCTGGGCATTTCCACACGGGCTGGCCACACACCCATGTGCCAACCGATGTCGATATCACACCCTACTTCTCAGATATACAGAAAAATCCAATTTTTAGGTTTTCTGAGCATTCTAAAGTCTATAAATACGAATTAGAAGAAAACCTAAGGGAGGCACTCAGAGAAGATCAAAGAAAGCACTCGAAGAACACCATCGGAATCAACTCGGAAGCGGATCTCCCTCAAGATCAAAGATTTCCATTTAATTTCTTTCGAAGTTTTATTGAGTTTCTTTATGTCTTGTGGTTATTCTGACTTTGAGATGTTTTCATTCAAGATTATGAACTAAATTCCCTAAATACCCAGGGAGGATGAAATCTATGATGAATCTTATTATTTAATTTCTGTTTTTATGCGATAAATACTTGATTCTTATTCTCAATTATGTATGTTTATGTCGTGTTTTAATATTTTTGGGATATTAATTATTGTTTAATGTGCTTATTTCAGTGGAGCAAAAGTCTCTCTTTAAGAGCATATCTAACATAATTGAGTGGAGTTGCATGTATCCTAGAAATAGGATGACATAAATCTACCGGATAAGAGTCAAATCTAATATGAGAATCTATAGATTGAGTTAATGCGACGATAGGGGTTTTAATTAGAAAGAGATTTCAATTAATCAACCTAGAGTCAGTTGTTCTTACTCTCGAAAGAGATATTAACATAATTTAGGGATTTCTACTGATCAAGACACAAGTGAATAAATCGTTTAATTCAGATTCATAATAATATGTGAAGTCTAGGTGGATTATTTCTTGGGTATTGTTTCTCTCATTGGTTAAAATTCGATTATTTCATTGATTCATTCTTTGTTAAGTTCTTAGTTGAATTAGTTTAGTAATTTTAGCTTTAAAATCCATCACTCCAAATTGTAGGCTAAATAATAAGAAAAGGGTAATTACTAATACTTTTAGTCCTCGTGGATACAATATATTTACTTACTGTAGCTATACTATTGTCGATAGGTGCACTTGCCTTTGTCATATTTATAGTTAGTTTAATGACCATCAGTTGCCGGCGGTGGTTCTTCGACGGTTGAGCAATGAAAGAATCGCACTCCTACTAGGATTTTACTGGATAATTTGATTTCAGATTAACTATTCCAAAAAGAATATTATTTTAATAAATCTAATATTAAATTAAATTTAATACTTATCTTGATAGTATTTTATTAATTTAGTATTAAAGTGATTATCTTAATATTAAATTAAATTTAATATTTATCTTGTAGGTAAAATATTATATTAATTTAATATATTTAATATTAAATATAATCTAATACTTAAGTATTATATTAATTTAATATTAAAGTGATTAAGTTTGATTTTAGTTGAACTCTCTAAACTCTTCCTATATAAAGAGAGGATTGAGTCATTATTTTTACAAACTTAAATTCAAGAGAAAGTTGTAGAGAGAAAATTATATGAAGAAATTATTTTAGAAGATTTTTAAAGATATTTTTCTTAATTACAACTTGACCTAGAAGTTTAGAGAAATTGTGAAATTTCCCCACTAGTAATTTTGTGGAAATTTTTTTGATTCGAAGCGAGCCCATACTCGGCAGATGTGAGCTTGAAGATCTAAGGATCTAAATAGTGTCTACTCTCTAAGGATCTAAGGGTTTGAGAATAGTGGAGAAGACTATTAGGTTAAAAGTTAGAAGGATATAGATGCTAGATTCAGAATTCATATCTGAATCTCTTTAGATCGAAAACACATACCAAATTGATAAAAAATTTTATTATAGATATCACAATTAATGTCCAATTTTATAAAATGTTTTAAAATTTTGCCGTGCTACAAAATTGTTTTTTATAACCTATTTTTCCAAAACACTCTTATATTTTAAACAGTATAACTTTTCACTAAAACTTTCCCCTTGAAAATTTAAATGTAAACCAAATGACTCACTTGTATTTACTTACAATTTTACACTAAAAATGAGAGTTCCTATTTGAACAAATAAAATGCTCTCTTCGTCCTTATTAACCTAATACAAGCTGTGCAAATTTATAAGTAATTTGTCTTGATAAGTTATAATCAATTACAATCACATTCCTCACAAGTGACCATATCAAATGGTCTTAAATTTATCCTAATAATGGTTGAAAAAAGTTTAAGATCTCCTTAATATTCAAGTCAATACAATTTGGTCTTCTAAACAAAGTAACTTAAATTGCATTGAAAGACTTTGATTTGATGTTTACTTGAGTTGTTATGTTTCAACACCACACAAGGTCATATAAAGCTATCAGAGCCCAAAAACCAATAGCTTAAACAATTTTGGATAAAAAATGTGTGAACCTAAATAAAGCAAGAGCTTAAGTTGCAACTGATGCTGAAGTTGAGAGATAAAACTAATTCAAATAATGATAGAAGGTAAGATTGTAATCAAACAATTAATGTTTGCCATAGGTATGTTATAGGTATGATGTTTGCTTAAGAAAGGGAAAAAAAAGAAAAAAAAAGACCGTTTACACCAAATTCATCCATTTATTCGATTTGATTATCTTGATTTTTAAAAATAAAGTCAATTAGTTGGTCCGATTTTAATGCATAAACCAATTTAATTTGCTACGTGATTTAGGAAACTAAACATTAAAATAACAAGTTGAAGAAACTAGAATTCTCATCACATTCTTCCAAGCATACAACCTTCAGATTCACCAATATGGTAAAAGATAATCATTCTTTCATGTTTAACCGCTTTATGAAAAATGTAAAACCAGAAGGCTCTTGATCTCTTTCCCTAACTCCAAGTGAGACGGAAATTATAGCTGATAGCTTGGAGCATTATGGATTGAATTGACCATACAACCATTTTCTTATCGAGCTTCTAATATTGATAAACTTATTTCGTCTCTTGAAGATGATTTGTTGACACTAGATGAGCAATCTGGTTCAAAGGCTTTCTTGTTTTTGTATAGGTGAAGGCAATTCATTATGACTTCCCAACAGTAGGACTATGGATGACATGCTTGGTCTCTTCTCAGGATGTTGTTGTACACATAAAAGGCTAATGTGCATGCATCGTAACAACTCGAATAGATTATTGTCTCCACTAAGAAATCACCAACAACATCCAAAGGCTTGCGTTTTTTCCATAATCTCCATGCCTACATTGAATAATTCAAATCTTTTAGTATTTGTAGTTTAAGTTGCAAGGCATAATGATAAAAGTATCAGTTCATGTTTACATGTTCAACGAGGTTTCGACTTTCATTTGCATGATAAAATCCTCTATTCTTTCTTCCACTTATAATCTCTAACAATAATATCCCAAAGCTAAAAACATCTGATTTTATTGAAAATAGCCCATTGATAACGTATTTTGGTGCCATGTAACCACTGTATAATATTGCCAGATAAAAATAAGTTAGTTATGGGGATTTATGGATCAAATAATATGGCAAAGGCTTAATAGTACACTTACTATGTTTCAACTACTCTATTGGTATTCTATTTGATCTCCTCCAAAAGTTCTAGCCATACCAAAATCTGAAATTTTCGGGTTCATCTCACTATCAAGTAGAACATTACCAGTTTTAAAATCTTTATAGATAATCCTTAACCTTGAGTCTTGATGAAGGTAGAGTAGTCCCCTAGCAATCCCATAGATAATCCGAAATCACTTATACTAAGTTAAAACTGTGCGTCTGATTTGATCTGGAAAGCAGACATTCATGTTAGTCTTTGATAAACCATAATATATACATATTTTTATCCCATGCTTGGAATATTTTTGGAAGGATTATCATAAGATTTAATGAATTTGATGCTCCTAATCCTTTAATTTCATGTTTTATACTTAGGAGAGCTTAGGATAGCAAAAAGAGCAAGAAACGGGCCAAAAACGGACAAATTGGGCGTAACTCAGAATTGCACACGGCGTAGGCACTTCCATACGGGCAATCCACACACTCGTGTGTGATACACGGATAGGCCACACGCCCTTGTGTCATGGCCATGTCGACATTAAACCAAGTCAGAATTGCACACGGTCTGAACACCCTCACACAGGCATGGTACACGGTCGTGTCCCTGTCGAGCACAAGTTTAATTTTATTCGGAAAATGCCAATTTTGGGCTATTTTGGGCATTCCAAAGTCTATAAAAACACCCTAGAAGAGGAATCAAGGGGGACGGAGAGTAGAAAGCAGAAAATACTCGAAGAATAGCCATTGGAATTGGCTCAGAAGCAGGATCTCATTCAAGACTGAAGATCTCCATTCAATTTCCTTAGAAGTTCTTTGGGTTTCTTTATGTTTTGCTATTTTTCCAATTTTGAGATGTTTTCCTCTATTGTTTTGAACTAAACTCCCTAAATACCTAGGGGGAGATGAAACCTAAGACAGATCTTATTACTATTTGAATTATATGATAAATACTTGTTCTTATTCTTAATTGTGAGTTTAATCCTTGCTTTAATATTCCAGGATATTAATTCAAGCTTTGATGTGCTTATTCAGTGGAGCAAAAGTCTTTGTTTAAGAGTAGATCTTCCATAATTAAGTGGAGTTGCATGCAATCCTAGAGATAGGACGACATAAATCTGCTGGATTAGAGTCAAATCTAATAAGGGAATCCATAGATCGAGTTAATGTGATAACAGAGGTTTTAATTAGAAAGAGATTTCAATTAATCAACCTAGAGTCAGTTGTTTTTGGTCTCGAGAGAGATATTAACATAAATCAGGGATTTCTACGGATTAAGTCAAGTGAATAAATCGTCTAATTCAAAAGTAATAAGTAAAGTCTAAGTGGATTCTTCCTTGGGTATTGTCTTCTCTATCAGTTTTCCAACAGTATTTTCCAACTTTTATCGCTGTCGTAATCTTAGTCAATTAGATAATTGTCTTAGTTTAAACATTCCTTTAATTATTAGGCTTGTTAATAAAAAGATAGTAATTACTAGTACTTTTAGTCCTTGTGGATATGATATTTCCGGTCTCACCATAACTATACTACTATTCGATAAGTGCGCTTGCCTTAGTCGAATTTTTAGTTAGTTTAGCGACCATCAAGTTTTTGGCGCCATTGCCGGGGACTAAGATATTAGGAACGCTTAATTTTTATTACTTTAGTCATTTTCATTTTTATTGCAATTCAATCTTGTTTTATTTTTCTTATTAATTTTTTCTTTTTCTTTTTTTTACTGGTAGGTTTTTGATAGTTTATGATTATAAGAAACTCATCAGGACCTTTACTTTTTGACAGTTAAATCGAGAGCACAACTCGCAGAAATCGAAGAGAAATAAGGCGAAGCCTACAATACATAGAGGAAAAGCACGAGGACGACACTAATAACACCGGGGAGATGACTGAAAATCGAAATAATTCGCTACCTCCTGTGGTTGTTGCAAACCCAGTAAATCAGAATCCTGCTCCTCGTACTATGTATGTTATGCTAAACCTACTTTAACAGGAACTGAATCGAGTATAGTTAGACTTACTGTTGCTGCAAATAATTTTGAACTGAAACCTAACACGATTCAAATGATACAATAGTTTGTTCAGTTTGATGGTTTGCAAGACGAGGATCCAAACACTCATTTAGCAAATTTTTTGGGATTCTGCGACACCTTTAAGATCAATGGCTTTTCTGACGATGCCATTCGCCTTCGGTTGTTTCCCTTTTCATTGAGGAATAAGGCTAAACAGTGGTTGAACTCGTTACCACGAGGGTTAATCACTACTTGGGAACAAATGACCGAAAAATTTTTACTTAAATATTTTCCGCCAGCCAAAATGACTAAATTGAGGAATGATATCTCTTCTTTTGTGTAGATGGATCTAGAGACTCTTTATGATGCATGGGAGAGATACAAGGATCTATTGAGAAGGTGCCCTTACCATGGGTTACCTCTTTGGCTACAAGTTCAAACTTTCCATAACGGTTTGAATCCCTCGACTAGACAAATGATTGACACAGTTGCTGGTTGAACTATCAATAATAAGACACCTGAAGAGGCTTATGAGTTCATAGAAGTGATGTCACTGTATAATTATTAGTGGCAAGTCATGAGGACAAAGCCAAAAAAAGCAGCCGGCATTTTTAACGTTGATTCGGTTGCTATGCTTTCCAATCAAGTAGAACTTTTGAATATAAAAATTAATAGTTTACTTGGCTCTACACATGTTCATCTAGTAATGTAGTGTGGCGCAAGTGGAGGTGGAACAAGCAATTCAGAATATCCACCCTACGGCCCTAACATGGAGAACGAGCAAATGAATTATATGGGTAACAATCCTCGACCTCAAAATAATCCTTATAGTAACACTTACAATGCAGGTTGGAGGAACCACCCAAATTTCTCATGGGGAGGCCAAGGGAATAAAAGACCATCACCCCTTTCAGGCTTCCAACAACAACCTTACCAGCAAGAGAAAAAGCCGAACCTTGAGGAGATAATGACAAAGTTTATTTCAGTAGCAGAGACCCGTTTTCAGAACACTGAAACTGCACTTAAAAATTAGCAAGCATCAATTCAAGGGCTCGAGAATCAAATAGGACAACTGGCTAAGATGATTTCAGAGAGACCACCAGGGAGTTTACCTAGTAACACTGAACCCAATCCAAAAGAGCATGTGAAGGCAGTTACATTAAGGAGTGGGAAAGTGTTAGTTAAATCTAAAAAGAAGCTACCACCAGATGCTGACAGAAAAGAAGATGAGGAGGTAAAACCCGAAAACAATGAAAAACATGTGATGAGGGAATATAAACCACTAATCTTGTACCCAGCAAAGTTTAAGAAAGATCACATGGATGCATAATTTGGTAAATTTCTTGAACTTTTTAAATAGTTACATATTAACTTACCTTTTGTTGAAGCTATCTTGCAGATGCCTATATATGTAAAATTTTTGAAGAAGCTTCTAACAAATAAAATGAAGTTTGAAGAATTGTCTATAGTGGAACTCAACTAGGAGTGCTCGGCCATACTCCAAAATAAACTGCCAACCAAACTGAAAGATCTATGAAGTTTTACTATTCCCTACTTAATTGGTAGTTTAAATGTTGAGAAGGCACTAGCTGATCTAGGTGCTAGCATTAATCTGATACCCTACAAAATGTTCAAGCAACTTGGCTTTGGGGAACCAAAACCTACTAGGATAAATATTCAACTAGCTGATAGATCTGTTAAGTATCCTAGGGGTATCATTGAGGATGTAATTGTAAAAGTAGATAAATTCATATTCCCTATTGATTTTGTTGTGCTTGACATGGATGAGGATGTTAAAGTGTCTTTGATTTTAGGTTGCCCATTTTTAGCCACTGCTAGGGCTGTTATTGATGTGGGTGATTGTAAACTTGTACTTAGGGTAGGTGACGAAGAGATTATTTTTAAAATTTATAATGCCATGAGATTTTCTAGGGAACAAGATAACTTCTGTTATTTTATTGATTCTATTGATCATGCTACTCAAGATTCTTTACAGGAAATTGTACATAAGGACACGTTGGAACTGTGTCTTGCTCAAGGAGAGGAGGTAAATGATGATGATTATGAGATAGGTAAGGTAAAATTTTAACTAAATTCTAATGAGCCTTCACTGAGACAAAAGAGCTATGAGGGTATCGAGGTAAACAATGAATTGAAATTAAAACCCTCTGTTGAAGAACCTCCTAATTTGGAATTAAAGCAACTAGCAAATCACTAAGAATATACGTTCCTTAGAAATAATTTCACATTACCAGTGATTATTGCTTCATATTTACAGCCAACTGAAAAGGACAAGTTACTCCAAGTGTTGAAGGAGCACAAAAGAGCCATGGCTTGGAAGATTTCTGACATAAAAGGGATCAGCCCTTCTTTTTGCACACATAAAATTTTAATAGAAGATGAATATAAACCTTGTGTGCAAGCTCAAAGGCAACTAAATCCTAACATGAAAGAAGTTTTAAAAGCTGAGGTAATTAAACTCCTAGATGCTGGAATTATTTATCCCATTTCTGACAGTTCTTGGGTTAGCCCTGTGCAGGTTGTTCCTAAGAAAGGAGGCATGACTGTTGTGGCCAATAAGAAGAACGAATAAATTCCAACGTGAACAGTCATGGGATGGAGAGTTTGCATTGACTATAGGAAGTTGAACGATGCCACGAGAAAAGATCACTTTCCCTTAGCATTCATTGATCAGATGATGGAATGATTATCTGGGCATATGTATTATTGCTTCCTAGATGGACTCTCTTGTTATTTCCAAATCCCAATAGCTCTTGAGGACCAAGAGAAAATGATATTTACATGTCCATACGATACGTTTGCTTATCGACGAATACCTTTTAGATTATGTAATGCTCCTGCTACTTTTTAGCGATGTATGTTGGCCTTTTTTGATGAACTCGTGGAAGACATTATGGAGGTATTTATGGATGACTTCTTGGTATTCGGTAACCCTTTCCATCTTTGCCTTGAAAATTTAAAACGAGTTCTAATAAGATGTGAGGAAATGAACCTTGTACAACATTGGGAAAAATGTCCCTTCATGGTTCGTACAGGGATTGTGTTAGGCCACAAAATTTCTAGCAAGGGAATCGAGGTTGATAAAGCAAAAGTTGAAACTATTGAGAAGTTACCTCCCCTTAGTTCAGTTAAGGCTATTCGAAACTTTTTGGGTCATGCTAAATTGTATAAAAGATTTATTAAAGATTTTTCTAAAATAGCTAAGCCTTTAACAAATTTACTAGAAAAAGATGTGCCTTTCAATTTCAGTCAGGAATGTTTAGAAGCATTTAATACTCTTAAAGATAAATTAATTAATGCTCCAATTTTAGTTGCACTTGATTGGAATTTACCCTTTGAACTAATGTGTGATGCGAGTGATTTTGCAGTGGGTGCGGTTCTTGGACAGCGAAAAGACAAGCACTTTCAACCAATCTATTATGCTAGCAAAACATTGACGGTCGCACAAGAAAATTATAACGACAACTGAGGAAGAATTGTTGGTTGTGGTTTTTGTATCCGATAAATTTATACCATATATAATATTATTTAAAGTTGTCATTTACACTGGCCATTCAGCTCTTCGATACCTCCTTACTAACAGACGCAAAACCTCAACTAATAAGATGGATTTTATTATTGCAGGAATTTGATTTAGAAATTCAAGGTAATAAGAGAGCAGAAAATCTTACAGCAGATCATCTATCCAGATTAGAAAACTCGCATCTCAAGGAGCTTGATGAACATGAGATAAATGACTCGTTCCCTGAAGAACAACTCTTTGCTATATTTGACTCCAAGGTACCTTGGTTCACAAACATTGCAAATCATTTAGCCGCTAACGTTACACTAAAAGGGTTGACACATGAGCAAAATAAACGCTTCTTTACTGATGTGAAAAACTATTTTTGGGAAAATCCTTTTCTTTTTCGAATATGTGCAGATCAAGTCATTAGAAGATGCGTTACGAAGTCAGAAGCAAATAGAATCTTGGAACATTGCCACTCAGAATCGACTGGAGGACATTACAGTGGGACTAGGAGCGCACATGAAACACTCGAATCAGGTTTTTATTGGACCACACTTTCAAGGTAAATGGACATCGTCTTAAACTTTATAACGATGAGGATTTTAAAGACAATGAAGAGGCGCTACAGCTCCACGAACCTGCTTAAACATACCCACAAGGTAAAGTTGAGCTTAAACTCTGAATAAGTGCTTCTCGGGAGGCAACCCGAGCACTAACCCCACAAAGTAACTTTAGTTTGTTTTTTCATTTTTCTTTATAATCTAACTGCAGGTATTCTTGGCACACACGGCCTAACACACTGGTATGCCTAAGGCCATGGGCTCACCATGGGTAGGAGACACGGGCGTGTCCATGGCCGTGCTAAAATAGGACAAATATTTTCCCCAAGACAGGATGATACAAGGGCTGCTATAAATAGCCACGGCCGTACAAAACGGCTGTGTGCACCACACGGCTAAAGGACACGGGTGTATCCTAGACCGTAGGGAACCTGCGCTTTAATTCCCCAAGAAATCAGCAGAGGCATGGCATGTGTTAAATCACCATGGTTGTGCGAGGCAGCCATGGAAATGACACGGTCATGAATACGGGTGATAAGTCATAATTTATACATATTTTTATCCCATGTTTAGCACATTTTTGGATGAATTCTCATTAGATTTGTGGAATTTGATGCTCCTAATCTTTTAATTTCATGATTTATACCTAAGTAAGAATAGAAGAGTAAAAAGAGCGAGAAAGGGCCAAAAAACGAAGAAAATGGGTTAACGTGGGAAATCAACATAGCCTGAACTTCCTTACACGGGTAGACCACAAGCCATTATCTATTTAACAAGCTTTAACAAGGCCTAAACGACACCACACGGGCGTGTCTCTGCCGAACCCAAGCCTAGTTCTATTCGAAAAAGGACACTTTTGAGGGTTTTGAAGCATTCTAAAGCCTATATAAACACCCTAGAAAAGGATGAAAGAAGAACACACGGAGTGGGAGGCAAGGAATTACTCGAAGAAAGCCGATTGATCCATCTCAGAAGTCAGATTCTCCTTTAAAACTGAAGATCTCCCTTCAATTTTCTTCAAGGGTTTTTGGGTTTCTTTATGTTTCGTTATTATTATTCTTCTGAGATGTTTTCTTTTACATATATGAACTAAATCCCCTAAATACCTAAGGGGGATGAAACCTAAGATGGATCTTGTTACTATTTTCTGAATTATATGATAAATACTTGATTTGTTCTTAATCATATGTTCTTAATTCTTTCTTTAATATTCCATGATATTGATTCAAGTATTGATGTGCCTATTCAAAGGAGCAAAAGTCCCTACTTAAGAGTAGATCTAGCATAATTAAGCGGTGTTGATTGCACCCCTAGACATAGGGCGACATAAATCTGCAAGATTAGGGTCAAACTTAATAAAGGAATTCATAGATCGAGTTAATGCAACACTAGGGGTTTTAATTAGAAAGAGATTTCAATTAATCAACCTAGGGTTAGACATTGTTAGTCTCGAGAGGGATAATAATATAAATTAAGGATTTCTACGGATCGATTCAATTGAATAAATTGTCTAGTTCAGAGTTAAATAACAAGTGAAGTTTAAGTGGATTCTTCCTTGGGTATTGTCTAAATCAATCAGTTTTCCCAAAAGTATTACCCCAATTTACTTCCAGTGCATTCTTAGTTTAGATAATTAGTTTTAGTTTAAAAACACAATTTAATTCTTAGGCTAGATAATAAAAAGCTAGTAATTACTATTACTTTTAGTCCTCGTGGATATGATATTTTCGGTCTCACCACAACTATTCTACTATTCGATAGGTGCGCTTGCCTTAGTCGAATTTATAGTTATTTTTGCGATCATTAAGTTTTTGGCGCTGTTTCTGGGGACTAAGATATTAGGAAAACTTAATTTTTATTTCTTTAGCCATTTTTATTTTTAATTTTGTTTTTTCTTTACTTCTGACAAGTTTTTATAGTTTATGACTAGAAGAAACCCGTTAGGACCTCTACTTTTTGATAGTGAAATCGAGAGCACCGCTCGCAGAAATCGAAGGGAAATAAGGCGAAGCCTACAATACATAGAGGAAGAGCAAGAGGACGACATCCATACTACAACTGAGGAGATGGTTGAAAATCAAAATAATCTGCTACCTACAGTGGTTGCGGCAAATCCAGTAGATCAAAATCCTGCTCCTCGTACTATGTATGACTATGCTAAATCTACTTTAACAGGAACTGGATCGAGTATAGTTAGACCTGCTGTTGCCACAAATAATTTTGAACTGAAACCTAACACAATTTAAATGATACAATAGTTTATTCAGTTTGATGGTTTTCAGGACGAGGATCCAAACACTCATTTAGCAAATTTTCTGAAATTTCGCGACACTTTTAAGATAAATGGCCTTTCTGATGATGCCATTCGCCTTCGGTTTTTTCCATTCTCATTAAGGAACAAAGCTAAACAGTGGTTGAACTCGTTACCATAAGGATCAATCACTACTTGGGAACAAATGACCGAAAATTTTTTACTTAAATATTTCCCGCAGACAAAGACAGCTAAATTGATGAATGATATCGCTTAGTTTGTGCAGAAACTCTTTATGATGCATGGGAAAGATACAAGGATATTTTGAGAAGGTGCCCTCACTATGGGTTACCCTTATGGTTATAGGTTCAAACGTTTTACAACGGTGTGAGCCTCTTAACAAGGCAACTTATCGACGCAGCCGCCGGTGGAACTTTGAACAATAAAACATCTGAAGAGGATTATGAGTTTATTGAAGAGATGTCACTAAATAACTATCAGTGGCAAGTCATGAGAACGAAGCTGACAAAAGTAGTCGGTGTTTTCAACCTCGATGCGGTTACTATGCTATCAAACCAGGTAGAACTTTTAAATGAAAAGATTGATAGTTTATATGGTTCTACTCAGGTACATGCAGTAATGAGGTGCGATTCAAATGGAGGAGGAGTACACACAGAATATCAATCCTTCAATCCTAGCACCGTAGAGGAACAAGTTTAATATATGGGTAACAATAATTCTAGACCTCAAAATAACCCATATAGTAACACTTATAATGCAGGTTGGAGGAACCATCCCAACTTATCGTGGGGTGGCCAAGGAAATCAAAGGCCATAACATCCCCCAGGTTTTCAACAACCACTCTACCAGCAGGAAAAGAAGTCGAACCTTGAAGAGATGCTAACAAAATTCATCTCGGTGTCAGAAACCCATTTTCAGAGTACCAAAACAACACTTAAGAATTAACAAGCATCGATCCAAGGGCTCGAAACTGAGATAGGCTAGCTTGCTAAACTGATTTCTGAATGACCACAAGGTAGCTTGCTGAGTAACACTGAATCTAACCCAAGGGAACAACTTAATGCGATTACTGTTCGAGATAAAGAAGGGTTACTTGAAGCTGAATCAGAACTGAGGCTAAGAATTGTGGTAAGTAAGGGTAAAGGTGAGGTAGACCACAGTGAGCGAAAACCAGTAAGTAAAGAGTACAGACCTATTGTGCCATACCCCAGTGTGACAAGAAAAGACCACACGGATGAACAATTTGGTAAATTCCTTAAATTATTAAAGAAATTACATATTAACTTATCATTTATTGAAGCTCTTTCGCAGATGTCGAACGCAGTTAAATTTTTAAAGGAGCATTTAGCAAATAAATGAAAGTTGGATGAGGTGTCGCATATAGAGTTAAGCACAGTTTGTTTAGCCGTTCTACAAAATAAGTTGCCCAACAAATTGAAAGATCCAAGGAGTTTTATGATTCCTTGTTTAATTGGTAGTTTAGATGTTAATAATGCATTGGCTGATTTAGGGGCAAGCATTAAGGTCATGCCGTATAAAATGTTTAAACAACTAGGTCTTGGGAAACCTAAACAAACTAGGATGAGCATTTAGTTGGCAGATAAAACCATTAGATTTCCTAGGGGTATCATTGAAGACGTACTTGTCAAAATCTATCAATTTATATTCCCAATTGATTTTGTTATTCTAGACATGGAGGAGGATAGTGACGTACTTTTGATTTTAGGACGACTCTTTTTAGCAATTGCTAGAACTATTATTGATGTTGGTACAGGTGAACTCACACTTCGTGTGAGTGAGGAAACAATTACTCTTCAAGCTCCTAGTTCGAGTAACACATCAAATATTGAGGGTGGTTGTATAAATCATGCTACCAATACTGATCATGTGGTGCAACCTTCTTTGCAGGAAACACGTTCGAAGAACATACATGAGCCATGTTCAAATAACAACAAAGGACCCATCTATGAAGAGCAAAGGCTACAGATCGAGGAACTAGATGAATGGCGGCCACAGAAACTGAGAACACACGATAAACTAAAACCACGCCATGACGGACTCAATGTTTTATCAAATCAACTTGAGGTTGGAGACAAAGTACTATTAGATGAAGCAAACCCTCGTATTACCACTTCTGACCCTAATGGAGCACTCCCTTTTACGGTTTTATCATTTTCCTATACGGTACAGTCGAGGTAACTCATTCCAAATTTGACACTTTTAATGTAAATAGTACTCGTCTAAAACCTTATTTTGATGAGATTGATAGCAGGAATGAGGAGTGTAAACTCCTCGCCCACCATGACCATACAACAGAAAGGTAAGTCGAGCTTAGACTATAAATAAGCACTTCTTAGGAGTCCTTGAACATAGGTTTTTCAAACACACACGGCCAGGCACACGGGCATGCCTTAGGTCGTGCTTATACCACCGGTGAAGACACGGTCGTGTGAAAATAGAAATTTTTTTTCCCAAAACACGGGATTCAATTCGTTGCCACGGCTGTGCGACATGGCCGTGGGCAATCCTGCCCAATCTTTATGGGTGTGCAGCACGCCCATGGCTATAAGCCGTGGTAACAACTAAGAAATTAACACGGGCATGCGGTACGCTCATGCACACCACCCTATGGTCGAAACTGTCAAAATAACATGGACGAGCACATGTATACACGGGCGTGGGAGAAGTGAACGAAGTAGGACACGGCCGTGTGCACCAACACCCCAAAGAACACGGGCGTGGGCTGAATTCCAGACGCGCCCAAATTTGAAAACTATCTCAATATCTATATAAACCCCTACTATTCATCATCCCATTCCCCAATACCCTAACCCTAACCATCGCTCTCTCTGCTGCCGTTGCCTCCTAAGCTCCTACCATCACCCAAAAATCTGCCCTTTTTCCTCTCTTTCCCCCATACGCATCAAAATCTTCCCTCTTTTCCTCCTTTCTCTACACATTCCTTCCTTCTTCCCTCTTTTCTCTACACTACAAGCCCCCACCGCCGCAGTCATCCACTGTACACTGACGCCGCACCCTTCTACCGTCAAACACCACCATCGTTCATCAGTCATTTGTCTCCCTTTCACCCCATCACTTTTATTTCTTTTACTTATTTTATTAGAATTCTTGACTTGTAATTGTTTTACTATTAATAATTTGCATGCTTATTAACCCTTATCTATGTTTAGTGATCTCCAATTTTACTAATGATAAAGATTTACTTAGTCATTGTGTTTTCATTGATCTTTATTCTTGTTTGATTTGCCCACATGATTAGGATTATTAATAGTATTATCCATTGTCACTTGATTGATCTTTTAGCATTCACTTGGTTTAGCCTTAGCACTATTTCCATATTATATTTAGCCGTTGATTCATATACAATATCACCACGTTTTATTTTTAGCATGCTTGAATTTGTGTCCATATTATCTTACGAGCAAGTCATTATTTTTGGAATACTCAGATTTTGCTTAAAGATGTAGGAATTATTAATTACTTAATCTTTCACTCGCAGGAACACCATGACAAACACTAGAGGTAAGAAGACTGTCGTCTCTGCCTCGAAGAACTGAAAAGGAACAACATTCTCCTCGAGTCCTACTAATGAGATACGGCATCCATTCCTCTAATTTCCACCGGGGCCCCAAGAGGAACTATTCCAGATACTACGGGCCTGACCCCTAGGTGTGGGTCGTTGCATTGCTTGGACCACCCTAGAGCAGATCCAACTCGCTGACGCAGTCCGGGCTCTCCTGACTATTGACCCATGAGAGCTTTTCTTCGAGATCGTTGAGCTGACATATCTCGAGCTCACATTAAAACTCTATTCAGTATTCCACCTTCAAACCGCTATGACAGAGTTTGATGATCCCAGAACGGTCTAGTTTCGTCTCAGCGGTTTAGTACGGCAGTTGAGCGTACCCAAGTTCGGTGTCACATTAGGACTATATACGGAGGACTTCATGAACGACGATGATTTCGACAGTCTCCATCGTCACATCCACTATTCTCCTTCAAATTACTGGAAGGCCCTAGTCCCTGCTTCGGCTACTTATGATCCTAGCCGCTCCAAGGCATCGGCTCTCGCCCCATCACTGAGATACTTACACGCGATCCTAGCCCACACCTTAATAGGACGGCGAGAGAGTACCGACGTCGTCAACACTAATGACGCCTATTTTTTATTGATCATGGCGCATGGGCACGTATTTGACCTCGCTTATTTCATCGCTTTTGCCGTTCGTCATAAGACAGAGCGACATAGGAAAGGAGTCCTTTCCATTAGCCCTTATGTGACTCGCCTGGCGCGGTACTTCGGTTTCCTCAACATGGCGATGCAATCATCTTACCTCACCCTTATCGGTCAGATGTCCCTACAAGGCATCTCGAGTATGCTCCATATGAGGATGATCGGGCGACGACGTGGATTTGATCCTCGTCAATACTGTCTTGTCTAGTCAGCCAAGTAGGAGGACCCAGAGGACATTACTGATGATGTCCCTCCACCTCACGAGGATCCACCATCTCAGCCACCACCTATTTATCGTCTAGTTCATGCGGCTGCTTCACTCTCTGACATCTCTGAGCATATCACTCGATTCGAGCGACAATGTTTTCAGCGCTTTGATCACATTGATGCAACCTTACATCAGATTTGTCAGCACCTTCACATCTGATCGCCACCCCCACCTCTCGAACCATCTGGCGATGAGGATTTTTGAAGACTTTTATTTATTATTTATTATTTATTATTTACTTTTATCTTTATTTATCTTTTTAAATTACTTTTTATGTTATTTCTCTTTGATACTATTTTTTACTTCATCTTTAGGTTTTAAAATTTATATTAAGCAATTTATGTTTTCAGCAATTTCTTTACGAGTAATCATACTACTTTATATTTCCTAAAGAGTTATTAATTCTATCGCAGTTATAAAGAGCTCCAAAGCTCACTACTACTTAGGAAATTGCAACTCCACTGGAAAAGGTCCTCCACGATTGCCATGCCCTGCTCAACCACGACCATAGCTACCAACAGTTATAATATTCTTTTGGCACAGCACTTGTTGACTAACAACCTCTACCAACACCGAAGTTTCCTCCTCCAATCGCACCATTGTCTTAGCCGATTACTTTCTATAACTCCAATTCAAAGATTCCATTTAACATTCAGGAAGTTTCACTTCTCTCCCTATCTTATGATCTTATATCTATATTTTTCAGGAAATCTATCTTTGTACATTGAGGAAAATGTACATCTTAAGTGTGAGGGGTTATTTATATCATTATCAGAAAAGCCCTTGAATTCTGTCTTATTCTCACGTGACTCACTCATATCACTTTTAGAATGAATTTTGATCAATTTATGATTTTTATTGAAATATCTTAAGTTAAAACATAGGCATTTATGCATTGATTGTTTTCATTTTAAGTAATTAGAGAATCAATCATGATAAGTTGATTTTTGAGAATTAAAATTTTTTTAGGTTATTTCCCCAAGTTTAGGTATTATCTTGAAGTTGAAATTCACAAGATTAACATAAAAAAGCCATAATTTTTGTGAGATCTTGAGCCTTCAGAGCATTTATTATTTTTTTCTTGCTCACTTTTATTGTTACTATGAGTGCGTCAATATTGATTTGTTATTCTAGAACTTGCTTCAATTATGCATGCCAAGGCCACACCATTGACTTGATATGTTGAGATGATAAAGGCACTTAGGTTTAACCCACTCACTCCATAAAAGTTTACCTTCATAATTAACCCTTAGTGAACCCCATTGAGCCTAACAAGCCATTCATTGATTTACCCTCAATGTTAACCCATAACTCATTTTTGTTGAAATCCCCTCAACTAATTTGATCCCTATTTTTGTCGAGATTTGATTTGAATAAATTGCTTAGCTATGTTTTATTTTTGATAGTTAGCAAAGTTTTATGTTACTTGATTTATTCTTAAAAAAAATGAAGTTGCTGCAATTGAGATTTTTCGTTTAGCATATTACAAAATTATGTAATGCTTGGATTAAAACGATGTTATCCATGAAGAAAAGCTCAATTCTAGGAATGGAATTTGTCAATTTTAGTATTTTTCTAGTTAGGAAAATTTTCCATTCAATCTCGATTCTAACATTCTCTTTCAGCTTGTGACCACACCCCCTAACCAAAGCCACGTTACAATCCTCTAAAGACCTTTTGATTGATGTATCATCTCAATATATAGTAGTGGAGAATTGATTTTCACGCAAGCCTATGGTAATAACTTTTCATATTGATTGATGAGTGCTAAATTTTTTGTCCTTAAACACCTTGAGTGATTTGAGTGAATCTTTAGTGAGGATGTTGAATTCTGTGGTATTTTGAATCAAATGTGATTACTTAGATAAGGGAAGACACCTATGTTTTCATGATAAAATGCTCAACTTGTAATGTTTGAAACTTTGATGTCTTCTAGTTGAATTCTCAATGTATGATTACTTATGGGTTATTTTGAGTTATTATTGATAGGAATTATAAGTTGAGAAAAATGAATTCTTAATTGTGAATTGAGGATTTTGCTTAAGGACAAGCAAACGCTTAAGTGTGGCGGTATTTGATAAGTCATAATTTATACATATTTTTATCCCATGCTTAGCACATTTTTGGATGAATTATCATTAGATTTGTGGAATTTGATGCTCCTAATCCTTTAATTTCATGATTTATACCTAGGCAAGCATAGGAGAGTAAAAAGTACGAGAAACAGGCAAAACAAAACGGAGAAAATAGGTCAACGTGGGAAATCAGCACGGCCTGAACTTCCTCAGATGGGTAGACCACACGCTAGTGTCTATTTAACAAGCTTTAACATGGCCTAAACCACACGGGCGTGTCTCTGCTGAACCCAAGCCTAGTTTTATTCAAAAAAGGACAATTTTGAGGGTTTTGAAGCATTCTAAAGCCTATATAAACACCCTAGAAGAGGATGAGAGAAGAAAACACGGAGTGGGAGGCAGGGAATTACTCGAAGAAATCCGATTGATCCATCTCAGAAGTTGGATTCTCCTTCAGAACTGAAGATCTCCCTTCAATTTCCTTCAAGGGTTTTTGGGTTTCTATTATTCTTCTTCTAAGATGTTTTCTTTTACATATATGAACTAAATCCCCTAAATACCTAAGGGAGATAAAACCTAAGGCAGATCTTGTTACTATTTTCTGAATTATATGATAAATACTTGACTTGTTCTTAATCATGTGTTCTTAATTCTTGCTTTAATATTTCAAGATATTGATTCAAGTATTGATGTGCTTATTCAGAGGAGCAAAAGTCCTTGTCTAAGAGTAGATCTAGCATAATTAAGCGGAGTTGATTACACCCCTAGACATAGGGTGACATAAATCTACCGGATTAGGGTCAAACCTAATAAGGGAATTCATAGATCGAGTTAATGCAACACTAGGAGTTTTAATTAGAAAGAGATTTCAATTAATCAACCTAGGGTTATACATTGTTAGTCTCGAGAGGGATAATAATATAAATTAGGGATTTCTACAGATCAATTCAAGTGAATAAATCGTCTAGTTCAGAGTTAAATAACAAGGGAAGTGTAGGTGGATTGTTCCTTGGGTATTGTCTAAATCAATCAGTTTTCCCAAAAGCATTACCCCAATTTACTTCCTGTGCATTCTTAGTTTAGATAATTAGTTTTAGTATAAAAACACACTTTAATTTTTAGGCTAGATAATAAAAAACTAGTAATTACTATTACTTTTAGTCCTCGTGGATACGATATTTCCGGTCTCACCACAACTATTCTACTGTTTGATAGGTGCGCTTGCCTTAGTCGAATTTATAGTTATTTTTACGATTATCAATGGGCGTGCTTGAGGCCGTGTGGGAACTTGCACAAACAACTGAAACTTCCAACAAATTAGAATACAACACAGGCTGATACCACGGTTGTGCCCGAAAGTCGTGCACAAACCTGTTTACTAGACACGGGCGTGTTGGTCCTACCACGAGCGTGGGAGAAGTGAATGAATCATCACATGGCCGTGCGATACGGCCGTGTGGGCCACATGGCCTAGTCACAGTGATGTATCCACAGGCTGTTTGCTATATTGACTTAAATCATCAGACCATAAGCACAAGTCATAAACATGGGCGTGGTGTACCTGACACAGGCGTGGGAGAAGTGAATGAACGTGCATATGGCCGTGCGCACCACATGGCCTAGGGACATGTGCGTGTCAAATGACTGTGTGCAACACTGACTTAAAATTTTAGGAAAAACACGGGCTAGGAACGTGACACACAGGCATGGGATACGGCCGTGTGGCCCAAAACAGGGCCTCCACGACCGTGTCCACCTTTAATTCCCTTTCCCTAACCCTAATTTTACCCTTCCCTATTTAAAGCCTCTCTATCACTATTCACCAACTTTTCCACTATTCATCTTCTCCACTCCGGCCACCATTCTCTGACAAACCTCCCGCAACCAACACCCCACTCTCCTTTCCTTTATTTCTTCCTCTCTTTCCTCTCCCCTTCTCCATCCTTGCCCAACCCCATTACTCCTTCTTTTTCTTCTTCCCTTATACAAAGCTCAACCCCACGCCCTAACATCAGCCGACCACCACCAGTTCCCATCTCCATCGGTTCTTTCCTTCTCACATTTATTTATTTACATATTTAGTTCTTGATTTCTATTTCAAACCATTACTTTATATTTCATAATATAGAATAATTCCCATTATCTATGACATATTATGATTACCGGGACTTCTCTTTGATAGTGAGTTTACCGTTTGAATTTTACATATCTATACATTGAACCTCGTTTTAGTGTTTTCTTAAATATAGCTTTTTATTGAAATATAGTTCATTGTTCCATCTAGGACTACTTTAGTTGGGATCTTTGATTTCTCTATTTAGATTCTTAAGCCAATAATGCCTATTTATGCACATATTTTCTTCGTTGTTAGGCCCACTTTATGCATTTTATTATGATTCATTATTTGGAATTTTTCGACTTAGTGGATTCTCATTCCTCATATTTCCATTGAATTATCTCAGGATACTATGACAAACACTAGAGGCAAGAAAACTTCCGTCCCCGTCTCTAAAAAGCGAAAGGGATCAGGTGCGACCTCCTCGAGTGCCACCACTGAGATCCGCCATCCATTCCTCCATTTTCCACCAAGGCCCCAGAAAGAATTATTTCAGATTCTACGTGCTCGACCCCTTGGTATGGGCCATTGCATCGATTGGGCCGCATTAGAGCAGGTCCACCTAGCTGATTCGGTTCGGGCCCTCCTCACCACCGTTTCGTGGGACCGCTTCTTTGACATCATCGAGCTGACATATCTAGAGTTCACTTTGGAACTATGCTCGACATTTCAGTTGCAAACAGTTATGGCGGAGTACGACGACCAAAGAATACTCCAATCCCGCCTTAGTGGTCTAGTATGACAGTTGAATGTCCCAGAATTTGGAGTTGCCTTGGGACTCTATACAGACGATTTTATGGAGGCCGATAATTTTTCCCACCTCCACCGCCACATCCATTATACACCTTCATCGTGTTTGGCAGTTCTCATGCCTGCTAACGGCATCTATGATTCCAGTCACTCTAAGGCATCGGCTCTCCCTCCGGTATTGCGATAGTTCCACACCCTTTTAACCCACTGTAATGACCCGAACTTTACGGTTATTGAAAAAGTATATTTTTGGGTCTCCATTTCTGAAAAATGGACTCGTAAATATTTATTAAAAATATTTTTGAAGTCAAGTGAGTGGTTAATTAGAGTTTAATGAAGTGAATTAGCTTAAATTAAGGATAATTAGATAAAAGGATTAAATTGAATAAAGTGTGAAATTTTAATTGTAGATTAAAAGAAAATGAAAAGGACCAAAATGGCAATTATGCCATTTGTCCTAAGTGAGGCGGCAAATGCTTAAAAATCTTTGATTTTTATGCATAAATATGTATAATAAATTATTATTATTATTTTATAAATGATATTTATTAATGTTATTATTATTAATTGAATTGATATTATATTGTGAAATAAATTAAATAAATATATGTGTATGGTAATGATTTGATACAAGTGTGTTAATAAAAATACATACATTTGAAATACATGTATTTGATATTAAATAGATATTTATTATTTATAAAAGATATTTATTAAATAAATAATTATATTATAAGATATTTATATGATAAATAAATAAAAGTAAGACAAATGTATGGTGCATATGGTGACATGTGTGATACTAATATACATACATTTGTATAATACATGTATATTTACTTATTATATAAGTATATTATTAAATTATATATATAATTATTAGTAAAAGATATTTATATAATAAATAGAAAAAAAAGAAGACAAGTGAAATAATATATATGTATACAAATGTAAAATAGATATTAGACATTAAATAGATATTTTATTATAGTTATTATTGTTATATTATATTATATATATAAAACGAAAGTAAAAGAAATAAAAAGAAACAGAATGAAGAACGAAAAACAGAGAAGGGAAAGAAAGAAGGAAAAAGAGAAAGAGGGAAAATGAGGAATTGAAGTTTTGAAGCTTTAAACTTTAATAGCTAATGCTGTCTCGGGAAATCTCGGCTAAGCAAGGAAAAAGACAAAGACAACGGGAGTTAGCATGGAAATTACGGTTTGTATTTCTATAATCCGAACTTAATACTTAAATTGTTGGATTTATGAGATGATTATTTGAATTGGATTGAATATTGATTATATTGAATTGATTTATGAATATATGTGAATGTTTAAATTGAAATGAATATTGATGTGGAAATTGAATAAGAAATATTTGTTATATTGGAAAATATATGTAGTTGGAAGTGTGATGAAATTGATAGAAAAATGTGATTATTGTGAAATTGAATATTTATTAGTGAAAAGTGAATGGAATTATATTGAATTGAAAATATATAGTTGATCGCGTGATTTCGTGATAGGTTTTAAATATTTATAATTACTCGTTCTTGAACTAACTATTATTGCGATTTAGGCAAGTGTACCTATCGAACAGTAGTATAGTTTTAGCAAAACCAGATTGTCGAACCTAAAGGAACTAAAAGTACTAGTAATGACTGTCTTTTTATTATCTAGCCTAAGAATAAAGAGGTTTTGTTTTAATGAACTAATTATCTAAACTAAGAACTCGCAAAGAAAAGAATTGGGGAATTGCTTTTGGGGAAAATCGATTGACTTAAGACAATACCTAAGGAAAAATCCACCTAGACTTTACTTGTTATTCTGGCTCCGAATCGAACGATTTATTCATTGAACTTGTTCCATAGAGATCCCTAAGTTATGTTATTATCCCTATTCAAGACTAATAACGTCTAATCCCTAGATTAAATAACCGAGAATTTTCTCTACTTAACACTCTAGGGTTGCATTAACTCGATCTATGGATCCCCTTATTAGGTTTCACCCTAATCTGGCAAAATCTTGTCACCCTATGTCTAGGCGCGCAATCAACTCTGCTTAATTATGAAAAATATACTCTTAGACAGGGTCTATTCCTCCTCTGAATAAGAGCTTGTCTTGAATCAGTATCCTGGGATATCAAAACAAGAATTAAGACCACATAATTAAGAACAAGTTAAATATTTATCATACGATTCAGAAAATAATAACAAGATTCATCTTAGGTTTCATTCCCCTTAGGTATTTAGGGGTTTTAGTTTATAACTAAATAAGAAAACATCTCAGAAGAATAAAGAATACAAAACATAAAGAAAACCCAAAACTCCTGAAGGGAAATTGAGGAGAGATCTTCAGTCTTGATGATGAATCCGGCTTCTGAGATGGATCAATCGGCTTCCTTGGAGTAATTCCTTAGTCCCTATTCTGCGTGTCCTTTTCTTCCTTCTCTAAGGTGTATTTATAGGTTTTGTAATGCCTAAAATCCCTCAAAATTAGCCTTTTCCGAATTGGACTTAACATGGGCTCGGCAGAGACACGCCCGTGGCACATGCCTGTGTTCGATTACTTCAGGCCGTGTTCGAGCCTACCAAATTGACACAGCCGTGTGGTCTGCCCGTGTGAGGAGGTCTAGGCCATGTAGATTTCATACTTTGGCCCATTTTCTCTGTTTTTGGCCCATTTCTCGTTCCTTTTGCTCTCCTATGCTCTCCTAACTATAAAACATGAAATTAAAGCATTAGAAGCATCGAAATCACCAATTCTAATGGGAAGTCATTCATAAAATGCATTAAACATGGGGTAAAAATATGTATAATTTACGGTTTATCAAATACCCCCACACTTAAGCATTTGCTTGTCCTCAAGCAAAATTCTCAACTCATAATCAAAATAAATTCTTCTCAACTTATAATTTCTATCGATAATATCTCACATTAATCCATAAGTAATCATACATTGAGAATTCAACTAAAAGAACATAAAAGTTCCAAACATTCCAAGTTGAGCATTTTATTCATGCAAAAATAGGTGTCTCCCCTCATCTAAGTAATTACCTTTGATTCAGAATATCACAGAGTTTTACATCCTCACTAAAGATTTACTCAAATCACTCGAAGTGTTTAAGGACAATAAATGAAGCACTCAATAGTCAATAATGAAAAGTCATTACCATAGGCTTGCATGAAAATCAAATCTCCACCACTATAATTTAAAATGATACATCAATCAAAAGGTCTTTAGAGGGTTGTAATGAGGCTTGGTTAGGGGATGTGGTCATAAGCTGAAAGAAAGGGTTAGAATCGAGGTTGAATTGAAAAATTGCCTAGCTAGAAAAAGAGTTAATCTTCACTGCGTACAACAGAGCTTCTTCTCAGAATATGAACTTACTAATAAATATACATAGTTTTTTTTAAGAACAAGTTAAATAACATAGACTAACTATTAAGAACAAAACATAGCTAAGCAATCCATTCAACTCAAATCTCAACAAAAATAGGGATTAATTTAGGGGATTTCAACAAAAATGGGTTAAGGGTTAATGTTAAGGGTAATACAAAGAATGGTTTGTTAGGCTCAAGGGGGTTTACTAGGGGTTAATCGTGGAGGTAGGCTTTTCATGGCATGAGTGGGTTAATCCTAAGTGCCTTAATCATTTTGCCTTATCAAATCAAATGGTGTGGTCTCGACATGCATAATCAAGAAAGTTCTAGAATAACAGTTCAATACTGACGCACTCAAAGCATTAATAAAAGTGAGCATGAAAAGAATTAATATATGCTCAAAAGGCTCAAAAATCTCACAAAAATTATGGCTTTTTGATGTTTAACAACTTTTGAATTCCAACTCAAAGTAGTGCCTAAACTTTGAGAAAATAGCCTAAGATTTTAAGTTCTTAAAAATCAACTCATCATGCTTAAGTCTCTAATGTCTTAAAGTTTAAACAATCAATGCATAATTGCCTATGTTTTAATTCAAGATATATCAATCAAAAGCTTTTCAAGAGAACAAGGCAATCATTCAAGGATTTTTCTGATAATGAGATAAATATCCCCCCCACACTTAAGACGTACATTGCCCTCAATGTACAAAGATAGATATTAGAGTATCAAAATAAGATAGGGAGAGAAGTGAAACTTCCTGTATAATGAATTCCTCGAACTGGAGTTCTAGAGAGTAATCGATTCGAGAGTGAGGACATGGCAGTCGTGGAAAACCTTTCCCAGTGGAGTTTTAGTTCCTATGTGATGATGAGCTTAAGAGCTCTACATAACTATGATAAAATCAGGAACTTTTTAGGGGATATTAGGAAGAATAATTACTCAATAAGAAATAACCGAACTTAATAATTAAAAATAAAATTTCTAAAATCTAATAAAAATAAAAAGTAGTTTTAATAAAAATTAAAAACATAAAATAATAAATAAATGTTTTTAAACATCTTCATCGCTGGATGGTTTGTGAGGTGGGACTGGCGAAAAGATGTGGAGGTGCTGACAAATCTGCTGTAGAGTAGCATCAATGTTGTCAAATCGTTGAAAACACTGTTGCTCGAATCGAGTGAGGCGCTCGAAGATGTCAACGTATGAAGCTGCCGCATGAACTGGACGGGAGGGTGGTGGTGGCTAAGTCGATGGGTCCTTGTGCTGTGGGGGGACATCATCAGGAATGTTCTCGTAGGCCTCCTCCTCGGTAGATTGAGTGAGATGATATTGGGGAGGGTAGGTTCCTCGGCGCCTCTTGATCATCCTCATGCTAAGCATGCTTGAGATACCTTGTGGAGACATCTGGTCGATGAGGGTGAGGGATGATTCTTGGGCCGCAGTGTTGAAGAACCCGAAGTGTCGCGCCAGCCGAGTCACGTAGGGGCTGATAGAGATGACCCCCTTCCTATGCTGCTCCGTCTGGTGCTGAATCGCCAGGGCAATGAAATAGGCAAGGTTGATGATGTGCTCGTGCGACATGCACCATAAGAAGTAGGCATCGTGGGTGTTGACGACGCCAGTGCTCTTTCGCCTCCTTGTAATCATGTGAGCTAAAATAGCATGTAAGTACCTCAGGGATGGTGGGAGAATTGATGCCTTGGAGCGGCTAGGATTGTAGGAGGCCGCACCAGCCAAAGCGTGCCAGCACTTCAAGGGGGAGAAGTGTATGTGGCGACTGAGAGTGTCTAAATCATTCTCCTCCTTGAACTCCTCCGTATATAAGCCCAGTATAGCACCGAACTCTGGGACGCTTAGCTGGCGGATTAATCCACCTAGGCAAAATTGAACCGTGCCGGGATCATCGTAGTTCGTCATTAAGGTTTGAAGATAGAACGTTGAGCATAGTTCCATCGTGAGCTCAAGGTATTTTGGTTCGATAATCCTAAAAAATAGCTCCCAAGGGTCGATGGTTAGGAGGGCTCGAATCGAATCAGCCAACTGAACTTGTTCTACAGCAGCCCAGTTGATGCAGCAACTCACAATTAAAGGTTGGGCCCGAAGTATTTGGAACAGTTCTTGCTAGGGCCCTCGGGGAAACTGTAGGAGAGGGTGATGAATTTTTACAGTTGGACCCGCAGAAGAGGACGCCCCTTTCCTCTTCTTTGAAGCAGGTATGATGGTTTTCTTTCCTCTTGAAGACGACATTGTGTACCTGCAAGTGGAAACATCAATTCGTCTTTTTGATGAGTGGACAATTTATAATATATAAAAGGAATGCGACTAAATTCGAAAAGGAAAATGCATAAATATAGTCAGCCATAATTACTAAATTCAATTAGAATAATAAGTTCAATGACCCATTTCTTTATGGCATTAGCATGATGATATAAGTAAAAATGGCAAGGAATGTAATGCAAAATACTATATGAATGAAAAGGGATGTCAACACAATATGCATGGTTTATTTCAACTATCCTAGCCATGAATATTCACTTCTAACTAATTAAATGAAGTGTAGGAATCATGTAATGAGTAAGATTTTAAACATGAGAGAGATGATAACTTGTTTGATAAATGAAATTTATGTGATTATCAATATGGAAATAACATGAAAAATAAAAATTAATATGATAAATAGCATTATAAATCAGTGAAATAAAAGAAAAAGGAGTAAACAAACGCTAAGGGAAGAGATTGGGCATCATGAATGGAGTTAGAGGTGGCGCACGGGCGTGGCAGGGAGGTCGTGTAAACTTGCAGCGGCTAGGGTTATGGTTTTTGAATGGGGAAGAAAGTGAATAGTGCAGGGTATTTATAAATTTTAGGCCACACGGCCATGGCACACGCCCGTGTTCCCTAATTTTTTCCCGTGCGTTTCGCGTTTTTCCTATTTGAACGCGTCTAAAATTCGTCCCACGCCCATGTAGCTCGGGCGTGTGGGTTCACACGGCCATGTTGCACGACTGTGTCTAGCTTCGTTCACTTCTCCCACGCCCGTGTGTGCAAGACCCATGCCCGTGTTAATTTAACAGGTTCAACCACGGGTGTTGGACACGGGCGTGTCACACGCCCATGTTGTTTTAATAGGTTTGCCCACGGTGTGTTGTTTACCTTAAAAGTGCCAAACTTGGGATGACTCACCTCGACCGTACCGAATGGAAAAATGCTGAGTACCATAAGAGGGATTTCTTCATTCGGTGTGGTAGCAACAATGTAGGGATCTGCGGCATCTAATATGACTCTATCTCCAACCTTCAGTTGATTTGGAGAGGTATCGGGCTCGTTCTGGTTAGTTTTAGTTTATCATGTGTTCTCAGTTTATGTGTTCACCATTCATATAACTCCTCTATTTGCAGCCTTCGTTCTTCATGAATAGAACCTCTACTGTTGTTTGAGAGTGGCTCATGTGCTTCCTTCAGACTTATCTCCTGCAAAGTGGGTTGTATCATGTGGTCAGTTTTAATAGAATGGTTTAGATGATCACCTTCAATTTCTGATGTATTGTCAGAATTGCGAGCTTGAAGGGTGAGCGTTTCGTCTCCTACGCGAAGCGTGAGCTCACTTGTGCCAACATCAATAATTTTTTTAGCAGTTGCTAAAAAAGGCCTTCCTAGGATTAAAGGAGTATTGTTATCCTCTTCTATGTCTAAAACAATGAAGTCAACGGGAAATTTAAATTTATCGATTTTGACTAGCACATCTTCAATAATACCCTAGGAAATCTTATAGTTTTATCTGTTAATTGAATGCTCATCCTAGTCTGATTGGGTTTCTCGAAACCTAGTTGCTTGAATATTTTAAAAGGCATGACGTTGATACTAGCCCCTAAATCAGCTAATGCATTATTAACATCTAAACTACCAATTAAGCAAAGAATCGTAAAACTCCCTAGATCTTTTAGTTTTTTCGGTAGCTTATTTTTCAGAATAGCTGAGCACATTATGTTTAGCTCCACATGCGTTTATTTTTCAGAATCGCTCCAACTTCCGCTTATTTGCTAAAAGCTCTTGTAAAAATTTCATTGCGTTTGGCATCTGCGATAGAGCTTCAATAAACTGTAAGTTAATATGTAATTTTTTTAAGAGTTTAAGGAATTTACCAAATTGTTCATATGAGCGGTCTTTCGTTGTTGCGTTGGGGTATGGCACATGAGGTTTATATTCGACATTCACCGTTTTGTTTTTATTGTTATCTACATCATCTTGACCTTTGCTGACCACAGTTTCTTGCCTCGGTTCTGGTTCAGGCTCAACAACTCATTCTTTATCTTGAATATTAATTGCGTTTAGCTGTTCCCTTGGGTTGGGTTCAGTATTACTTGGCAAGCTACCTTGTAGTTGTTCAGAAATTAGTTTGGAAAGCTGACCTATCTGAGTTTCGAGCCCTTGGATCGACGCTTGTTGATTCTTAAGTGCTGTCTCGATGTTCTGGAAATGAGTTTCTGACACCGATATAAACTTTGAGAGCATCTCTTCAAGGTTCGGCTTTTTTTCCTGTTGGTAGGGTGGTTGTTGGTAACTTGGAGGTGGTTGTGGTCTTTGATTTCCTTGACCGCTCCACGAGAAATTGGGGTGGTTCCTCCAACCTGCATTGTAAGTGTTATTATATGGATTGTTTTGAGGTCGAGGATTATTACCCATGTATTTTAATTGTTCGTTATCCATGTTGTAGCCATAAGGTTGGTATTCTGAATGGCTTGTTCCACCTCTACTTGCTTCGCACTGCATTACTGGGTGAACCTGTGAAGAACTAAGAAAACCATCAATCTTTTTATTTAAGAGTTCTACCTGATTAGAGAGCATGGTGACCGAATCGACGTTATAAATGCCGACTGTTTTTGTTGGCTTTGTCCTCATAACTTGCCATTGATAGTTATTCGGTGACATCTCGTCTATAAACTCATAGGCATCTTCAGGTGTTTTATTATTGATGGTTCCGCCAGTAGCTGCGTCAACCATTTGCCGAGTCGAAGGATTCAGACCATTGTGGAATGTTTAAACTTGGAGCCAAAGTGGTAACCCATGGTGAGGGTACCTTCTCAGTAAGTCCTTGTATCTCTCCCATGCATCGTAGAGGCTTTCTAAATTCATCTGCACAAAAGAAGAGATATCATTACGTAATTTAGCCATTTGAGCCGGTGAAAAATATTTTAGTAAGAATTTTTCAGTCATTTGTTCCCAAGTAGTAATTGACCCTCGTGGTAACGAGTTCAACCATTGTTTAGCTTTGTTCCTTAATGAAAAAGGGAATAACCGAAGACAAATGGCATCATCAGAAATGCCATTGATTTTAAATGTATCGCAAAACCCCAGAAAGTTTGCTAAGTGAGCGTTGGGATCTTCATCCTGCAAACCATCAAATTGAACAAATTGCTGTATCATTTGAGCAGTGTTAGGTTTTAATTCAAAAGTATTTGCAGCTACAGCAGGTCTACCTATGCTAGATTCAGTTCCTGTTAAAGAAGGTTTAGCATAATCATACATAGTGCATGGAACAGGATTTTGATTAGCCACAATTGCAGGAGGTAGCTGATTGTCTTAGTTTTCAGCCATATCTTCGATTAGGGGTTGAGTATCGTCTTCTTGCTCGTTCTCTGTGTATCGTAAGCTTCTCCTTATTTCTCTTTGATTTCTGCGAACTGTACGATCGATTTCTTCGTCAAAAAGTAATGGTTCTGATGGGTTTCTTCTAGTCATAAACTATAAAAACCTGCCAAGAGAAAGAAAAAGTAAGTTAATAAATAATAATAAAATTAAATTAAATTGCAAGAAAAATAAATGGCTAAAGTAATAAAAATTGAGTGTTCCTAATATCTCAGCTCTTCGGCAACGGCGCCAAAAACTTGATTGCGTGATTTCGTGATAGGTTTTAAATATTTATAATTACTCATTCTTGAACTAACTATTATTGCGATTTAGGCAAGTGTACCTATCGAACAGTAGTATAGTTTTAGCAAAACCAGATTGTCGAACCCAAAGGAACTAAAAGTACTAGTAATGACTGTCTTTTTATTATCTAGCCTAAGAATAAAGAGGTTTTGTTTTAATGAACTAATTATCTAAACTAAGAACTCGCAAAGAAAAGAATTGGGGAATTGCTTTTGGGGAAAATCGATTGACTTAAGACAATACCTAAGGAAAAATCCACCTAGACTTTACTTGTTATTCTGGCTCCGAATCGAACGATTTATTCATTGAACTTGTTCCATAGAGATCCCTAAGTTATGTTATTATCCCTATTCAAGACTAATAACGTCTAATCCCTAGATTGAATAACCGAGAATTTTCTCTAATTAACACTCTTGGGTTGCATTAATTCGATCTATGGATCCCCTTATTAGGTTTCACCCTAATCCACTTAATTATGACAAATATACTCTTAAACAGGGTCTATTCCTCCTCTGAATAAGAGCTTGTCTTGAATCAGTATCCTGGGATATCAAAATAAGAATTAAGAACACATAATTAAGAATAAGTTAAATATTTATCATACGATTCAGAAAATAATAACAAGATTTGTCTTAGGTTTCATTCCCCTTAGGTATTTAGGGGTTTTAGTTCATAACTAAATAAGAAAACAACTCAGAAGAATAAAGAATACAAAACATAAAGAAAATCCAAAACTCCTGAAGGGAAATTGAAGAGAGATCTTCAGTCTTGATGATGAAGCCGGCTTCTAAGATGGATCAATCGACTTCCTTGGAGTAATTCCTTACTCCCTATTCTGCGTGTCCTTTTCTTCCTTCTCTAGGGTGTATTTATAGGCTTTGGAATGCCTAAAAGCCCTCAAAATTAACCTTTTCCGAATTGGACTTAACTTGGGCTCGACAAGGACACGCCCGTGGCACACGCCCATCTTCGATTACTTCAGGTCGTGTTCGAGCCTACCAAATTGACACGACCATGTGGTCTGCTCGTGTGAGGAGGTCCAAGCAGTGTTGATTTTGTACTTCAGCCCATTTTCTCCGTTTTTGGCCCGTTTCTTTTTCCTTTCACTCTCCTATGCTCTCCTAAGTATAAAACATGAAATTAAAGCATTAGGAGCATCAAATTCACCAATTCTAATGGGAAATCATCCATAAAATGCGTTAAACATGGGGTAAGAATATGTATAATTTACAATTTATCAATAGTTAATTAATTAAAATATGAATTAATTGAAAACTGAAAAGTGAATTAAATACCCTATTAACTAGTCGGGCTAGTCGGATATAGTTGGCATGCCATAGGATATGGAAGAGTACGGGTTTTCCCGGCTTACTGATCAGGCACTTATGTACCGACTACTGTTACTGTTACCGATTCGACACTTTATGTGTCGGATATTGTTACTATTACCGTTACTATTACTGTTTCAGATTTGTTTCGATGAGGTACTCTGTGTACCGTACTACTACTGTTACTATTACTATTCCGGCTTCGGCCGATGAGGCACTATGTGCCGTACTGGTGTGTTGGTTGGATCCGTGTATCCGTCTGGGTCCGAATCATGTTAATAGGGGTAAATAAAGGAACTAGAAAGATTGATTGTTACTGAATAATTTAATTGTTACTGTATATCTGATTTTTACTGAATAATTGACTGTTACTGGATAACCAATCAATTGATTGATACTGAATAACTGATTATTATTGAATAATTGATTGTTACCGAATAACTGACTGTTACTGAATAAATAATTATTCTGATTGACTGATTGTTAATGAATATTACTGATTGATTAATTGCTATTGAAAAATAATAAATGATTTTGAATTTAAAGTAGACCAAAACATTGGTTGGAAAGTGAATGTTTGAATACTCATTGAGTTTGAATAGTTCAATATATATAAATTAATATGGTTTATAATTGTTTAAGTGTTCAGATTATAGAAATACCACTGAGTGTATACTCAGCGTACGGATTGTTTCCGTGCGCAGGTTAAGTTAAGGCTAAACAGTTGAATCAGCATCCCGTGCCGATCCCGAATTCGATGAGGTAAAGTATGTTGAGTATTGGTAATTGCATGTACCTAGGATGTCTTATGAGAGTCATCTAGGTGGTGAAAGTATTGATGAAATAAGTAAATTATGGTTGGCAATGGTATATAGTATGAAGTTGAAATAATTGATAAAGTAAGTGATATACTTAAAAAGATTCATTAGATAGGTTATAAAATGTTTTAGATTAGTAAGATTTGAGTATATTTAAGTGTATTTGGATTATTTGAATGTTGGCAAATTGTATTGGTTGAAGTTTTAATTTGCAGGGTTAGAAACATTTATTTTAATAAATGACTTTAATTGAACTGTATAGACTGGTAATGCCCTGTAATCCTGTTCCGGGGATGGATAAGGGTTAGAGGGTGTTACACTCACACCTTAACAGGGCGACGAGAGAGCACCGGCATCATTAACACTCACGACGCTTACTTTCTATGGAGCATAAGGCAAGAGCATATTTTCGATCTCGCATACTTCATCACCCTTGCCTTTCGCCATCAGACAGAACAACATCGAAAGGGAGTCATCAACATTGGCCCATATGTGACTCGCCTAGCTCGATACTTTGGGCTCCTGAACACATTGGCATAGTCCTCATTGCTCACACTTATTGGCCAGATGTCTCCACAGGGCATCCAAAGTATGCTCCATATAAGGATGATAGAGCGTCGTCGTGGGTTCAATCCTCCTCAATACCGACTAGCACGACCCACTAATGAAGATGACCCCGAGGACATTACTGATGATGTCCCTCCCCTCATGAGGACCCACACCCACCGCCACCGCCGAGTCACCGACTAGTTCATGCGGCTGCTTCACTGATAGAAATTTTTGCCACCTAGATCGATTTGAGAATACTGCACTCAGTGATTCGATAACATAGAGGCGACTCTGCAACAAATTTGTCAGTATTTTCACATTTCACCTCCAGCACCACCACCTCATGATCCAACTGCCGACGAGGACTTTTGACTCTATTTATTTCTACTTTATTTTGCTTTTCTTTTTCTTTTTCTTTTTCTTTTATTTTTAGTTCTATTTCCAGTTTTCATGTTTTTAAAAAAAGACTTTGATTAGTATATTTTGAATATCTTAATTTTATGGCTATTTTTCTATGAGTAATCATAACGACCCCATTGATATAACACCCTAAACCATTACTGATGATATCGCAGTTTCAAAAGGTTCAGTCAATTGGTGCCACTCAGGAATATAAAAATAATCCTATGGGGATAGTTAATTCACGACTGTCATGTTCTGCTCGACCACGACTATAGCCACCACGATAACCTCTTCGCTGGGCGCTGTGATTGTGGACCCTAACCTCTACCACCACCTTCACCTCTGTCTACATGTCACATACACATCACTTCCAATGTCTCTAAACCCACTTCCGCTCTTTCAAGGACAACATCAAAATTCAGGGTAGTATCACTTTCCCCCTCTTCTATGATATTATGCTTATGTTGTCATTATTTATATTTTTACATTGAGGATAATGTACATCTTAAGTATGGGGAGGTTAGTCATATCATTACCAGAAAACCCCTAAATTTTGTCTAATCCCCAAGTAATTTTTTTCATATCACTATTAGAATGAATTTTGATTAATTCATGATTCTTATTGATATGCTTTGGATCAAAACACAGGTAATTGTGTATTGATCGTCTAACTTTAAGGCAGTAAAGAATCAAGCATGATAAGTTGACTTTTAAGTATTAAAATTGCTAGGTTGTTTCCCTGAATTGAGGTATTATCTTGAAGTTCTAAGTTTACAGGACTGACATCAAACACCCATAATTTTTGTGAGATTTTGAGCCTTTTAGAGTATTATCTTCCTTGCTCACTTATTTTATTAGTTATGAGTGTGTCAACATTGATTAGCTATTCTAGAACTTGCATCGATTATACATGTCGAGACCACACCTTTGATTTGATATACTAAAGTGATAAAGGCA
The DNA here is from genome assembly GCF_007990345.1 of Gossypium hirsutum. Lineage (NCBI taxonomy): Eukaryota > Viridiplantae > Streptophyta > Magnoliopsida > Malvales > Malvaceae > Gossypium > Gossypium hirsutum. The sequence continues at coordinate 9,588,405 of NC_053424.1, read as the reverse complement.
CTTAGGTTTTAACCCATTTACCCCATAAAAAGCCTACCCACATAGTTGACCCCTAGTGAACCCCTTTGAGCCTTAACCATTGTTTCTTGATTTTCTCCTTAATGATTAACCCACAACTGGACCCTTTTTGATTCGTTAGGAATTTCTCTTTATATTGACTCCCTTTTTATCGAGATTTGATTTGATTAGTTACCTAACTATCCCCGTCCGTTTCAGTTACTGATTTATTATGTACTCTCCATTACTGTTCTTGTTCTTAAAAAAAACCCATATCTTTATATTCAGTCAATTACGCATTGTTTTTAAGAGATTGGATAAAGTTAAAGTATTATATTGAGGGAAAGCTCATTTCATCTTAGAAAGTTTTATTTCTGGCACCTGTGTGTAATTTAGTAATTAGCTTTATTCTTCTAAGTTGGGTAATTTATTAAATTAATCTCGATTCTAACCCTCTTTTTCAGCCTTTATCCACACCTTTAACCCAAGCCCCATTACAACCCTATTAAAGACCTTTTGATTCGTGTATCATCTCATTTATAGTGGTGGAGATTTGATTTTCATGCAAGCCTATGGTAATAACTTTTCATGTTTGGCTATTGAGTACTTAAATATTGAACATTAAACACTTCGAGTGATTTGAGTGAATCATCAGTGAGGATGCCAACTCTTGTCAATTTGGCATTAAAGGTAATTACTTAGATAAAGGGGGATACCTAAGATTTTATGATTAAAATGCTCAACTTGAATTGTTTGAAACTTTGATGTCCTTTTAGTTGAATTCTCAATATGTGATTATCTATGGATTACTTCGAAACATTATTGATGAGAATTTTAAGTTAAGAAGAATTAAATTTAATTGTGAGTTGAGAATTTTGCTTGAGGACAAGCAAATGCTTAAGTGTGGGGATATTTGATAAACCATAATATATACATATTTTTACCCCATACTTGACATATTTTTGGAAGGATTATCATAAGATTTAATGAATTTGATGCTTCTAATCCTTTAATTTCATGTTTTATACTCAGGAGAGCTTAGGATAGCAAAAAGAGCAAGAAACGGGCCAAAAATATACAAATTGAGCCTAACTCAGAATTGCACACGGCCTAGGCAGTTCCACACGGGCAATCCACATGCCCGTGTGTGACACACGGGTAGGCCACACGCCCGTGTGTCATGGCCGTGTTGACATTAAACCAAGTTAGAATTGCACACAGCCTGAGCACCCTCACACGGGCGTGGCACATGGCCGTGTCCCTGTCAAGCACAAGTCTAATTCTATTCAGAAAAGGCCAATTTTGGGCTATTTTGGGCATTTCAAAGTTTATGAAAACACTCTAGAAGAGAAATCAAGGGGGACGGAGAGTAGAAAGTAGAAAATACTCGAAAAATAGCCATCGGAATCAGCTCGGAAGCAGGATCTCATTCAAGACTGAAGATCTCTATTCAATTTCCTCAGAAGTTCTTTGGGTTTCTTTATGTTTTGCTATTTTCCTAATTTTGAGATGTAATCCTCTATTGTTATGAACTAAACTCCCTAAATACCTAGGGGAGATGAAACCTAAGACAGATCTTATTACTATTTGAATTATATGATAAATACTTGTTCTTATTCTTAATTGTGAGTTTTAATCCTTGCTTTAATATTCCAGGATATTAATTCAGGTTTTAATGTGCTTATTCAGTGGACCAAAAGTCCCCGTTTAATAGGAGATCTTCCATAATTAAGCGGAGATGCATGCAATCCTAAAGATAGGAAGACATAAATCTGCTGGATTAGAGTCAAATCTAATAAGGGAATCCATAGATCGAGTTAATGCGATAATAGGGGTTTTAATTAGAAAGAGATTTTAATTAATCAACCTAGAGTCAGTTGTTTTTAGTCTCGAGAGAGAGATTAACATAAATCAGAGATTTCTACGGATTAAGTCAAGTGAATAAATCGTCTATTTCAAAAGTAATAAGTAAAGTCTAGGTGGATTATTCCTTGGGTATTGTCTTCTCTATCGGTTTTCCAACCGTATTTTCCAACTTTTATCACTTTCGTAATCTTAGTCAATTAGATAATTAGTCTTAGTTTAAAACATTCCTTTAATTATTAGGCTAGATAATAAAAAAATAGTAATTACTAGTACTTTTAGTCCTTGTGGATACGATATTTCTGGTCTCACCATAACTATACTACTGTTCGATAGGTGCGCTTGCCTTAGTCAAATTTTTAGTTAGTTTAGCGACCATCAGTCCTGCATCTCATTTGATCATTGAAGAAGCAAAAGTGTAATATCTCGAAAATTTTTACAGTAAAATATTATCTGTGATATAGTAAAATAAGGAAATAAAATCACAAAAAGGGAAATTTTGAGTTATGACAATATTGGGAAGTATATTATGGTATATTAATTCAAGAAAGGACTAAATTGTAAAAGTGAGAAAAGTTTTGTTGCACAAGAGTAAATATTCAAAATTTGAGGGGTTAAAGTGTAAATATGAAAAAGTTGAAGGACCAATAGTGTAAATATTTTAAGGGTGGAATGATCTAGAAACTAAGGAAAATTGATGAATTAGGACCAAATTGAATAGATGAAGAACTATGAGGGACTAAATTGCAATTTTACCAAATTAAATGATGACTCAAGGATGGAATTTTAAAAGATAATGAAGGGCAAAATGGTCAATTGGAAGAGAGAGAAATCTAGAAAATAATAATGATGCTAGAGATATTTTGATATTTTATAATTATTTTATTAGATAAATATTATTTTATTAATATTTTATTAATATTTTATTAGTATATAAAGAAAGAAAGATGAGAAATTCTCATCCATATTTCCCATGCACTAACGTGAGAGAAAGAGAGAAAGAAAGAAAATTTTACTTTCTTTACAATTTGGTTATTTTACCAAAAATTCACCATTTTCACCCAAAAATCAAAAGAATTTTCATAGCTACCAAGAGAGAAAAATGTTAAGAAGACTATGGGAAGTTAGAATATCAAGTTGGATTCAAGAAATGGAAGCTGAAGGAGAGAGAAAATCAAGATGAAGATTGAAATCAATAAAACAAGGTAAGAACATCATGATTTCAATATATTTTTAAGTTGATATTATTGAAAAAGCATGGAATTAATGTTAATGTAGAGTTTCCTTACATATGGTCCTATGTTCTTGATATGTTAGTGAAGAGAAAACAAGAGAAAATGGTGAGAAATAGTGTAGAGAAAGAAAATAAGGGTGTTATAAATATGGTAAATAATATCTTGCACTAAAACAGTTTTGGACAGCAGCAGTAGTATAAATTTGAAAAATCACCAAAAATTGTATAAATCGAATTATAGGATGAATAAAATATGAAATTAAAACTTATTTAGCCTAGTTTCTTATAGAAGAAATTATGTAAGCAATGGAATTATAATTCATGAGATATAATAAATTTTATGAGACAAGGTCAGAATGATTTCAGGTTCCCCTGTTCTGACTTTTGGAAAATCAAAAAAAAATTTATAAAAGTAATTATGAGCATAAATTTATATTTTTAGAATCCTGAATGAGTATATTTTTAATAGAAACAAACAAGAACATCATTTGAATTCTGTACGAGGAGATAATTAATTTTTAGTGAAGAAGGGTCAGAACTGTCAGACAGCAGAACAGGGGTAACTTTAAAGAATAAATTGTACTTATTGGCTAAACCAAAAATTATGAAAATTTTATGGTAAGAATATATATGAGTATAGTTTTAGGGAAAATTATAGTATTTTAATTTGGAGTTATATAGCTCCAGATATGAATAATTTCGTGACTATGACACAGATGGACACCTTGAATATTCATAATAGTAAATAATAAAAAATATAGATAATGTTACTTACAAGTGTTTTATATACATTAAGGATGTGGAATGGAGAGGAGGAGGAGGAAAACATATATGAATTTTCATTTAGCATGGCTAATTTGCTTATTTTAGGCTCAGGGACTGAATTGAATAAAAGTAAAACTTTATGTGCAATTTTGTAAAAATGTCAAAAATGACCAAATTGCATGAAATGGATTAATTTTATTATTTAAATTACAAAATTGAATGAAATTATTAATTTAGCTCAAGATAGGGGGAAAACATGTTATCAATATGTATGAGAATAATATCTAGAAATAAGGATTAAATTGCAAGAATTTTATTTTCCTGACCCTAAGGATGAAATCGTCATTAATTAAAAAGTTTAGGGGTAAAATGGTGATTTTTCCTTGAGCATTAATTAAATGCATTATAATATGAAATGAATGAAAATGATGATCAAATTTATTTATAAAGAACCGGACGACTCAAATATGAGACTTGATCGTGGAAAAGAAAATATATCGGATTAATGAAATTATGAACACAAACAAGCAATGAGGTAAGTTTGTGTAACTTGAATTGTATTTTAAATACTTGAAATATGTGGTTATGTGATGAAAATATGATTTGAATGTTCAATTCATGATAATTGATGAAATATTGCTAATACTCGATATAAATTGAAAATAAATCCCGGTTGAATGAAAGAAAAATTCGATGGATCTTTGAAAAGGAATTGACGGTAAAAAGGATCTAGCCCGGACGGGTGATCCTATTCTGATATAGCCCTCCCGAAGAATACGTGTAAAATGGATTTAGCCCGGACGGGTAATCCAAATTAGGGTCTGAATTTAGCCTGGACTGGTAATTCAGATCTAAGCTCATTAGAGTAATTGTCGTTGCAGGGGATTTAGCCTGGACTGGTAATCCCGACAATACTCTATGAGTTTATATTACAGGAGATTTAGCCTGGACTGATAATCCCACTATAAGGATGAGGTTCGTGGGAGTGTGCTTTCTGATATGAAATGTGTAAGACCATGGTTGAAAGATACCATGGCAACCTGATATGAAATGAATAAGACAATGGTTGAAAGATACCATGGCAACGTGACATGAAAAGAATAAGACCATGGTTAAAAGATACCATGGCAACATGACAGAAAATGAGTAAGACCATAGTTGAAAGACACTATGGCATCATGTTAAAGATAAATAAGACCGTGGATGGGAGACGCTATGACATCTATTGAACAATTGATATTCAGGTAATACGTATCAGATGACGAATGGTTATATGAAATGGTTGTGTGAAATGTTTACAAGAACTGGTCATATGGAAATATATGTACAAAATAGTTGTATGAAATAATTATGAAGATAGATAAACGAAATAAGTATAAGTACATGGAATATAATTTACGTTAAGTTTGATATAAACTATTACCGGAATAAATATACATAAAATATATGGAAATGATGGAGCATGAAATATTGATATAATGAAATGAATAATATATGCTTATGAAGAAACGGTAAGAGCATGATATGTTTCATGACATGTACATATATGATTACCTTTGATATGTTGATACAAGGAAATTATGTAAGTTGAGACTATTATTAAACTCAAGTGCGATATGTAGAGAAAATAAGTATATCAATGTTGAAACGCTTAGACAAGTGCCAAACTATTGATTGAATGGTAACATGTTTAATTATAAGGAGCATTGAAATAGTAAGTACTTAGATGAAAATAAAATTTAAGATTTAGCAAATTTTTTTTATAATCCCGATTTAATTCCGGTTGGTTTCTAGTGTATGTTTGGGGCTTCGAGGGCCCAATAGAGAGACGTTATGATTATTTTCAAAATATGAATAATAAATGACTCAGAATTATTTGAAAATGTTCAGTAAACTCCGGTAATGCCTCGTACCCTATTCAGGCAATGGATACGGGTAGGGGATGTTACAAAAAGTGATAACATTGAGAGGTTTGTATTGATTTTCATACCAAAAATGAATGAGTCAAGGCTTCTATTAGGCATGTATTCATAAACCAACATTCTCTCATCTCATTGAATGCAACAACCAAGAAGCCTTACAAGATTCTGATGCTGAAGTTTGGCAATCAATTTTACTTCATTCTTAAACTCGTTTAATCCTTGTCTGGAGCTCTTTGAAAGTCTCTTCACTGCAATTTCATGTCTATTTGCTAGCATCCCCTGAAAAATTTTACAACACTTTTATGAGCTTTCAATAAAATAAAGAAAGATCATTATACTAAATTACAGCAAGTTTTACCTTATAAACAAGCCCAAAACTTCCTTGACCTAGCTTGTTATTAAATGAGAAAGAATCAGTAGCTTGAGCTATTGTACCAAACTCGAATATTGCAAGCTCCATATATTCATTCTTGTCTTTTATCATCTCTTATCTTCCACTTCATCTAAAAATAGTATAAAACATAAAGTAGCAATTCCCATTGCCTCTTTCCTTTACTGATTGATTTATATGCATGTTTTTGGACCAACATCGAAATCGAAATACACCAAGCACTTGGTTTATAGACTATAAGACTGTGTTTCTTCGATCATATATGAAAAGGTTAAAAACAATCCATTTTCAGTAAGCTTTTTAAAGGTTACAAATTTGTAGGTAATTCATGTAAAATGGTAAAAAAATCAATAATCTTTTTATTATTATTTCCTTTTAGAAAATGGGTGGAAAAATTTAGACACTTCGTTTTTCTTGAAGTATTCATGTCCATCACATTTTTTGATATGAGAATGAAGATAAGATCCTCAAATAAGTTACTATTTTAGACACATACTAAAATCCACACACTTCAATTTGAGTAACATAGATGAGCAAAATGATTTAGGCAGTTGTAGCAGATGAGTACATTTATAACGACCTACCCTTTAATTTCTCTTACTTATGTGAATGATGTAACAAACAAGTAAAAGTGTTGAAGCTGGCTTACATTCAAACCATGAAGCAGGCCATGAAGCAGACCAAGCTACCTAGAGCCATTGTTGGGGTTTTTGAACAATTTACCGAGAAGAAGTATGAAGCTTAGTGAAAAACTTGAGCAACAATGTAATAAATTCGGATGAAGAATGACAAAAACTTTGAAATTCAAATTTGGAGGTTTTTGAGAAAATGAATAAAATCTGACTTGAACAATGAAAGAAAAAATTGAGAGAGTATTTTTCTTGAATGATTTCTATTGAAATTCATTAATAAAAAAGATGGCATAATGCCAATACATATACCAGTCATAAGCTGGTTAGCTTTAACATATTTACTATTTTTAGACTTCATTGTAACTTGTACCGCTTGCACATTGCAACTTGCAAATCACAACTTGCACAATTAGATAAGCTAATCTATCAATCTTATCAGTACCGAATGCATTAAATATATTACCTACTTGGTTCTAATTAAACTAAGTTACAAAATATTACTTAAAGTAACAAAATGAAACCGAAATTGAACAGTAGCATCAACTTCAGTAGTTGCATGTACTTCATCTGGAAATACTACAGCAGCTTGATCTTCATATTTCATCCACATAACTTGTACTGCATGGATTGCTCCTTGGCTATTCATATGCTGCATGCATGCCAACTTCAACACTCCTCATTGGCTTGCATGCTGCAAACTCCCATTTTGGCTCTTAAATCTTTAAATCTTAACACACTAAAGGGCTTTGTTAAGATATCAACAAGTTGTTCTTTAGAACTGCAATGAATCAACTTCACTTCTTGAACTTTCTCCATCTCTCTAACAAAGTGAAATTTGATCTTGAAGTGTTTCGTTCTCCCATGGAACACTAGATCTTCTGCAATTGCAACAACAGATTGGTTGTCACAATTGACCTCTGTTGCTTCCTTTTGTTGTAGATTCAAATTAGCCATGATTTTTCTCAGCCAAATGGCTTGATTTACAACACTAGTAGCTACTACATATTCTATTTCAGCAGTTGATTAAGCAACAACATTTTGCTTCTTTGAACTCTAGCAAAAAATGGCTGAACCAAGGGTGAGTAGATACCCTGAGGTACTCTTTATATCATCTATCGATCCAGCCCAATCACTATCAGCATAGCCAATTAATTTCATGTTTTCAACTTTGCTAAACTGCATTCCATAGCTCTATGTACCTTTGATGTACCTGAGTACTCTTTTGGCAGCTTGAAAGTGCTTTTCATTGCAGCAATGCATGAACCTTGAAAGCAAACTTACAATAAACATAATGTATAGTCTAGTGGCAGTTAAATAGAGTAAACATCCAACTAGACTTCTGTAGGTTGATTCACTAACCTTTTCAAAATCATCTTGGCTCGATAGTTTCTCTCCAATGGAAACTGGTGTACTTGTTGCCTTGCAATTTTGCATGGAGAATTTGCTCAGAATTTTGGAGACAAAAGCTTTCTGGCTTAGGAAGATTCCATGTTGTGTTAGTGATATTTCCATGCCAAGGAAGTAAGACATTTGTCCCAAATCAGACATCTCAAACACTTATTGCATTTTATATTTGAAGTCTGTTAGCATTGCTTGGTCTCCTTCTATCACTAACAGATCATCAACATATAGAGACACTATCAGTTGAGTTTCACTACCTTGCTTTTTCATATACAAAGTAGGTTCATTAATACTTCTTTCAAATCCAAGGCTAGCTAGATAGCAATCAATCCTGCTATACCAGGCTCTTGGAGCCTGTTTCAAGCCATACAAAGCTTTCTTCAGTTTGTACACCTTATCCTCTTCACCAACAATTTTGAAGCTTTCAGGCTGCTCAACATATATCTCTTCTTCAAGAAAACCATTGAGAAAAGCTGACTTCAATCGAACTGATGGATTTTTCATTGCATTTGTGCTGTTAAGGCAACTAGCAGCCTTATGGTATCAAGCCTAGCCACTGGTGCAAAGGTTTCAAAGTAGTTAATGCTGTACTTTTGGCTGAACCCTTTTACAACCAGCCTTGCTTTCAGTTTGTTCAAGCTTCCATCAGCACTGTGCTTGGCTTTAAACACCTACTTCACTCCAATGACTTTTCTGTTGAGTTGTTTTTCAACTAGCTGCCAGGTTTGATTCTTCTTAATCATACTAATTTCATCAGCCATTGCCTGTTTCCAGCCTTGATGAGCTTCAGCTTCTTTAAAGCAGCTTGGTTCAATAGCAGCCACATGAGCTCTTTCATAAATCTTAGCCAATGGTCTAGTGCCTTTGACTGGTTCATCATCAACATCCATTTCAGGACCATTTTGATCAGCTTCAGTCTAATCTGTCACCAAATCTTCAACAGTAGTTTCTGATTCATTTTTATCCCAGTTCCATCTTGACTTATCATCGAATACAACATCTTTGCTCATAGAGACCTTGTTTGTTAAAGGATTAAGTATCCTATAACCCTTCTTGATACTGCTGTAGCCCACCAGAATGCCAGGTTGAGCTTTCTTAGCAAGCTTGTCTCTTTTTACTACTGGAACATGAGCATAACAAATACAGTCAAAGACTCTTAGGTGAGCCAGTGATGGTTTGAACCTGAACCAAGCCTCGAAAGGAGTTTTCTAAGCCAAAGCTTTAGTTGGGAGCCTGGTTTGGAGGTAAATAGCAGTGTTAACTGCTTCTACCCAAAATGACTTAGGCAAATTTATTTCAAACATTAGGCACTTGGCCATATCCATCAAGCTTCTGTTTTTTCTTTCACTTACACCATTTTGTTGATGTGTATAAGTGTTGGTCAGCTGGTGTTTGATGCCTACTTCATCACAAAATGTATGTAACCCGGAAGTTATCTGACCTTAATGTTTTCAACTTGCAACTTGTTTTAGTCTCTGCTGCAGCTTTAAACTTCAAAAATACTGAAGCCACTTCTGATTTCTGTTTCAAAAAATAAATCCAACAATATCTCGAGTAATCATCAATAGATAAGATAAAATACCTGTTTCCATTCAAAGATTGAGTCTTCATTGGACCACACACATTAGTATGTATAAGTTGCAGTCTTTCAGAAGCTCTTTACGCTTTGTTTGTAGGAAATGGTAGTCTAGCTTGTTTTCCTAGTTGATATACTTCACAAACTTCTTTTTTTTCAGCTGAGTTAGTGAAGTTTTCAACCAAATCTTCTTTAGTTAGCTGAGTCATTGAGTTGTAGTTGACATGACCAAGTCTTTTGTGCCACAACTTGGATTCATCTTGAACAGCTGTGTAGGCACTGTCTGCGCCCTTGTTCCAGTCCACCATAAAGCTTTTGTCAGCCATTGTTACTGACATGAGCTTGGATCCACTTGGATCACTAATTTGGCACTCCTTACCTTTAAACACCACAGAGTATCCCTTTTCAAGCAACTGAGCTATGCTGAGCAGGTTTCTATCTATTTGAGGCACAAACAAGACATTTGTAACAAGTTTGGTACCTATAAGAGTGTTAATTTGGACATCTTATTTGCCTTTAGCTTTGATGAAGTGTCCATTTCCAGCCTTCACCCTTTTTTTGAAGCTTCTATCTATTGAATTGAAGATAGCAGCATCTGGAGTCATGTGGTTAGTACATCCACTGTCAATCAACCATCTTTTTGTGGCTTTTCTTTTGGCAGTTGAGCTAGAAACTGCAAAGACTTGCTCTTCTTGGTCATTGCCTTCTTTTGCTACTTGAGCTTCAGCTCTTGGCTGTCGAGGTTGATTTGGCCTTTGTTTGCCTTTGTTTTTGCAAACTTTGTTTGCATGACACATCTTTTTGTAGATTTTGCATTGCACATTATGCCTAAACTAACATACTTCACCCGGATGACTTAGCCTTTTGCAGTGTGGGCAAGGTGGATATCTTTTTGCACCATCTGTTCTAAGCTTATCTGTCCAGGTTTTCTTCCTCTTGTAGGCAAAGGAGTTTGAGGCTGGTGAGGTTTTAGCTTTGAAGGCACCTTCTTGATACTCCTCCAGTCTACTTGCTCTCCTTTGCTTTTGAGCATAAAGAGCATTTATTAGCTCTGTCAATGAGATATTAGTCAGGTCCTTCGAGTCTTCAAGAGATGAGATCTTTGCCTCATACCTTTCAAGTAAGGTTGAGATCACCTTCTTCACAATTCTTTTTTCACTAAATTATTCTCTAAGTAGCCTTTTACTATTTACTACAGCCATGATTCTGTTTGAGTATTGCTTCATTGTTTCTTCTTCCTTCATCTTTAAGTTTTCAAAGTCCTTTCTTAAATTCAGTAGCTGTTGCTGCCTTGTTACTTCAGTTCCTTGGAACCCCTCCTTAACTTATCCCAGGCCTACTTTGGTGACTCACAAGCTATGATTCTTGTGAAAATCACATTAGACACATTGTTCTGAATGCAAGACATAGCTTTGTGCCTTTTGGTTCTTTCATCAGAATGCTGCCTTATCTGAGCAACTGTTGGGTTGGCTCTTAGAGGTGTTGGTCCAACATCTGAGTTGACAACCTCCCACAAATCAAATGCTTGCAGTTAGGTCTTCATTTTTACTACCCATATGTGGTAGCTTTCTCCATTGAACACTGGTGGTGGCGCTGGTGAGAATCTTGATGAAGATATGGTTCTAAGGATTGAAAATGATAGGTCTACTAAGAATAAGGCTTTGATACCAATTGCTGGGGTTTTTGAAAAATTTACCCGGAGGAAGTATGAATCTTAGTGTAAAACTTGAGCAACAACGTAATAAATCCGGATGAAGAATGACAAAAACTTTGAAATTCAAGTCTGGAGGTTTTTGAGCAAACTAACAAAATCTGGCTTGAACTATGAAAGCAAAAATTGAGAGAGTATTTTTCTTTAATTATTTCTATTGAAATTCATTAATAAAAAAGATGGCATAATTCCATACATATACCAGTCATAAGCTGGTCAGCTTTAACATATTTACTATTTTTAGACTTCATTGTAACTTGCACTGCTTGCACATTGCAACTTGCAAGTCACAACTTGCACAATTAGGTAAGCTGATCTATCAACCTTATCAGCACCAAATGCATTAAATACATTACCTACTTGGTTCTAATTAAACTAAGTTACAAAATATTACTTAAAGTAACAAAATGAAACTGAAATTGAATAGTAGCATCAACTTCAGTAGCTGCATGTACTTTATCTTGAAATACTACAGTAACTTGATCTTCATACTTCTTCCATATAACTTGGACTGCATGGACTACTCCTTGGCTGTTCATATGTTGCATGCATGCCAACTTCAACAGCCATGTAAGTTGCTGCTGAAGATCATGTAGACGTTTTGTTACTTCAATTAGATGTTTTGTTCCTTAGTTTGATATGAACTAAGTTGTTATCATGTTTGATGTAATTAGGTGATGATAGATTGATAAATCAACTTTACCAAGTGTACAAGTTATGCTTATCAAGTTTCTATACTACTTAGTGGAGTTAGGTAAATGTTTAGGTAGCATTTTTCATCATTTTGGCCAGCTAAATATCTGGTTTATCTGATGGCTTTATGCCTTTATTCAATGTAATGAAAATCTTTCATTCATTTTTTGGTTTTACTTAAACATTTTTAAGTTCATAAAACTATAGCCGATTATTTTGTTTGGTTAGTAAGAAATGGAAGCTTATTGCTTAAGTTTCTGTCAAAGTTTCACATTTTGTTTTCTTAGTTCCAACAATTGGTATCAAGAGCTAATTTCTTAGTGGACCTCACTCTTTTCAATCCTTTAAAACAATGTCTTCATCTATTTTCTCTCCAGCACCACCACTAGTGTTCAATGGTGAAGGCTACCACATCTAGGTAGCGAAGATAAAGACCTACCTACAGGCATTTGACTTGTGAGAGGTTGTTAATACTGATGTAGAACCACCACCTTTGAGAGCCAAACCTACGGTGGTTCAGATCAGACAACACTCTGATGACAAAGCCAAGAGATACAAGGCAATTCCCTGTATTCAAAACAGTGTGCCAGATTTGATTTTCACAAGGATTATGGCTTGTGAGTCTCCAAAACAAGCATAAAACAGGCTTAAGCAGAAGTTTCAAGGAACTGAAAGAACAAGGCAACAAAAACTCTTGAATTTAAGAAGGGATTTTGAAAATTTGAAGATGAAGGAAGCAAAAATAGTTAAGCAGTGCTCAGACAGGATCATGTCTGTCGTGAACAGCATTAGATTGCTTGGGAACCAGTTCAGTAAAGCCAGAGTAGTGGAAAAGGTTATTTCAACCTTACCTGAAAGATATAAATCCAAAATCTCCCCCTAGAAGACTCAAAAGATTTGTCGAGCATCTTTTTTACTAAGCTAATCAATGCTCTTTATGCTCAAGAACAAAGAAGAGCCAGTAGACAGGAAGAGCATCAAGAAGGTGCCTTCCAAGCCAAGCGCAAACCAAACTCAAGCTCCTCTGGCTATAAAGGGAAGAAGACTTGGTTAGATAAGCCTAGAAGAGATAGAGCAGGAAACATATATCCACCTTACTCACATTGTAGAAGGTTTAGCCATCCAGAGGCAAATTACTGGTTTACACCTGATGTTCAGTGCAAAATCTGCAAATAAATGGGTCATGTTGTCAAAGTTTTCAGAAATAAAGGTAAGCAGAAGCAAAATCAGCCTCAACAACCTAGAGCTAAAGCTCAAATGGTAGAAGAAGGTTGTGATCAAGAAGAACAAGTCTTTGCTGTCTCTTGTTCAGCCACCAGAAGAAAAATCATAAAAGGATAGCTAATAGATAGTGGTTGCAAAAACCACATGACACCTGATGAGACCATTTTCAAAAGCATTGAGAGATCCTTCAGCACAAGAGTAAATGTGGGAAATGGACACTACATTAAAGCAGAAGGCAAGGGAGATGTACTGATTGACACTCCTACAGGTACCAAACTTGTTTCTACTGTCTTGTTAGTACCTGAAATTGATAGAAATCTGCTTAGTATAGCTTAACTGCTTGAAAAGGGTTACTATGTGGTTTTTAAGGATAAAAAGTGCCTAATTAGTGATCCAAGTGGATCCAAGCTCATGTCAGTAAGCATGACTAATAGAAGCTTTTTTGTCGATTGGAGTAAAAACTCAATTTGTGCCCACACAACTACATTAGATAAATCTAAGCTATGATATAAAAGGTTGGGCCATGTTAACTACAAATCTCTAGTTCAGCTGACAAAAAGAGACTAAGTTGAAAACTTCACAAAATCAGTCACAAAAGAGGATATTTGTGAAGTGTCTCAACTAGGAAAATAGACTAAACTGCCATTTCCTTTGAACAAGGCCTGGAAAGCCTTTAAGAAGTTGCAATTAGTCCACACTGATGTGTGTGGCCCAATGAGAACTGAATCCTTAAATGGCAGCACGTACTCTATTCTCTTTATTGATGATTACTCAAGATTTTGTTGGGGCTATTTTCTCAAGCACAAATCAGAGGTGGCATCAGTGTTTTGGAAGTTCAAGACTGCAGCAAAAATAGAATCAAGTTGCAAGCTCAAGATACTAAGATCAGGCAATGGCACAGAGTATACTTCAGCAATGTTTCAAAGTTTTTATGAGGAAACAGGCATTAAACACCAACTCACTAACTCCTACACACCTCAGCAGAATAGTGTCAGTGAGAGAAAGAATAGAAGCTTGATGGATATGGCCAGATGCTTGATGTTTGAGAGAAATTTGCCTAAGACTCTTTGGGCTGAGGTAGTTAACACTGCAATATATCTTCAAAACAGGCTGCCTACTAAAGCATTGTTTGAAAAAACACCATTTGAAGCTTGATTTGTGTTCAAGCCATCACTCGCTCACTTGAGGGTGTTTGGACGGATATGTTATGCACATATTCCTGTAGTTAAAAGAGACAAGTTAGCCAAGAAAGCTCAGCCTGGCATTCTGGTGGGCTACAGCAGTGTCAAGAAAGGCTATAGGATTCTGGATCCTACAACCAAAAGGGTCTTTATGAGCATAGATGTTGTATTTGATGAGAAGTCAAGCTGAAACTAGGATAAAAGTGAACCAGAAGCTACTGTTGAAGACTTAGTGACTGGTAAGATTGAAGGAGATCAAAATGTTCCTGAAATGGACATAGATGATGAGCCAGTTAAGGGAACTAGACCTTTGAGTGAAATATATGAGAGGGCTGATGTGGCTGCTGATGAACCAACTTGTTTTAAAGAAGCTAAAACTCAGCAATGAGGGAAGCAAGTTATGATGGATGAGATGACCATGATTCACAAAAATCAAACCTGGAGTTAGTTGCAAAACCATCTCACAAGAAGGTTATAGGAGTGAAATAGGTGTTTCGAGCAAAAAAAATACTGATGGAAGCTTGAACAAACTAAAAGCAAGGCTGGTTGTGAAGGGATTTAGTCAGAAATATGGAATTGACTACCTTGAAACATTTTCACCAATGGCAAGGCTTGATACAATCAGACTGCTGCATTGGCTGCACAAAGGCAGTAGAAAATACATCAACTTGATGTAAAATCTGCCTTCCTCAATGGCTCTCCGGATGAAGATATCTATGTTGAACAGCCTGAATGTTTCAAAGTTCTTGGTGAAGAATGCAATGTTTACAAGTTGAGAAAAGCCTTGTATAGCTTAAAACAGGCTCTAACAGCCTAGTATTCTAGAATCGACTCCTACCTGGTGAGCCTAGGATTCAAAAGAAGCATTAGTGAGCCAACTTTGTATGTGAAAAAGGAAGGTGAGGAAACACAGCTCATAGTCTCATTATATGTGGATGATTGATGAACGCCAAATTATACATAGTTTTAGCGGAAATACTTAGCATATTTATGGATGTTTACTACTAGATTTGTGGATTCTGGTGCTCTTAATCCAGTTATTTCAATTTTTGTACTCAGGAGAGCACCAAAAGTCAAAAGGAGCCAAAAACGAGCTAAAAAGGGACAAAATGGACTAAATCGAAAAGATCACACGGCCTAAGCCTTGCCACACGAGCTGCTCACACGCCCGTGTCCTTCGAGGGTGTCGACCAAGGCTCTCATGATTCACACGGCCTGGCCATTAACCCACACGGCCGTGTGCAATTTAACGGATCGAACATGGCCTGGCAAACACGTCATGCGGTCGTGGCACACGGGCGTGTCCCTTTTTCAAAGAGTTGTATTTTATACGGAAAATGGTACTTAGGGAGGAAGAAAGCCAATCCAAAGCCTATATAAACACCCTAAGTATGACCTAGAAAAGACCCTTTTCCAGAACTTTTCTGGAATACAGGACCACGCGCCAGGAATTACTTGAAGGAAGCTAGACGATCCATCCCAAAAGCCGGACCTACTCCAAGACTGAAGATCTCTCTCAGAATTCCTTCAAGGGTTTTAGAGTTTTCTTTATGTTTTGTTATTTACACACTTTGAGATGCACTCTTATCTTATTATGAACTAAACCCCTTAGATACCTAAGGGGGTTGAAACCTATGATGGATCTTATTATTATTATCTGAACTGTATGATAAATACTTGATTTGTTCTTAATTATGTGTTCTTAATGCTTGAGTTAATATTCCGGGTATTAATTCATGATTTGATGTGCTTATGCAGAGGAGCAAAAGTCCCTGTCTAAGAGTAGATTTGACATAATTAAATGGAGTTGATCGAACGCCTAGAAATAGGGTTATGAGATTTTGCTGGATTAGGGTGAAACCTAATATGGGAGTCCATAGAATGATTTACTGCTTCCCTAGGGGTTTTAATTAAGAAAGAAATTTCGATTAATTCAACTGAGGGTTAGACATTATTAGTCTCGAAGGGGATAATAACATAGGTTAGGGATTCTCACGGATCAAGTTAAGTGAATAAATCGTCCGGTTCAGAGTTAGATAACAAGTGAAATCTAGATGGATTCCTCCTTGGGTATCGTCTTTATCAAATTAATTTTCTTCAAGTCTTTTTCCAACTTTTCTCTTTACTTAGTTTAATTATTTAATTAGTTTAATTAATTAGTTTAATAAACAATCCCTTTCTATTTCTTGGTTAGATAATAAAAAGATAGTTATTACTAGTACTTTTAGTTTCCTTCGGTACGATATCCTGGTCTTGCCATTACTATACTATTGTTCGATCAGTGTGCTTGCCTTTTGTCGTGATAATAGTTAGTCTAGGTTTGATCTTAATTATAAATATTTATTACTTGTTACGAATCATGCAATCAAGTTTGGTGCCATTACCGGGGAACTGAAATATTAGGAACGCTAAATTTTTATTACTTTAGCCATTTATTTTTCTTTCAATTTTATTTTATTTTATTATTTATTAATTTACTTTTTTCTTTCTCTCTTGGCAGGTTTTTATAGTTTATGACTAGAAGAAATCCGTCGGGACTATTACTTTTTGACGAAGAAATCTATAGTACAATTCAAAAAAATCAAAGAGAAATAAGGCGCAGCTTAAGATACATGGAGAACAAGCAAGAAGACAATACTCAACCTCCAACCGACGAGATGGCTGAAAACCAAGGCAATCAGCTACCTCCTGTAATTGCGGCTAATCAAAATCCTGCTTCACGTACTATGTATGATTATGCTAAACCTTCTTTAACAGGAACTGAATCTAGCATAGTTAGACCTGCTATAGCTGCAAATACTTTTGAACTAAAACCTAACACTATTCAGATGATACAGCAATTCGTTCAGTTTGATGGTTTGCAGGATGAAGATCCCAACGCTCACTTAGCAAATTTCCTAGAATTTTGCGATACATTCAAAATCAATGGCGTTTCTGATGATGTCATACGTCTTCGGTTGTTTCCCTTTTTACTGAGAAACAAAGCTAAACAGTGGTTAAACTCGTTACCACGAGGGTCTATCACTATTTGGGAACAAATGATCGAGAAATTTTTATTAAAATATTTTTCACCGGCTAAAATGGCTAAATTACGTAATGATATCTCTTCTTTTGTGCAGATGGATTTAGAAACACTTTATGATGCAGGGGAGAGATACAATGACTTACTGAGAAGGTGCCCTCACCATGGGTTAACACTTTGGTTGTAAGTACAAACATTCCACAATGGTCTGAATCCCTCGACTCGACAAATGGTTGACGCAGCTGCTGGCGGAACTATCAATAATAAAACACCAGAAGATGCCAATGAATTTATAGAGGAGATGTCACTGAATAACTATCAGTGGCAAGTTATGAAGACAAAGCCAACGAAAACAACCGACGTTTATAACATCGATTCAGTCACCATGCTCTCTAATTAGGTAGAACTTCTCAATAAAAAGATTGACGGTTTACTTGGTTCTACGCAGGTACATCCAGTAATGAGGTGTGACTCATGTGGCGGAGGTGTGCATACAGAATACCAATCCTTCAATCCTACAACTGAAGAAGAACAAGTCAACTATATGGGTAACAATAACTTCCGATCTCAAAATAACTCATACAGTAATACTTATAATGCAGGTTGGAGGAACCACCCAAATTTCTCCTGGGGTGGTCAAGGGAATCAAAAGCCACAAAATCCTCAGGGTTTTCAACAGCCACCTTATCAACAAGAGAAGAAACCAAACCTTGAAGAGATGCTTTCTAAATTCATCTCGTGTCAGAAATCGGTTTCTAAAATACCGAGACAGTACTTAAAAATCAACAAGTATTGATTCAAGGACTCGAAACTCAGATAGGCCAGCTATACAAATTAATCTCCGAACGACTACAAGATAGCTTATCCAGTAATACTGAACCTAATTCGAGGGAACACATCAGTGCAATTAGTACTCAAGATAAGGAAGGATTCATTGCACCTGAGCCGGAATTATAGCAAGACAACGCGATGAAAAAAGGTCGAGAAGAGGTAAACGACGATGATCCTAAACAGGTAAGTATGTATTATGAACCTCGTGTGCCATATCCTAAAGCGATGACAAAAGATAGAACAGAAGAACAATTCGGTAAGTTTGTCAAACTCTTAAAAAAATTACATATTAACTTACCATTTATTGAAGTTCTTTTGCAGATGCCCAACTTAGCAAAATTCTTAAAGGAACTTTTGACTAATAAAAGAAAATTAGACGCTACATCGTATGTGGAACTCAATGCAGTCTGCTCAACTATTTTAAAGAATAAGCTACCTGACAAATTGAAAGATCCAGGGAGTTTTACAATTTCTTGCTTAATTGGTAGTTTATCTGTGAATAATGCTTTAGCTGATCTAGGGGCAAGTATAAATGTTATGCCATATAAAATATTTAAACGACTAGGTCTCGGTAAACCCAAATAGGCTAGGATGAGCATACAATTGGCTGACAAAACGGTTAGATTTCCTAAGGGTATTATTGAAGATGTTCTCGTTAAAATTGATAAATTTATTTGCCCAGTAGACTTTGTCGTCTTAGATATGGATAAGGATAATGAGGTATCTTTAATTGTAGGATGACCCTTTTTAGCAACTGCCAGAACCATTATTAATGTAGGCACAGGAGATCTAACACTTCGTACAGGTGACGACGCAGTAACACTCCAAGCACGCGACTCAGTCAAAACCTCTAAAACTCAAGATAATGCTACAAAACCTGTCGATGATAAAACTAATATTCAATCATCCTTGCAGGAACTTCCTCGAACCAAGACAACGGAGACAGTGCACTATTATCATGTAGAGAATAAAGACACCCATACGGAATGAAGGCTTCAAATAGATGAGCTAGATGAATGGCGAGCACATAAACCGAGAACACACGATAAACCAAAATTACGCCAGAATGAGTTCGATACCTCCCCAAATTTATTTAAGGTTGGAGATAAAGTCTTACTAGATGCTACAGACCCTCACATTGTTAAGACCAACCTGAATGAAGAAACCCCTCTTACGGTACTTAGTATTTTCCCATTCGGTATGATCGAGGTAAGTCACCCCAAGTTCAGCACTTTTAAGGTAAACAATACCCGTCTAAAACCTTATTTTGTCAAGGCTAATAACAGGAATGAGGAGTACGAACTCCTCAAACTACCCTGACCATCCACTAGAGAGGTAAGTCAAGCTTAGACTATAAATAAGCACTTCTCGGGAGGCAACCCGAGCACAACATATTTTGATTTCTTATTTTTAACACTTGAAATAATTAAATTTATCTTTGCATTGCAAAGTTTTTTAGAACACACGGCTAGGAACACGGGCTTGCCTAAAGCCGTGGTAAACTAGGGGAAGAGACACGGCCGTGTAAAAGCAAGACATGATTTCCTCAAAACACGGGAAGCGATAAATCCCCACGGCTGTTTGACATGGCCGTGGGTGAACTTCATAGGTGACCACAAGCGTGCGAATGAACAACCACAGGCGTGCCAGGGGCAAAGCTCGATTTTGTTTCTTCGACACGGGCGTGCGACACGCCCTTGCCGTTAAGCCGTGGACAACAATACACGGGCGTGGTACCCTAACACACGAGTGTGGGAGAAGTGAACAAAGCTAGGCATGGCCGTGTGACATGGCCATGTGCCACACACGCCCAAGACACACGGGTATGGGATAGTTGCCGGGCACAACTTAAATCAAAAAATTTGAAAAAAAACGGGCTCACTCTCAAAGTACACGGGCGTGGCCGTAGGCCGTGTGACCCTCTCCTATATAAGCAAACCACTGTTCATCTTCTTCTTCCTTTCAAAACACTAGCCGACATCTATCCTTCCCCACTCCCTAATCCCTATTCCAGCCACCATTCCCTAGATTCTCACTTCCCCAACCCCCAAACCACCCTCAAATCCACTTCCCTTGTATTAATCCCCATTTCCCCTCTCTATACCCTCTATTTTTTCCTCCACACGGCTATATCCCCGCGTCATACGCCTGTGCTCGCCATCAACATGCCCGTGCGCCACCCTACCGCAGCCTTTGGTTCACTTTCTCAACCTTGTTTTTTTTAATTTATGTTGCTACATTGGTATTCTATATACTCTACATAGATATTGTTAATATTTTCCAATCTGTTCTAATTAAGTTAGGAATTTGCTTTAGTATTTTCTATGTTTGAATTGTTAGCATATGCTAGTTTTAGACCTCTTGCTTATTTGCTGATGCATCTTGGATTCTATCAATGATCATACATTTCAGGTATATTATATCGTCATCGAGAGGCAAGAAGGCCGCGGTCCCATCCTCAAAGAGACATAGGGCACCGGGTTCTTCCTTGGTACGTGCTATAGCCGAAGTTCGGCACCCGTTCCTTGAATTTCTGCAAGCTTTGCAAGAGGAGCTATTTCAGATGCTACGTGCGCGACCCCTCACTACAAGTCACTGCATCGACTGGGCTACCGTAGAGCAAGTCCAACTAGCTGATGCCATCCGCGCCCTTTTGTCCACAGACCCATGGGAGCGGTTCTTCACTATCACTGAACCAACTTATTTAGAGCTAACTTTAGAATTATGCTCTACTTTTTATTTACAGGTGGTGATGACGAACAATGATGACCCCGGTACCATTCACTTCCGATTAGGCGGTCTAGTTCGCGCGATGAGTGTCCCAGAGTCTAGAGTCACTCTGGGACTTTACACCAATGAGTTTATGGAGGAGGAGGACATGAATGTACTACCACGCAATATCCACATTTCTCCCTCCTTGTGCTGGAAGGCTTTGGCACCACTCTCTTCCACCTACGACCCCAGCCGCTCGAAGGCCTCAGATCTCCCTCCTTCTCTATGGTATCTCCATGCCATATTGGCACACACCTTGACCGAAAGGAGAGAGAGCACCGGTGTTGTCAACAACCACAACGCCTATTATTTATGGTGCATGGCGAATGCACACGTGACTGACTTGACATACTTCATCGCCTTCGCCATTCGCCATCAGACCGAGGGGCATCAGAAGGGAGTGATCTCTATGGGCCCCTACGTGACGCATCTTGCCAGACACTTCAGCCTCCTCAACACCGTGGCCCAGTCATCAGCGCTTACACTGATAGGTCAGATGTCCCCATAGGGCATCATGACTATGTTACACATGAGGATGATCGAGCGCCGACGTGAGACCGATCCTCCTCAGTACCATCTTACTCATGCCATTGACTAGGAGGATCTTGAGGACATTCCTGATGATGTCCCCCCATAGCACGAGGAGCCTTCGACCACGCCACCTAGGGAACGACTAGTTCATGCGGCTGCTTCATTGGCACACCTTTCCGACTGACTCGCTCACTTCGAGCAGTATTGCACTACATAGTTCGAGATGATTTACGAGCGAGATCGGCGATGTGATAGACAAATGGATGACATGCAGGCCATGATGCAGCAGCTATGCCAGCACTTTCACATCGCCACTCCAACACCACTACCTGAGAGCCCTACCGACGAGGATTATTGAATCCTCTTATCTTTTTATTTTTATTTTTATTCTTCTTTTTATTTTTATTTTCATTTAAATTTTATTATTTTCTTTTGAAAGGCATATCTATATTAGTAAATTCTACTTACTTTATTTTTCTGGTATTTCTAACAAGTAATCCCACTACGCTCTCTTCCACACCAACTCTTAATAAGCTCTTCATGATTCTACAGACTTCCAAGCAAAGTTGCTAAGAATATTTTACGAAATGAGGAAACAAATAGGGAACAATACAAAACGAATACCATGTTCAACGACCTAATTTCTTCATCTAGCCAAGAATAATGACAGCTACTACTTTCCCCAAACACTCCAGCCTCAGAATCAAGCTCCGCATCCATATAACAGGGAGTTTTACCTCCTTTCCTCTTATGATTTTCTTTATTTTGAATAATCTATCTTTGTACATTGAGGGCAATGTACATCTTAAGTGTGTGGCGTTGAATATGAAACCTAACTTTTTGCATTATTCTCAAATCCCTGAATTTGGTCTTGTGCTTAAGTGATTTTCTCATAATCTTGATCGAATGAATTCTGATTGATCTATAATTATTGTTGATAGGTCATGAATTAGACCATGGGAATTATGCATGATTATTTGATTATAGGACATTAGAGAATCAGGCATGATAAGTTGATATTTTGAGAACTAAAATTTTTAGACTATTTTCCTAAATTGAGGTATTATCTTGAAATCTTAAGTATACAGGAATGACATCAAAAACCCAAATTTTTGGTGAGATTTTTGAGCCTTTTGAGCATATAGCTTTCTTTCTTGCTCACTTCTTTTGTGGTTTGAGTGTGTCAACATTGAACTATTATTCTAGAACTTGCTTCGATTATACATGTCGAGATCACACGTATGATTTGATATACTGAGATGATAAAGGCAATTAGGATTTAACCCATTTACTCCATAAAAAGCCTTCCCACATAATTAAACCCTTAGTGAACCCCCTTTGAGCCTAATAACTTTTTTTTATTGATTAACCTTCATCATTAACCCATTAACCTATTATTGTTGAAATCCTCTTACTTAATTTACCTTTTTTTATCAAGATTAAATTTAATATTGTTACCTCACTATGTTCACCATTTTTTGTTACTGAATCATGAAGTATGATTTCTATATTGTAATGACTTAACTCGTTCTAAAAAAAAAACTTAGTATTATTATTCTCAGCAAGCTAAAGTTGTCATGAGCTCATGTAATATAGTTTTAGATATTTTTTTGTGGTTCAGTAATTAAGTTTTTGATAGTGGGGTAATATATTGAAATTATCTCGATTCTAACCTTTGTCTTTTCAGCTTGTATCCATACTTGTAACCTAAACCCCGTTACAACCATGCAAAGACCTTTTGATTAGTGTATCATATCATTTACAAGTGGTGGAGATTTGATTTTCTTGCAAGCCTATGGTAATAACTTCTCATGTTAGACAATCGAGTGCTTAATCTTGAACCTTAAACACTTTGAGTGATTTGAGTGAATCTTTAGTGAGGATGTCATCTCTTGTATATTTAGGACTAAAGTTAATTACTTAAAGGAAGGAGATTACCTATGATTTTATTATCAAAATATTTGATTTAGATTGTTTGAGGTTTTTAATGCCCCTATAGTTGAATTCTCACTGTATGATTTTCTGTGGGATAACTTGTAACATTATCAGTAATGATTATGTGATTGAGAGGAATGAATTCTAGCAGTAAATGAGAGTTTTGCTTGAGGACAAGCAAATGCTTAAGTGTAGGGGTATTTGATGAACGCCAAATTATACATAGTTTTACCCCAAATACTTAGCATATTTATGGATGTTTACTACTAGATTTGTGGATTTTGGTGCTCTTAATCCGGTCATATCATGTTTTGTACTCAGAAGAGCACCAAAAGTCAAAAGGAGCCAAAAACGAGCTAAAAAGGGACAAAATAGACCAAATCGAGAAGATCACACGGCCTAAGCCTTGCCACACGGGCTGCTCACACACCGTGTCCTTCGAGGGTGTCGACCAAGCCTTTCACAATTCACACGGCCTGGCTATTGACCCTTACAGCCGTGTGCAATTTAACGGATCGAACATGGCCTGGCAAACACGTTACACGGTCGTGGCACACGGGCGTGTCCCTTTTTCAAAGAGTTGTATTTTACACGAAAAAGGGTACTTAGGGAGGAAGAAAGCCAATCCAAAGCCTATATAAACACCATAAGTATGACCTAAAAAAGACCCTCTTCCAGAACTTTTCTAGAATACAGAACCACACGCCAGGAATTACTTGAAGGAAGCCAGACGATCCATCCCAAAAGCCGGAGCTACTCCAAGACTGAAGATCTCTCTCAGAATTCCTTCAGGGGTTTTAGAGTTTCCTTTATGTTTTGTTATTTACATACTTTTGAGATGCACTCTTATCTTATTATGAACTAAACCCCTTAGATACCTAAGGGGGTTGAAACCTATGATGGATCTTGTTATTATTATCTGAACTGTATGATAAATACTTGATTTGTTCTTAATTATGTGTTCTTAATGCTTGAGTTAATATTCTGGGTATTAATTCATGATTTGATGTGCTTATGGAGAGAGCAAAAGCCCCTGTCTAAGAGTGGATTTGGCATAATTAAGCAGAGTTGATCGAACGCCAAGAAATAGGGTTACGAGATTTTATCGGATTAGGGTGAAACCTAATATGGGAGTCCATAGAGTGATTTACTGCTTCCCTAGGGGTTTTAATTAAGAAAGAAATTTTGATTAATTCAACTGAGGGTTAGACGTTATTAGTCTCGAAAGGGATAATAACATAGGATAGGGAGTCTCATGGATCAAGTCAAGTGAATAAATCGTCCGGTTCAGAGTCAGATAACAAGTGAAATCTAGGTGGATTCCTCCTTGGGTGTCGTCTTTATCAAATTAATTTTCTTCAAGTCTTTTTCCAACTTTTCTCTTTACTTAGTTTAATTATTTAATTAGTTTAATTAATTAGTTTAATAAACAACCCCTCTCTATTTCTAGGTTAGATAATAAAAAAGATAGTTATTACTTGTACTTTTGGTTCCCTTGGGTACGATATCCCGGTCTTGCCATTACTATACTATTGTTCGATAGGTGCGCTTGCCTTTTCGTCGTGATAATAGTTAGTCTAGGTTTGATCTTCATTATAAATATTTATTGCTTGTTACAAATCACGCGATCAATGACCTGCTGGTGACAGGAGAAAACAAGGCTATACTGACTGACTTCAAAGGCAAGATGGAAAGTATGTTTGAAATGTCCTACTTCCTTGGCACGAAAGTGTCCCAGACTTAGCAAGGGATTTTCTTGAGTCAAAAGGCATTTTTTTTGAAGATTTTGAACAAGTTCTCTATGCAAAATTGCAGAGCAACTAGCACTTCAGTTGCTGTTGGAGAAAAATTGTCAAGCCAAGGTAACTTTGAGAAAGTATGTGAGACATGTTATAGAAGTGGGATGTTTACTCTACTTAACAATTACAAGACCAGATATAATGTATGTTGTTAGTCTCTTATCTAGGTTCATGCATTGCTGCAATATGAACCATTTTAAAGCTACAAAGAGAGTTCTCAGATACATCAAGGGCACTCAAAGCTTTGGAATAATGTTTACCAAGGTGGAAAGCATGAAGCTGTTTGGTTTTTCTGATAGTGGCTGGGCAGGATCGATAGATAACATGAAAAGCACCTCAGGGTATCTGTTTACCCTTGGTTCAGCCAGTTTTTGTTCGAGCTCAAAAAAGCAAACAGTTGTTGCTTAATCAACAGCTGAGGCAGAGTATGTAGCAGTTGCAGAAGCAGTTAACCAAGCAATTTGGTTAAGAAAGATCATGGCTGACTTGAACTTACACCAAAAGGAAGCAACAAAGATTAAATGTGACAACCAATTTGCTGTTGCAGCTGCAAAGAATCCAGTGTTTCATGGGAAGACAAAACATTTTAAGATCAAGTTTCATTTTGTTAGGGAAATGGAACAGTCTCAAGAAGTTAAACTGATTCATTGTAGTTCTGAAGATCAGCTAGATGATATCTTGACAAAGCCTCTTTGTGTGTCAAGATTCAAGGATTTGAGAGCAAAACTGGGAGTTTGCAGCATGCAAGCCAAGGAGGAGTGTTGAAGCTAGCTTACATGCAAACCATGAAGCAGACCATGAAGCAAACCAAGCTGCCCAGAGCCATGCAAGTTGTTGCTGAAGATCATGCAAATGTTTTGTTACTTAGATATGAACTAAGTTGTTAGCATGTTTGATGTAATTAGGTGCTCATAAATTGATAAATCAACTTTACCAAGTGTACAAGTTATGTTTATCAAGTTTCTATGCTACTTAGTGGAGTTAGGTAAATGTTTAGGTAGCATTTTCATCATTTTGGCCAGCTAAATGTCTAGTATATGTAATGACTTTATGCCTTTATTTAATGTAATGAAAATCTTTCAATTTCTTCTTCATTTTCTGGATTTACTTAAGCACTTTTAAGTTCACAAAACTATAGCCGATTCTTTTTTCTTTTTTTTTTGATAAGCAAGAATTTGAAGCTTATTGCTCAAGTTTCTGTCAAAGTTTCACATTTTGTTTTCTTAGTTCCAACAAAAAGAAACCCCAAAAAGCGCTGCAATAACTGTTGCGAGTATAATGGCAAGATTCATTATCAATATTGATGTAGAGGTACAGATATTAACTATTTTCACACAAAACCCAGAAATTATTATTACAAGATGAAATAAGAACATATTCTAGCTTCATAATCAGTACCTGCTTGTGAAGCAGATACTCTGATGTAAAGATCCTGACCACCTGATTGATAATGTTTGATATCAATTAGATCACCGAACCACATGACGTAGCCACTACCTCCTTTCCTAACATCTAAATTTGTATATGCTATGCATGAACAATTCCTCAAGCACCTGGTCCTACATTCCTTGAGATTTACGGTTCTATTAACCCAAGAACTTGGGGTGTCTGGGGTTTTCACCTTCCCAATTATGATAAACCCATCTCCACTCCGGCAATTCAATGGCTTACTGTGTATGCAGCCGTGGGACCAATCCGATGAGTTCCATCTCTCGAGCCATTTCGGTGTCCCACTAAATCCATCACCATTCCATAGCCCACTTCTATAGTACTTTTCTGAGCCTTTCCTTTGCACCATCTTTGGGTTTCCTTGGAGTTCTACACTATAAGTAAGATCACCGGGAGATGGATCATCCCAGTTCTTCCAGGCTGCTAGTCTTGATGAAGACCAGTTCTCAAATTAATACCAATTATCATCCCTGGTAACATTGTATCTGATGGATAATCAAAGCTTTGCCATGAATAATTCTCTGGATTACTCTCCTTTCCATCTTTGACAACGAGATTGCCAGAATCCAGGAGCTGCAATATCGGATTCTGAACTCTTGCTGTCGAATTAGTCGACCAAACAGATGTTGAGTTCTGAGCTTGAAGCACGATTCTGCCACTACTTTGTATCTTCAACAAGCCAGTGGAATCGTTTATTGGGTTTACCCTGTTTGCAACCCAAACGACAGTTTGCATGGGGATATTTTTGTACCAGATTCCCAAGTGGCGGTTCTTAGAACTGCCAGGAGAGAAGAAACCCAATTCGAAGCGTCCATCGCTGGAGACTAAGGTCATGCCATGAATGAGTAACTCAGATGGAGAAAGGGTGTCGATTGCAGTTGAAACTTTTGAGAAGATGATGAGGAAACAACAAGCATTGTAAAAATGGAAACCCATTTCCATGGATGTGTAGTCTGATAGCTTATTGCTTGCAAAATTTAAGTATAGGTTCCATTTGATTCAACATTCTTAACTCATGCGTTGACTGTAAATGCAAGTCTCTTTGTCATTGAATAAATGACCATTGGCGTGGGGTACTCGATCATTAGTGGATAAAAAGACTTGGAAGTTTTCAGCGATAATAGCTGTAGGAATGGAAAAATATCTGACTTGGATTTTTTTTTTTGTTTTTTAAATCATATTGGAAGAGACAGAACCGGTTTTCATTTAAAATTTTCGGAAATTGATAAAAACTCGCATAGTTTTATCTCGAAAAATTTATAAAAAAATATTTATAATTTTGAAATTTAATTAATTTATTTTAAAATTTTAATTTACCTATTTATTCAGATTTAATTATTAACACTATTAATTTTGTTGAATTCAATTATAGTACTACAAAGTGTTTACTTTTTTATTTTAAAAAATCGTACTAAAAAAATAATATAAAAATTATATTATTAACAGTTGAATTTAAATTTTTAAATTTGAAAAAAGGAAAGAAACTAAATTTTTATAAATAAAAGTATAGTGATTAAATTCTAAATTTATAAAGAGAACAAAAAATTAGTATACATTTTAATCTTAGTTTTATATATTTTAAATAAAAAGATTGAATTATATAATTATTTTTATATTTTAGATAATTCTTAAAAAATAATTTTATAATATCTTTGTAGATATTAGGATTTGGAGAATGGTGCGACGTTCTCATTTTGGAGTGATGAGCGTCTTCTTTTGTAAGCGTGTTCTCCTATTCCTAGTGACCGCATGTTATACATACATACTTCCGAACAAGTATCCTTTCTTGATATTCTTAGATGAGACAAGGTCTTGCTAATGCATATGTTAGTCCATATCTCTGAACCATGAGTCACCTTGAAGTCAGAAGGCTTTACAAGTGTTGTATAAAGCATGACAAGCTGTTTGCCATTAATAAGACACTGGGCCTTAACATGGTCTCTACTAGAGCAAGGCGGAGTGAGGTGTGGCATATAATAACTATCCTATGTTGAAGGGAAAGTTGTACAATTACATTCTTCAAATTTTAAGTTATGGTTTTTTCTGAAAGGGTTCTAGGGAAGGGAATTTTCATGGCATTATGGTTATGTTGCAGGAAATTTGGACGTAGAGTATTACACTTGTGGCTATGAAGCAGGGGATCGTTGAAAGGATGCACGTGTAAGATTTAGAAAAGAGTTGGTCGTTTGATATGATTATTTAAGGGAAACGACGGATGTGGAAAATTTTCATTTGGCTTTCAATTGAATTCAAAGCCTTTTAGGAAATTTTCTTTGTGCTTTGGTGTTGCCATCTAGAAAGCCAATTCAAAGCTTCCATCACCGGAGACTAAGGTCATGCCATGAGTAAGTAACTCTGATACATAAATGGTGTCCATTGCAGTTGAAGCTTTTGAGAATATGATGAGGAAACAAACACACACTGTAAAATAGACAATAGAAACCCATTTCCATGGATGTCTATTCTGATAGCTCATTGCTTGCAAATTTTAAGTATAAATTTGATTTTATTGAACATTTCTATATTCGCATAGATTATGGATGCAAGTTTTGTCTTCAATAAATGATAGTAGGCGTGAGATGGTGGATGATTATATTCAACATATTGTTTCAAGGGTCAAATAAGGTTTGGTCTTGTTTAAATGCTAGTATTAAAATTCCCCTTTTCTTTTTAACTTTTTTTTATTATTATTTCACAACCTGGCTATTTTTAAAAAATATATTTTTCTATATATTTCTATAAAATAGTTATTAACCTCTAACTCTATTTATAGAATTTAAAAATTCTACTAGTGGTATGTTAAATATTTTTTTCTTTTATTACTATTTTGGTATATTAAAAAAATAATATCATAAACGGATTGTGTAGATTTTTTTACCTTCAAAAAGAGTCCCTCATTAGTTTTTCTTTAAATTCTCAAACTTGGGAACTTTTCTCCTTGTTCATTGTCAACTTATTTTACTTGTTTCTCACACTAAGATAGACAATATATAACACCTTATACCTGATTTGATCGTCGAATCCGAGTTATAGGATACTGCATCATTGTCAGAGTAATTACACTTATAATTTTTAATTTTTGTACTTATCTTTACATTATGTATAAAATGTTAATTCAACTTTTATTTTTTAATTTGATCATTTTAAGTTTCTATAATTTAGGCATATTATTTTTGTATTATTTGAATTTGAATTGAGATTTAAAATTTAAAAAAATACAATTATTAAAATTGGAGAAAGTATTTGCAGCAATTTAAACTCACCTCCAGCACAACAGTTAAATGTGTTTCTGCATGACTCCTTAGGGCTGTAATTTATGTACAAAAAAATTATAAACTAATAACAAAATTTGATTTTAACAATTACTTTTTATTTCATATATTTATTCTTATGTTATAATCAAATTAAAATATCTTATAATCTTTATACCTTTTGATACATTAATAATCATACTTTTCATATTTTTGTAATAGGCAACCACTTTAACAACTTCATCCCATATTTTATATTTTAGTTGTTAATTCATCCATTTATATTTTGTAATAATTATTTTAATCATAATTATACGGCTGTATTGTTTATATTTATAATTTAATTTACACATTATATTGATTAATTCTAATTATACTCGTATAAATATATTACTCGTAATTGTAATTTTAATTTGAAAAGAAATTTGTGGCATAGTTTGTTGGAACATTTTCAAATATTTATAGTGTTTCAATAACTATAAATGAGTGGGTATAATTAATTAAAAATTATATTATTTAATTTTTTGGAAAAGAATTATAATTATTTAAATAATATTATTTGAATAGTTATAATATTAAATGAATAATTATGTGTTTATTTTAAAGATATTATTATTCAGAAAGACACCTATTGAAAGATGCCTCCATGGAGAGACATGAAAATTCCTATAAATAGGAATGAGATTTCATTTGGAAAACACACAAACAAATTCTAATATTCTTTCTTTCCTTCCTTCATTTTCTAATATGATTAGATTATTCTTTAAAGTATTACTGTAGAAATCCTTTGTAGAAATTGAGTTTTTCTTGTTATACATTGCTCAGTGCGTAGTGGGCTATTCTCGTCAGTGCAAAACAAAAATAGTTATTGGCTTCATTGTATCCTCGAGGTTAATTGTAACACCCCCTAACCCTAAACCGTCGCCGGAACAGGGTTACGGAGCATTACCGAACATATCGGATAATTTACTAATAATTCACAAATAAAAAATATACATAGTATAATTTAATTAATAAGTCTTATAATGGACCATCGAAGTCCAAAACACGTATTAAAAGTGGAACGGGACTAGTTCGAGTACTACGAAAATTTTTCGTAAATTTTTTTTGAACTCAATATAATCCCTTTATAAACATCTAACCTTCCTTGCAATTTTCAAACCGCAACCAATTTGCAACTAATATAATAAAACATACATTTCCACACTCAAACATACCTAATTATGC
Source organism: Gossypium hirsutum (assembly GCF_007990345.1). NCBI lineage: Eukaryota > Viridiplantae > Streptophyta > Magnoliopsida > Malvales > Malvaceae > Gossypium > Gossypium hirsutum. The sequence goes on along the minus strand of NC_053424.1, from coordinate 9,556,998 downwards.
CTACATAACATTAATTTAACAATTTATCTACTTGACCACTCATAAATAACTTTTTAATTAAACTAATAATTTCATTCATTTCTCATTTTAGTTTCATGCCACATTTTACCAAATATGCCATACTAATTCATTTCATACTTATAACCCATATTAGACATCATTTTACAACCAAAGTTTCTAGACTTAAGTACATAATTTATACAATACCTAAGTACATGCCACTTTTACCAAAAGAGGGATTACATCACCAAATTGTCTCTGAAGTCGGGATTGATCTAGATGCTGGACTGGGACCTTTGATTTCTATTGACCTGCGCAGGGAAACAACCATACGCTGAGTATGCCTATACTCAGTGGTATTACCATAATTCAAACTATAATAACAAATAATAATGTATAAACATATAAATATCAAACATATAATAATTTATTAATATATATTAATTCATACTTTTAACTTTCAAATTTTCAACAATAAAAATTAATCAAATTGATATCACATATCATCAAATTGAATTCAATCATCTCATGAACCTTTGGTTCATGTCTTTCATTTTCAGTCTCCATTCAATTCACAATTTCAACTTTCTCATTTCTTCAATAAATCAATTGATCAATTTTATTCATTTTATCATTTCATTTGTTTACCCCTATTAACAAGACTCGGACTTTGGCGGATACACGGATTCCAACCAAACAAACCAAAATAATCCAACCAAACACACCAGAATAATCCACCCAAACACACCAGAATAATCCACCCAAATGCACCAGAACGGCACTCAGTGCATCTTCGGATAGTCCGAAGAAATATAGTGACTTCAGTGTCTCCTCGGCCAAGTCAAAAAATCCCCAAATTCTTTCAATCCTATGGCATGCCAACCATATCCGACTCAACCCGACTAGTTAATAGGGTATTCAATTTTTAAATTTCAATTCAATCACTTTCTCATATTTTCCATTCAAATCATTCTCAATTTACTCACAATTCAATTCAATACAATTTTCCACTTTCTAATCAATATACTATCAAATATCTATACATAATCATACTTCATCTCAATTTCATTTATTTCAATATTGATACTTACCTTAAAATTTTACTTACCATACACATAAATTTAAATATAACATTTAATAAATAGTAGTTTAAATTATAGTAATACAAACCGTGATTTTCTCGAGTTTACTCTTCGATAATCTTTTCTTTTCCCTTCTGTGTAGATGCCTCTGGTTCTTTTCTAGCTACATAAATTAAAATAATTTATACTATTAATACAACACTAATTTATATTAAATAATTGAATTTCTATTCAACTTCTACCTTAGTTTCAATTTGATCCTAACTAAATTCACTTACTTTTCTATCTCAATTCATACCTTATTTCTACTTAATTTCTACCAAATTCAACTTAACTATCTAATGTTCACCATAAAACCCTAATTTCAAATTTCTTTCAATTTAGTCACTCTAACACAAAACTTATAACTTACTTTACAATTTAATCCTTTTATCAATTCTAACTAGAAATTCTATCAATTAAACCCCTAATTCATCAATTTCTTCAACATGAATTATGTTCAAAAACCTAAGAATTTTCAAAATTTTAACATAAATTCAACAAAACTTTGTTCTAAAGCTTCTAAAACATCAAAATTAAAAGAAAATGGCTTAATTGACTTACCAAATTAAAGCTTAAAGCCTCAAACCTTAGTTTTTCCTTCTATTTTTCTTTCTTTCTTTTTTCCTTCCCCTGTTTCGAATAGTCTCTGTCTCTTTTCTTCTTTGTTTCTTTGCTTCTTTTACTTTATTTCTTTTATGTATTAGTTAATAAAATTAATAATAATAATACATTATAATAATAATATAATAATATTTAATTCATAAATATCTTGTAGTTATTATTTAAGAAAATATATAAATATTTTACAAGTGTATAAATACAAACATTACACATGTATTTTATCATCACCATACATTTGTCACTATTTGATTTAATTTATAATATAATATCATAATTTTAATTAATATAAATTACATTATCTAATAAACTAATAATATTCATTATAATTTATTAAGATATTTATATAATTAAATCATAAAAATCTAAGATTTTTATGAAGTAATTGCGGCCTCAAATTCTTAAATATGCTTAATTTCCTATTTGACCCCTTTTATTTTTTATTAATTTATAATTCAACTTTTACCCCTTATTCAATTTAATCTTTTTTACTAATTACTCTTAATTAGACTAAATTCACCTAATTAAAGCCTAATTAAACAATCACTAGACTCATAGATATTTCTAGTAATTATTTACGAACCCATTTCACTAAGAAGGAGGCCCGATAATGTATTTTTTCGATGCCCGTGAATTTTGGGTCATTACATTAATTTGCTTGGAACTCATTTCCACACCAAACATAGGTGGGGGCGGATATAACCTTAAAGATAGTGGCTTGATACACGCCTTGGATCCTTGTCCTATTTTTTCTTTTTCTTTTCGAGTTCCGTTTGTGTGTTTGAGATTTTCCTCACCGGATATTTTACTAACAATTTTAAGGTTATATTTCATGATGACTACCACAACACATGAAAGTGGAACACTAAGGGAGTTGGCTTCCAACTTTGTCAAACTTGATCGGTTTGATGGTGGCAACTTTTGACGATGGCAGAAAAAGATGCATTTCTTATTATCAACTTTGAAGATTGCTTATGTTTTGGATACTCCAAGACTTGAAGAGAATGAAAATGAATCTGTTACTGCAACCCGAGAAAGAAAAAAATGGGACAATGCTAATGTGATATCCTGAATTAGGGCCTAAACGGAATAGTGGTTTTGAAACGACAATTCTGAAGTAGAAAAATTTATTTCGATTAATTTTTATAATTTATTGAGTGGTTAGATGCATGTGTTAGAATATCGATAGAAAATTTCATGAATTGCATGTCTAATTTGCCTATTAGGACTTAATTGCAAAAGTTAATAAATATGAGTTTTAGATGTTAAAGGATTTAATTGAAGAGCATAATTGAAGTAGAGGTCCTTAAATGGTAATTATACCATTAGGTTTTCATGGAAAAAAGTGGACATACATAGGTAGAAATAACCAAAGTTTTTAATGAAGGGTATTTTAGTCATTTTGGTAATTAAAAGATTAAAAAAAATAGGAAAAAGATGGCAAAATATGTCCATCTTCTTCATTAGGACGAAATTTCAAGGGTTCTCCATAGCTAGGGTTTGTTCCAAGCTTCCAAGCTCCATAGTAAGTGATTCCAAGTGCCGTTTTTAATGTTCTTTACGTTTTTAGAGTCCCGATAACTTGATTTAGCTTATTCTAGCAATAATTTAACCTAGGGTTTATATTTGGAAAAATACCCATATGTGAAATGTGATTATTTTGATGTTTTATGGTAGACTATGAAGCTTTAAATTGTGTTAAACAACTTTTGCTAAACGATTTTACGTGAAAACGAGTAAAATGACATAATCGGTAAAAATACCTAATGTTTATAACTACATGTTAGAGTGAGAATTTGATGTTTCCATAGAAGGAAAAAATGATAAGCATGTCATAAAACATAATAATTTTGGAAAAAAAATTTAATTTTTGAGCTTTGGGGAAAAAGTGTAAATATGCAAAAGTTTAGGGGCAAAATCGTAATTTTCCAAAGTTAGAGTTAAGGACTATTTTGATAAATGTGAGTATTAAATCAACTAAATGTGTTATTTTAGACCAATAAAGACGTGCAATCGACCTTGATCGGGAAAAGGAAAAGATTATGAACTAAATTGCAAAATTTCTTTATTTTGTACCAAGGTAAGTTTAGGTGTAAATGTAGTAACATAATTGTCATTTTAAGTAATTTAATGTTATTTATATGATATGATGATTATTATCATGAAATATTATGCTTTATGGATTATTATTTAGTAATATGCAAATTATGTGAGCTACTTAATAAATATGAAATGCTACCAAGTATCGGTTTCGATATTCCATGGAAGACAGCAAAGATGTGTGATCGAGGAAAAAGCTTGTTTGAACCTTGGGAGTAGATTAGAATACAAGTGACATGTTACTAAGATATTTGAGTTCTGAGCTCATTAAGTTGAGTCCGAGTTCGTGAGATATAACTAGGCATCCGAACTCGTTGAGTTGAGTCCGAGTTCACTTATGGATGCGAACACCCAAGCTCATTGAGTTGAGTCCGAGTTCACTTATGGGCAGGTTACATGGTAGCTTGGCTACATAATTTTCACTGGCTATTGAGTTTGTCTAGCTGCGGGTATGGCACTTATGTGCATGAAATCCGTGTATTCGAATCATATTCCGATGTGTTCAACGGGTAAATCTTAAGTGGATAAGGTGAGTACCTAAAACGAATGTGACATGTTGGTAAGTGTGGTGAATGAGAAAATTTGTACAGGTATGTGCTTAACCCTCGGGTTGAGACTTCAATATAACAATAATATGGTAGGATCATGAATGAGAAATATGATATGAATGCTTTGGTGATATTATGCAAATGTGGATTTCGTATTATTGCATGGTTAAGTTACTTGCTATTTACATGTGAACTTACTAAGAAATTATGCTTACTCCCTTCTCTCTATTCTTTTTAGTTTTGTCAAGCCAACTAGGAGATCGGCAACGGTCGGAGGCGTGCTCACACTATCAACAAACTATTTCGGTATAATGACTTGTATATTTTGGGAATATGGCATGTATAGCATTATAATCATTTTGTGTATATAATCTTATGATATGGCTCATGGATGGCATGGAAATTTTTTAGAATGATTAGCTATTGGAGTGGCTAATCAAGATTATATTTGATAACACGTATGCTTTATGTGCTAACTAATCTATGGAAATCGATAAAATGGTGAAATTGGCTATAAAACAGAATCACACAGCTACAGTGACATGAGTTTGAAAAATCACTAAAAATAGTAGAGATATAATTAGATGATGAATAAAATACTTAATTGAATATTAATGAATCTATTTTCATGTGGAAGAAACAGAATAAGTAAAAGAGTTGTATTTTATGAGATATTTACGTTTTGGTGAAACAGGGTCAGAGCAATTTTCTGGATTCCCTATTCTGACTTTAGAAATTCATAATAAATTTTATAAAAATAATTAGGACTCAAAATTTATATGTTTGGATTCCTTATTGAGTTTATTTTTAATAGAAACAAACGAAATGTTCATTGGATCTATGTACAAGAAGAAATTTGATTTGTAGTGTACAGGGGTCAGAGTAGTAGAACCCTGAAACATGGGAGATTTTAACTAATAAACTGTACTAATTGGCCCTACCAAAAATTCTAGAAAAAAAATAGTAAGTAGATATATGAGTATAGTTTGAGGAAAAATTTACAGAATTTTATTTTGAGTTTTGTAACTCGAGATATGATTTTTTTAGCGACTATGATACAGATGGACAGTTTACTACTAGAATTGTTTGAACTTGTTTAAATGCTAAAATAAGTTTAGTAATGTCTCATGCTCTACTCCGGCAACGGTCTCGGGTAAGGGGCATTATAGCTGATTACATATGCATGGGCCATATATTGAATGGTTTATCTGATGATTTGTTCGACACCTACCAAAACGAGGTCACCATTAAAGAATTATGGGACAAATTGGAGACAAGATACATGATCGAAGATGTTACAAGTAAGAAATTTCTTGTCAGTCATTTCAATAATTATCAAATGGTTGATGGTTGTTTTGTTATGAAACAATTCCGTGATATTGAAAAGATACTAAATTAATTCAAACAATATGATATGAAAATGAATGAAATGATTGTTGTATCCTCCATAATAGACAAACTTCCTCTATCTTGGAAAGATTTTAAAAGAAGTCTAAAACATAAGAAAGAGGAAATATCTCTTGAGGCTTTGGCAAATCATCTTCTTATTGAAGAAGAATATCGAAAGCAAGATCAAAACCTAAATTCTGAAAATGCCAAAGTGCATGTTACGGAGGAAGTACAAACTACTAAACCATTCAAGAGAAAGTTCAAACAGACTGATAGAGCACTTAAGTTCAAAATCAAACAAAAGGGCTCATGCTATCATTGTGGTAAGTAGAGACATTTCAAGAATGAATGTCGATTTTTAAAGAAGAAATCATCTTTTAAGGTTGATAATAACGAAAAGTTCATTGCAATGATATATGAAATTAATATGGCACAAGATGATAATACATGGTGGATTGATACCGGAGCAACCAAACATGTGTGCAAAGGCAAAAGCATGTTCACAAAGTTCACACAATGTGAAAATGACAATGTCTTGTACATGAGAAATTCTTCCACCGCAGCAATCAAAGGCAAATGGTCTGTTGAACTACAATTCACTTCTAGAAAGATTTTAACCTTAAATGATGTATATTATGTACCAAAAGTTAGAAATAATTTAGTGTCTAGAAGTCTATTGAATAAGTTTGGTTTCAAACTTTTTTTTGAGGTAGATAAGTTTATTTTGTCTAAGCGAGGAATTTTTGTAGGGAAAGGGTATATGTTTGAGAGTATGTTCAAACTAAATATTATTAATAAGAATAAAAATACTATTTCTACTTATATGGTTCAATCTTTTTGTTTATGGCATTATAAATTAGGTAATTTGAATTATAGAAAATTGAATGGCATGTATAAGTTAGATTTAATTCCTGATAATATTAAAAAATGCAATACATGTATGTTGACTAAAATTACAAGAAACCCTTTCCCTAAGGTTAAAAGGAAAACAAAATTGTTTGATTTGATACATAGTGATTTTGTTTCTTTTATTGATGATTATTCTAGATATTGGTGTGTATATTTATTGCATTCAAAAGATGAAGCGCTTGATAAATTTAAAGTTTATAAATTTAAAGATGAACTTCAGTGTGAATCATTTATTAAGTGCTTAAGATTGGATAGAGGTGGAGAATACTATAATACAAGTTATTTTGAATCCACTGAAATTGTTCATCAAGTTTCAGCCCCTTACACACCACAACAAAATGGTGTAGCTGAAAGGAAAAATAGAGTCTTGACTGAAATGGTAAATTCAATGTTATCATATTTAGGTCTTGGACAAGGTTTTTGGGGAGAAGCTATTCTAACAGCTTGTTATATATTGAATAGAGTTCCTAATAAGGAAACTAAAATAACCCCCATTGAACAATGGAAGAAAAGGAAACCAAACCTTATTTTTTTTTGAAGGTTTGGGGTTGTAAAGCTATTATCAAAGTTTCAACACCTAAACGTAAAAAGTTAGGTGAAAGAGGAATTGAATGCATATTTATAGGATATGCACATAATAGCAAGCATATAGGTTCATGGTAATTGAACCAAATGATTCAATTTCAACTAATACTGTTATTGAATCAGGAGCTGCTATTTTTGATGAAAATAGATTTAATTCTATTTCAAGACAATTACAGCCACAATAATTGATTCATTCTTCAAATGAGAATGCGATTCCATTGGAACAAATTGATAATAATGACGAATCTTGTCAAAAATTAAGAAGAAGCAAGGGGATTAAAAAGGTCAAAGATTTTCAACCAGATTTCATTATGTTTCTTGTAGAAAGAAAAGCTGAAAGTATATGCAATAAGATACCTTATTGTTATAATACGAAATCTGATCCTATTACATTTGAAGAGGCAATGAAATCTTAAGAATCTGCTTTTTGGAAAGAAGTAATAAATGATGAGATGGATTTAATAATGGGAAATCAAACTTGGATCTTAGTTGATCTTCCACCGGGTTCCAAACCAATAGATTGTAAATGGATCTTCAAAAAGAAAATGATGGTCGATCGAACCATTGATAAATTTAAAGTAAGGTTGGTAGCCAACGGTTTTACACAAAAACAAGGTATTGATTACTTTGATACCTATGCTCCAGTAGTAAGAATTGCTACAATTAGACTCTTAATATCACTTACCTCTATATATAATTTGGTTGTTCACCAAATGGATGTTAAAACTACATTTTTAAATGGTGAATTGGAAGTGGAAGTGTACATGAAATAACTAGAAGGATATGTTGTTCCAGGACAAGAGCATAAGGTATGTAAGCTTGTTAAATCTTTATGTGGACTTAAACAAGCACCAAAAAAATGGCACCAAAAGTTTGACAAGGTTGTTTTAGCTAATGGCTATAAAATAAATGAATCCTATAAATACATATATAGCAAATTTGAAAATGGAAAAGGTGTCATAATTTGCTTATATGTAGATGACATGCTCATTTTTTGCACAAATTTGGAACAAATAGAGAACACAAAGAAATTCTTGTCAAACAACTTTGCTATGAAGGATATGGGTGTAGCAGATGTTATTCTTGGGATTAAAATAACTCGAGATAAAAACACAATAGCTTTATCACAATCACATTACATTGAAAATGTGCTTAAAAAGTTTGATCTTTTCAACATATACCAGTATCTACACCCATGGATCCTCAAATAAAATTAGTATCTAATGCTAATAGGAAAATTGATCAATTGAAATATGCAAGTCTAATTGGTTGTCTTATGTACATAATGACTTGTACAAGACTAGATATTGCATATGTTGTTGGGAAATTGAATAGGTACACAAGTAATCCAAGTAGTTTGCATTGGCAAGCTTTGAATAGAGTACTTAGGTACTTAAAGAAAACTATTAACTATGGATTGTGTTATAATGGATATCCTCCAGTTTTAGAAGGGTATTCAGATGCTAGTTGGATTACAAGTTTGGAAGATCATGCATCTACTAGTGGATGGATCTTTATTCTTGGTGGAGGAGCCATTTCTTGGGGTTTCAAGAAACAAACATGTATTACTGATTCCACCATGGCAGCAAAATTTATTGCATTAGCCGCTGCATTTAAAGAAGTAGAATGGTTAAGAAATTTGCTTTATGATGTACCTTTATGGCCTAAGCCAATTTCACCAATTTCTATCTGTTGTGATAGTGAGGCTACTCTAGCAAAGGCATATAGCCAAGTATATAATGGAAAGTATAGACACATTGGATTAAAACATAGTTATGTCCGATAATTAATCTCTGATAGAGTGATCACTATTTATTATGTGAGGTCAAGTGAAAATTTGGTGGATCCTTTGACAAAACGTCTTGTTAGAGATGCAGTAAAAAAGACCTCAAAAGGGATGAGACTCAAGCCCATTAATTAGAGTACCTATGATGGAAACTCAACTCAACGCTTGGTATAACACCAAGTCTTAAGTTCAATGAGACAAAGTACATCATTAGTATGTGACTGTTAGCACTATAAATAAATCCATCCTGAGATTAAAGTGCTGGGTACCTGTAATGATAAGGAAAGGATAAGTAATGTACTCTTAATGGACTCATAACATAAATATTTTAGAGTGTTATAATTACAGGAGCACTCTTGATGGGATCTACCTATGTGAGTGGAAGTCTGGCCGCTTTTAGGAGCTTAAGGGCTTGGCTCTGGCAGCACTCATGAAAGGAGGACACAGACAAATGGCCATAATGGTGTCTCTAGATACTAAGCATTGATCGATGTTGAAATTATTGTGTGAGATGTGTTCGATTAATCAAATGGAATAGTTGGTTCAAAGCTTAGTCTACCATGCAATTTCGATTAACTTTAACATGTTTTCACTAAGTGAACGTTCAATCGTAAGATACCTTCATTTATGCAAATTGATTTCCAAGAATATCAAAATCTAAAATATTTTGAAAATGGAGAGAGATTTTTGGAATTTTTTCAAATATTATAGTGTTCTAATAACTATAAATGAATGGGTGTAATTAATCAAAAGTTATATTATTTGATTTTTTGGAGAAGAATTATAACTATTTAAATAATATTAGTTGAATAGTTATAATATTAGATGAATAATTATGTGTTTATTTTAAAGGCATTATTATTCAGAAAGATACCTATTGAAAGATGTCTTTATGAAGAGACATGAAAATTCCTATAAATAGGAATGAGATTTCATTTGGAAAACACATAAACAAATTCTAATATTCTTTCTTTCCTTCATTCATTTTCTAATATTATTAGATTATTTTATAAAGTTTTACTGTAGAAATCCTTTGTAGAAATTGAGTTTTTCTTGTTATACATTGCTCAGTGCGTAGTGGACTATTCTTGTCAGTGCAGAACAAAAATAGTCATTGGCTTCATTGTATCTATTCATGTGTTTGAGATTTTCCTCACCAGATATTTGTACTAACATAATCAAATCCCATAAATAAAGAAAAACAAGATGGAGATAAATGTGAAAAAGATTTAAAAAATTAAAATTAGAAAAATGGGGAAAAAAGATGAGTGGAATTGATTTTCTATTGCGGGACAAAAATGCTGAACTGCCTGAATGGAGAAATTGAAGAGAAAGCAAGTGGATTTAGAGGATAGTTTGATTTATTTATTCTTTTTATTAGGAAATCAGCCGAATCTCTATAAAAGACTAAAATTGGCCCATCCACTATGATGATAGTTTAAAAGAAGTAATTGAGAATGAATATATATATTTCAAAGTTATTGTGAAATTTCTTTCATAGCTCTAGAATGGACTTGGTCATTAACGCGTGATACTGAATGTTGTCAACACTAGCGGTGATCAAGTTGACCTTTGTCCTTGAAGGTTTGCAAGCAGCTTCCTTTTAGGTTTCTGATAAACCGTAATTTATACATATTTCCATCCCATGCTTAGCACATTTTATGGATGATTTTTCCTTAGATTTGGTGAATTTGATGCTCCTAATGCCTTAATTTCAAGTTTTATACTTAGGTGAGTATAGGAGAGTGAAAGGAACGAGAAACAGACAAAAAACGGAGAAAATGGGCCAACGTACAAAATCAACACAGCCTAGACTTCCTCACACGGGCAGAGCCGTGTCAATTTGGTAGAATCGAAGCACGACTCACACGGGTAGACCACACGTCCGTGCCTATTTAACAGGCTTGACCACGGCCTGAAGTAATCATACACGGGCGTGTCCTTGTCGAGCCCAAGTAGAGTCCTATTCGAAAAAAAGCCACTTTTGAGGGCTCTTAGGCATTCCAAAGCCTATAAATACACCTTAGAAGAGGAGAAGAGGGGGGATGCATAGGAGGAAGCAAGGAATTGCTCAAGGAAAGCCGATCGATCCATTTCAGAAGCCGGATTCACCATCAAAACTGAAGATCTCCCTTCAAATTCCCTTAGGAGTTTTGGGTTTTCTTATGTTTTGTTATTTTTATTCTTTTGAGATGTTTTATTTCATTAGTATGAACTAAAACCCTTAAATACCTAAGGGGAATGAAACCTAAGACGAATCTTGTTATTATTATCTAAATTGTATGATAAATATTTGACTTGTTCTTAATTATGTGTTCTTAATTCTTGTTTTGATATTCCAGGATATTGATTCAAGTTAAGCTCTTATTCAGAGGAGGAATAGACCCTATCTAAGAGTAAATTTGTCATAATTAAGTGGAGTTGATTGCACGCCTAGAGATAGGGTGACAAGATTTTGCCGGATTAGGGTGAAACCTAATAAGGGGATCCATAGATCGAGTTAACGCAACCCTAGGGCGTTAATTAGAAAGAGATTTCAATTATTCAATCTAGGGTTAGATATTGTTAGTCTCGAAAGAGATAATAATATAACTTAGGGATCTCTACGGAACAAGTTGAATGAATAGATCGTCTGATTCAGAGTCAAATAACAGGTGAAGTCTAGGAGGATCTTTCCTTAGGTATTGTCTTAATCAATCGAGTTTTCCAAAAAGTATTTTTCCCAAATTTCTTTTCTGTGATTTCTTAGTTTAATTAGTTAGATAAACAAAACCCTTTTATTTTTTTAGGCTAGATAATAAAAAGAAAGTTAATGCTAGTACTTTTAGTTCCTTTAGGTTCAATAATCCGGTCTTGCTAAAGTTATACTACTGTTCGATAAGTACACTTGCCTTCATCGTGATAATAGTTAGTTTCAAGAACGATTCATTATAAATATTTAAAACCTGTCACGAATATCACGTATCAAGTTTTTGAAGCCGTTACCGGGGAACTAAGATATTAGAAACACTCAATTTTTATTACTTTAGCCATTTACTTTTACTGCAATTTAAATTTTATTCTAATTTTTATTACTAATTCTTCTTTTTCCCTTTTTCTGGCAGGTTCTTATAGTTTATGACTAGAAGAAACCTGTCAGGGCCATTACTTTTTGATAGTGAGATCGATCGCGCAGTTCGCAGAAACCAAAGAGAAATAAGGCAAAGCTTAAGATACACAGCGGACGAGCAAGAGGATGATATTCAAACTACAACTGAGGAGATGGCTGAAAATCAGGAAAACCTGATATCGCCTGCAATTGCTGTTAATACAGTAAATCAGAATCCTGCTTTACGCACTATGTATGATTATGCTAAACATACTTTAACAGGAACTGAATCGAGTATAGTTAGACCTGCTATTGCCGCAAATAATTTTGAACTGAAACCTAGCACAATTCAAATAATACAACAATTTGTTCAGTTTGATGGTTTGTAGGATGAGGATCTAAATGCTCATTTGGCGAATTTCTGGGAATTCTGCGATACATTTAAAATCAATGGCATTTCTGATGACGCCATACGTCTTCGGTTGTTTCCATTTTCGTTGAGGAACAAAGCTAAACAGTGGTTGAACTCGTTACCACGAGGGTCAATTACTACTTGGGAACAAATGACCGAAAAGCTTCTGTTAAAATACTTTTCGCCGGCTAAAATGGCTAAATTACGTAATGATATCTCTACTTTTGTGCAGATGGATTTAGAGACACTCTACGATGCATGGGAGAGATACAAGGATCTCTTGAGACGATGCCCTCACCATGGGTTAGTACTCTGGTTACAGGTTCAAACGTTTCATAATGGCCTGAATCCCTCGGCTAGACAAATGGTTGACATAGCCGTTGGTGGAACTATCAATAACAAGACACCTGAAGAGGCTTACTGATAAACCATAATTTATACATATTTTTACCCCATATTTAACGCATTTTATGGATGATTTCCCATTAGAATTGGTGAATTCGATGCTCCTAATGCTTTAATTTCATGTTTTATACTTAGGATAGTATAGGAGAGTGAGGAACGAGAAATGGGCCAAAAATAGAGAAAATGGGCCAACATACGAAATCAAAATGACCTGGACCTCCTCACATGGGCAGACTACATGGCCGTGTCAATTTGGCAGGCTCGAGCACGGCCTAAAGTAATTGCAGATGGGCGTGTCCCTGCCGAGCCCAAGTTGAGTCCAATTTGGAAAAGGCTAAGTTTGAGGGCTCTTAGGCATTCCAAAGCCTATAAATACATCCTAGAGGATGAGGAAAGGGGACACACAGAATAGAGAGTAAGAAATTACTCCAAGAAAGCCGATTGATCCATTTCAGAAGCAGGATTCATCATCAAGACTGAAGATCTCTCCTCAATTTCCCCTTCAAGAGTTTTGGTTTTTCTTTATGTTTTGTATTCTTTATTATTCTGAGATGTTTTCTTATTTAGTTATGAACTAAATCCCCTAAATACCTAAGATCAATCTTTTTATTATTTTCTGAATTGTATAATAAATATTTAACTTATTCTTAATTATGTGTTCTTAATTCTTGTTTTGATATCCCAGGATACTGATTCAAGATAAGCTCTTATTCAGAGGAGGAATAGACCCTGTCTAAGAGTACATTTGTCATAATTAAGCGGAGTTGATTGTGCGCCTAGACATAGGGTGACAAGACTTTGCCGGATTAGGGTGAAACCTAATAAGGGGATCCATAGATTAAGTTAATGCAGCCATAGGGTGTTAATTAGAGAAAGGTCTCAATTATTCAATCTAGGGATTAGATGTTATTAGTCTTGAATTGTAACGCCCCAATTTTCGGGAATTTTAAAAATGTTGGAAAATTTTAAAAATTCTGTGTCCTGTTTGTTTGTCGTAGGATTAAGTACGTTAGTGGGCCTCTAGAAGGCCCAAGCTTAAGGTAAAACCCGGTAGTTTTAATTAATCTTAATTCCATAAGAAAAAGGGGTCTGGTTAATTGGGCTTTTAAGTGTTGATTGTGTAAAATAAATCACAAGGAAGCATGTGGTAAAGTGGCTAAGTGACGCCACTGGGAATGCTATAAGTGGCTTGTGGATGATTGGGAGGACCCAGGTTCAAGTCACAATGACAGAAAATAAGGGATTAATTTTTATGAATGGAAAAGGTAAGTAGTGGAATTGAAGTGAAAGACTGTTAGGAAGAGTTGGAGTTGCTCAGGAGATTGAGTAAGGAGGGGATAAGGGAGAGAATTTAGGAGCTGATTAGGGAGAGCTGTGTTGGCTGAATAATGGACTCTTGAGGAGCAAGAGTTGGCCAGCCAAGGGGAGCTTTAGGAAGGCAAAATTCGGCTAGAGTTAAGTCAGTATAAATTTGGCATTAAGGGGAAGTTGGGCCGTTTGCTGACCAATTCCCTCTTCATTTTTCTCCCCTCTCTTCATCAACCTTTTTCTTATTCTCCTTTCTCCTCCATAGCCGAACCCTTCTAACCTCTTGTTCATCTCCATCCTTCCCTTCAGACGTTTCAAAACCTTCATAGCCTTTGGCCATAAAAAGCCGAAATCCTGAAAGCTACACTTTCTTCTGTGCCGATTTTTCCTAGCAAAATTCTCTTATTTTGCTTATCATCTTTGGCTGATTCTTTCCTCCTTTAAACCTCAAGTTTTTGTCGATAAGACCACAGTAAAACCCTATTAATTCATCTTTTTCTACACAGTTGCAAAAAAGCCGAAAACCCCACTTTCATAGAAACTTAGCCAAACCTTGAAAACACTGAAGGCTTGAATTTGGTGATCGTTTGAGGGTAGAGCGGCATTGGATTTAAGTAGGCATCAATTGGAAACATTGGTCGAAGGAATCGGTGGTAAGTAGTTTCAAAACATAGTCTTTCTTTCGTATTTTAGGAAAGGCCGAAATCCCTAAATGTTAGGGAGGCTGTCGATTTGGACTTGTATCCCTAAGGGGTTGTAATAACTGTTCTGCTTTGGTAAATGGTGTGATTTAGAGGCTGCTGATCAAGGGCTTGGACAAGTGGAATGATCAGATCTTTGGATTTAAGACATAGTTCGACAACAAGGTAAGAGCAAGAAGGTTCTAAGCATGTTTGGCCGAATATGGTAAGGGGCTATTTACTCAGTATTAATTCAATATCTAGAGTAATATGTTAGTGATTTAATTGTAGGCAGTTCGTGTGTGGATCTCGACAATGAATCGTCGCAAAATAGGTATGTAACTGACACCCTCTCATAGACTAGATCGGCAGAAGCCGAAAAGCCGAAATGCCGGAAAGTTGGTATTTTGGGAATTTGTGAGTGTACGAATGCTCGTAAGATAGTTGGGTTTGCATGTTTGGTATTCTGAAGTTAATAAACTGCAGTATGTGCGATTTCGTACATTTTGATAATGTGGGCTTAATGGGCCAAAAATCGGGTTCATGGGCCAACGGGCTCAATTTTGTAAGTATGCGCGGTAAGTATTCTGATAGTATGTAAATGGATAGGATATGCATGAAAACACTAGAAGTAGCTAAATCACTACAATACCCTTATGTATGGAAAATTACCATGATACCCCTAGGTGTAAATGACCAATATGCCCCTAAGGTTAATTTTGTCTGAAAAGCATGTTGATTTAAATCTGTATGATGTATTCCATGAATGAATATTTGTTGCATTGGGAAATGGGTTATATTTTGGAGGAAGCGTCCTGGTGGCTATGCCACAATTATTTGATCTGGTGGCTCTGCCACATATTTCTGTTCTGGTGGCTCTGCCACGATTATCTGTATTTGGTGACTCTGTCACATTATCTGTTCTGGCAGCCATGCTGCATAATTCTGTGGCGTGTAGTGGTTGGGTGGGTCGAGCAGTCTCTCCACATGGTGAAAGGTTGGTAAGGGGGTGTATGTGGTTGGTTATGTGTTGGGTTTTGCATATACATGAAATATCTGATATGATCTGTTATGGGCCTATGGGCTTAATTCTGTATTCTGTTCTGGGCTAAGGCCAATTTATTCTGTTTCTGTAGTTTGAGCTGATATGGGCTATGGTTGGGTTAATTTTACACACTGAGTTTCCCCAAACTCATCCCCTATTTTCATCCATGCAGGTAATCCCCAGCCATAGTGGGCTTGGAGCTGCGAGGGATTCGGAGTGGCCACTCGTTCTGCAATATGGATTTCTTCTGGTGATTTGGACTTCAATTTTCTTTACTTTGATGATTTGGGTTTTGTTATGTAATAAGGCCGCTTATGATTATTTTTAATTGGGTTTCAATTTATAACTTATTATGATGACCTTAAATTATATTAACTATCAAAATGGGCTAGATCTAGGGTTCGTTTTCCAAAAACATAAACTGATTTTGAAGTGACACGATTACAAACAAGGCTTCTGCTATGATAACGTTTTACAAACTTAAATACGTTTTATTCTAAAATAGACATAATTTCAATGGTAACCCAAAAATATACGCGATGTTAGAGTGTGGCAATGGCGGTGTGCATGTCTAGGATTGGATCCGAAAGAGCTTGGTACTTAAGCAGTCCGATGGACTCACCTCCTTTTTCCGGTTTCCTACCTAGTGCGCATCTTCCATTCACTTTAACCCTCAATGAATTAATCCTTTGAACATCAAGTACGATTTCCTAGACTTAGAATGAAGAAAATGTTTTAACGTTTTGATGTGGCACGTCGGATCCGGTCATAACGTCTAGGCCGGGTTTGGGGTGTTACATGAATAGGGATAATAACATAACTTAGGGATCTTTATGGAACAAGTTAAATGAATAAATCGTCCGATTCGGAGCCAGAATAACAAGTACAGTCTAGGTGGATTTTTCCTTAGGTATTGTCTTAATTCAATCGATTTTCCCAAAAGCAATTCCCAAATTCTATTCTCTGTGAATTCTTAGTTTAGATAATTAGTTAGTTAAAACAAAACCCCTTTTATTTTTAGGCTAGATAATAAAAAGATGGTTATTACTAGTACTTTTAGTTCCTTTGGGTTTGACAATCCGGTCTTACTATAACTATACTACTGTTCGATAGGTACACTTGCCTACATCGCAATAATAGTTAGTTTCAAGAACGATTAATTATAAATATTTAAAAGCTATCACGAAATCACGCGATCACTTATGAATTTATAGAAGAAATGTTACTGAATAATTATCAGTGGCAAGTTATGAGGATAAAGCCAACAAAAGCAGCCGACATTTTTAAAGTCGATTCAGTCACCATGCTTTCCAATCAGGTAGAACTGTTAAATAAAAAAACTGATGGCTTTCTTGGCTCTTCACAGGTTCACCCAGTAATGCAATGCGAAGCAAGTAGAGGATCAAACAATTCAGAATACCCACCATATGGCCACAATATGGAGAACGAGCAGTTAAATTACATGGGTAATAATCCTCGATCTCAAAACAATCCATATAGTAACACTTACAATGCAGGTTGGAAGAACCACCCAAATTTCTCATGGGGAGGCCAAGGAAATCAGAGACCACCTCAGGCTTCCAACAACCATCCCACCAGCAAGAGAAGAACCCAAACCTTGAAGAGATGCTCATAAAGTTTATATCAGCGTCAGAAACTCGTTTTTAGAATACCGAGACAGCACTTACAAATCAACAAGCATCGATCCAAAGGCTCGAAGCTCAGATTGGACAGCTTGCCAAATTGATTTCTCAACGACCATAAGGTAGTTTACCAAGCAACACAGAATCTAACCTAAGGGAGCAACTCAACGCAATTACTAGTCAAGATGAGGAAGGGTTAGTCACCTGAACCAGAACCAAGGCAAGAAACTGAGATAAGCAAAGGAAAGGTGAGGTAGACCACAATGAGTAGAAACCGGTAAGTATAGAATACAAACCTCGTGTGCCATATCCTAATGCGACAAGGAAAGACCGCTCAGGCGAACAATTTGGTAAATTCCTTAAACTTTTAAAGAAATTACTTATAACTTACCGTTTATTGAAGCTCTTTCGCAGATGCCAAACCCAGTCAAATTTTTAAAGGAGCTTCTAGCAAATAAGTGAAAGATAGATGAAGCGTCGCATGTGGAGCTAAACGCAGTTTGCTCATCCATTTTGCAGAGTAAGTTGGCCAACAAATTGAAAGATCCAGAAAGTTTTACAATTTCTTGTTTAATTGGTAGCTTAGATGTTAATAATGCATTGGCTAATTTAGGGGCTAGTATCAATGTCATGCCTTACAAAATGTTTAAGCAACTAGGTCTTGGGAAACCCAAACAAACTAGGATGAGTATCCAATTAGCCGATAAAACTATCAGATTTCCTAGGGGTATTATTAAAGATGTACTCGTTAAAAACGAAAAATTTATATTCCCAATTGATTTCGTTGTTTTAGACATAGAGGAGGATAGTAATGTTCCTTTAATTTTGGGAAGGCCTTTTTTAGCAACTGCTCGAACAATTATTGATGTTGGCATAGGTGAACTCACACTTCATGTGGGAGACGAAACAATCACCCTTCAAACTCGTAATTCGAGTAACGCATCAAAAATTGAAGGTGGTTGTATAAATCAAACTATTAAGACTGATCATGTGGTGCAACCTACTTTGCAGGAAAAAGGTTCGAAGAACGTATATGAGCCTTGTTCAAGCAACATCAAAAATCCTATATATGAAGAACGAAGGCTACAGATTGAGGAGCTAGATGAATGGCGGACACATAAATCAAGAACACACCATAAACCAAAACCAACCCAGGACGAGCTCAATACTCCACCAAATCAACTTAAGATTGGAGACAAAGTACTACTAGATGCAGCAGATCCGCGCATTGCCACTTCTAAGCCAAATGGAGAAATTCCTCTCACGGTACTCAGTATTTTCCCATATGGTACAGTTGAGGTAATGCATCCCAAATTCGGCACTTTTAAGGTAAACAGTACTCGTCTTAAACCTTATATTGATAAAATTGTTAGCAGCGATGAGGAGTGCAAACTCCTCGCACCACCTTGACCATGCAGAAGAGAGGTAAGTTCAGCTTGGACTATAAACAAGCGCTTCTCGGGAGGCAACCCGAGCGCTAATAGTATTAATTTATTTAAATTTTAGTTTTTAAAATCTAACATACTAACCAAAACATTGAACATAGGCTTTCCAAAACCACACGGCCAGGCACATGGGCGTGCCTTATGCTGAGCCTACACCACGGGTAATGACATGACCGTGCAATACAGCCGTGTGCAAACAGGGCAAAAAGTTTTTTCCCAACACAGGGCTGCGATAAGTTTCCATGACCGTGTGATATGAACATGGGCAAAACTGTCAAAATAACACGGGGGTGCGACACGCCCGTGCCACACACCCGTGGTCGACACTGTCAAAATAACACTGGCGTGCGCATGGGTACACGAGCGTGAGAGAAGCGTACCACATCACACACGGTCGTGCAACACAATCATGCAGTCACACGGCCTAGACACACGGGCGTGTCCTCAGGCCGTATGACGATCTCTCAATTCTCGACAAACACGGGCTGGACACATACCACACTGGAGTGGGACACGGCCGTGCCACTTTTAAAATTAGATTATCTCTTTTATTTTACTTTCTTTTACCTTTGTTTTTACTCTAATTTATTTGAAGTCTCATTTGTTTCGTACCTTTATGATTACTATCATATTATTCCCTCAATT
This sequence comes from Gossypium hirsutum, assembly GCF_007990345.1. Taxonomy (NCBI): domain Eukaryota; kingdom Viridiplantae; phylum Streptophyta; class Magnoliopsida; order Malvales; family Malvaceae; genus Gossypium; species Gossypium hirsutum. The sequence goes on along the minus strand of NC_053424.1, from coordinate 9,537,268 downwards.
CTCCTTTTATCCTTCAGAATCATGCTTGCCCTCTAGCTTTATTTCCCATACTCGCTTTTGCTAACTCAGGAATTTCATCCATTTTTAACCCAGGAAGTTTCACTTCTCTCCCTATCTTATGAACTTATATTTGTCAATATATCTATCGTTGTACATTGGGGACAATGTACATCTTAAGTGTGGGTGGTTACTTACATCTATATAAGAAAAATCCCTGAATTTTGTTAAAATCCCTGAATTTTGTTTTATTTTCATGCGATCTTCTCATATCATTATTGGAATGAATTCTGATTAGTCTATAATGTTTATTGATATATCTTCAATTAAAACATAGGCATTTATGCATTGATTGTTTAAACTTTAAGACATTAGGGAATCAAGCATGATAAGTTGATTTTTGAAGAATTAAAAACTTTTAGGTTCTGAGATCTTGAGTTGGAATTCAGAAGTTTAAACATCAAAAAGCCATAATTTTTGTGAGATCTTGAGCCTTTAGAGCATCAATTATTTCTTTCATGCTCACTTTAATTATGAGTGCGTCAGTATTGAATTGTTATTCTAGAACTTGCTTGATTATGCATGTCAAGACCAAACCATTTGATTTGAGATGTCAAAATGATTAAAGCACTTAGGTTTAACCCACTCACTCCATAAAAGCCTATCTTCACAATTAACCCTTAGTGAACCCCCTTGAGCCTAACAACCCATTCATTGATTTACCCTCAGTATTAACCCATAACTCATTATTATTGAAATCCTCTAAATTAATTGGATCCCTATTTTTTTCGAGATTTGAGTTGGAATAGTCGCTTAGCTATGTTTTATTCTATTTTGTATTTGACTTGTTCTAAAAAAAACAAGTATACATATTAGTAGTAATGATCTTGTGAGCTAAAGTAGTTAAATTCCATATTCTAAGAAAAAGCTCTGTTCTACGCAAGTGATGATTAAATATTTTTTTCTAGTTGCCGAAACCATTTTTAAATCGGGTTTTGGAAAACGGGGATCGACTTTAAAAATGAAAACGGGAGTCGCCACCAATCTTTTTAGGTGTGATTGGATCACCTTTAAAACATTCTGTTTTAAAATCATTAGTTTTGGTCTACGAAATCAGAAGATAGGTTCGGGAGCCGGTTACGTACGAGGAAGGGTTAGCACCCTCGTAACGCCCAAAAATTGGTAGCTAATTGATTATCAAGTGT